>NC_043000.1:27955122-28037622 GCF_006345805.1 Octopus sinensis | reverse complement strand
GACACTCAGACACGCATAGTCATACACAGACAAACACATACACATGTTGATGTTAATGAATGTGATTACCGGTTGCATTCTCATCATTCTGTCATTTGCTGATGAAAGTAACGTATATATTCAAAATTTTCTATACGCTATCAGTGTCATTTAAAAGGATGCGTAGAATTCGAAAATGTATTGAATGTAAGAACTTGCACTAATTTTTCTCTTACCCTTCTCTTAAGATGATTTTACATACCTTTGATTTCTACTGTCAAAACCTTGGCAAGGTAGTAGAATGTTTCAAGATGTCATGAACAGTGATGGTGAATATATTTATTTCTTTATTGCAGGAGGGGTCTAAACATAGAGGGGACAAACAAGGACAGGTAAATGGATAAATTCGAGTATATAGACCCCAGTGCGTAACTGGTACTTATTTAGTTGACTCCGAAAGGATGAAAAGCAAAGTCGGCCTCGGAAGAATTTGAACTCACAACTTAAAGGCAGACGAAATACGGCTTAAGCATTTCGCCTGGCGTGCTAACGTCTCTGCCAGATCGTCGCCTTGATGGCGAATATATTATTGACTGATTTGTTAAATTTCTAGTGAAATATAAGAATTAAAATAAAGGTAGAGAAGGTAGAGAAACGTACAAATTTATCCGACAACCTTATGCAGATAGACACACACACATATACGCACACCCACACGTACACCTATATATGTATATATATATAATTATATGTGCATGTGTGTGTGTGTGTAACTGTATATATTTTTTTTATCTAGTTTCAGCTCACGAGCTGTGGCCATGCTGGGGTACCGCCATATATATATATATATATATATATATATATATATATATATATATATAATATATATATATATATATATATATATATATATATATTTGAATAATTGAATGAATTATCTTATTAAGGATAATTCGAAAGATAACCGATACCTGGGTAGCAAATTCACATCAGAAAGAAATATGCAGCCTTCGAAACATATGTCGAGAATAAAGGATATTTGTTAACTAGTCGTTCAACTCAATTCTTTCATATACTTAAAATATATATATATATATATATATATATATATGCATGTATCTTTGTATATGTATATGGTAGCTGTCTGCTTCTTGCAGAGATTGACCAATTTTTGTACCTACCTGTGCTCTTTCCTAGTGCAAGATTTTATATGATTTTAGAGCCCTGAAAAGCGATTGAAAAGCTGCTCCTCTATACTGCAGCAATATCTTATTTCAGTATTGGCCCCATGTTCCGCTTGAAAGTTCTAGTATCATAACATTCCTCCACATGACTTGCAAATTTTTGGACAAACATGCTATTGAATCTGGTCATCCAGAATGAAATTCCAATAGTTCATGCATGCCTTGGGTGCACTGGTGCAATCTTATGCCCGTGTGAGATATACTTACCTTTGTGCATATGGAACTTTTAAAGAATGAACGAGAAACACTCGCAAAGCTTTTTTTGACATTAACCTCATTTTTATATGATATCAATTTATATGATATTAACGTCAATTTCAGCGTGTTTAACTCTGTCAAGCCCCAAATCTTTAACAATGCTGAAAATCATAGATCTTTATGCATTCCTATTCGTCACAATTAATTCAATGTCGTCCGCGCATAAAAGAACAAGTTCCATAGAGGTAAAGACCTTGGATTTGAAGAGTCTTCATATCAGAATAATCACATAAGGGGGGTTATCGTATATAGATGTCATTTGTTGAAGTTGCAAATGTATTTGAAAACATAGATGCAAAATAAATAGAGGAGTGTGTCGGGGCTTGGAGATCACTTAGCGTGAGTCAAATTTTAACCGGAAATGCTACCAATGTTAACCTGGGTCTTCATATCCTTATGGAGAGCTCTGGTTCCGTAAATGGTACCGATATGGTTTCCACCAAAGTTAACCCGGGTCTTTATATCCTTATGGAGAGCCCTGGTTATATTCACAAACTTTTCAGGGCAGCCAACTATCTTCAACTCCAGCCACAGTGCTTCCTATTGATCGTGTCAAAAACTTTGCTAAAATAAGCAAAGCAATGATAAAAGCCAATGTCTTCTCCGTTGCTCTTGTAGCTGCTGGATGATGGGATCATATCAAATCTCTCTCGAGAAGCGCGCAAACCACATTGTGACGCCGATACAGGTTTCGGGTCAATGTATTCATTAAGGCGCTGTAAATGCTCACGAGAAAAAACCATTCCAGAAACCGACGGCATTCGACCAAATTCGACGATAACCGACGAAATTTCAACCTAAGTCCTTGAGACAAATTTATATAGAGAAATAAGAATAACATCAACCCTTTTGAGGCACCTCCACTTTCCTCAAATAGTATACAAGAAAGGAATAATTAGTTTCGTCATCCTTTAGTCGCCAAGCTTCAAAGATACCAAATCAGTCCCTAATTATTATTGAGCTTTTTTATAACTCGTGCAATATCATCTTGTATCAGCTAACAGACCCTTTGGACAACAAGGGGGTCTACTATTTCCTCAATTATTTTCACAGTATGATCATCTATTGGGAAGATTAGAATAGTGCTGCACTCGTCGATTCTGTATGGATTTCATATCATGAAATACTCATTGGCCCTCATCAGATCTCATTGGAGCTATAGTCGCTGATCTTGGGCAAAAAAAAGACTGCTGTATTTTTCGGTCTATATTATCTTGCGCATCTTTTGTTTAGAATATGTTTGCTTAGTTTTTGCTTTTAATGATCAGTAATTACTAACCATTGACAACAAACTAGTCTGCTATTTCCTTAGCTCTGTAGCCCAGAGTAGAAGGTTTTGCAGCATGAATTCTTAGTTTGAAATTCTCCTATGGATTTTCTTGTTCGAGTGAGACACCACTTATTGCATCCCGTAAACTTTGCGATAAATTAGGGAAATTAAGATCTGTTATGTTAATTCTGTTTGGTACGGCAGTCTCCTTTTCTAATTTGGGGCTGAATTTAAAGATTAAACATCCTTCTCATTAGCCACAACCTGCCTGGGAATTTGCTTCTCTCATAGCTCGGGCACTACGGGTTTCTTTAAAATCTGGTTTGCAAACCATGACACACTCAGTAAGGTACCTGCACTTATACCTTGGATACTTCAGGTTGTTTTATATTTATATTTCTACTGAAAGAAAGTGCTCGCTATCACAAGTCGATGTTCAGTGCAAAAAGTAAGGCAAGAGATGCCATTTTGGCGACATTTTCCCACACCATTTTCCTATACCCAAGGCCGTTGCATGTCATGAAATCAGACCCAACCCTCGAATTAAAGTCCCCGATAATTACTAGTCTATCAGAAGCTGACACATTTCCCATCAGTTCTCCAAATTCCTTGCAGAATTGTTCAGCAGCTGCTTTTGTGTGTGAAATTGTAGGTGCGTAAACACTAACGTGTGTGTGCGTGTGTATGTGTGTGTGTGTGTGTGTGTGTGTGTGTGTGTGTGTGAATTTGAAAGGTTAGCAATTAATATTTTTCCACGCTATTGAGTAGACTTTTAGCAACACGTGTACTCACGGCCAGATGAGCACGTGATATAGATTGCTCCATGTTTAGACTAACGGTAGTTTATTTCTCTAATATACAATCTTATCCTCTGCACATTTTATCTTAGATTTTTTCTTTTATATTAGGAATACAGTTCATCCTTTCAAACTGGGGTGTGTATATTCAATAATATGACTGCCAATATATTACTAGTATTCATTTTATCGAGCTCAGAGGAATTGAAAACAAATCGATCCTTGTGGAATGGGAAGAGAGAATGTAAAGAATGACGAAATAAAATGCTGCTAGAAGACAATTAATCCGGCAATATTTTGCTTCTGACAACTCAATACACTCGCATCTTATCTCTGATATTATAAGCATCGATTTTTTAAAGTATGCAAATAAAAGATGCAAAGTTGGTTTGTGATATATGAAGCTTGACGTCCTATAGTTGAAACCTGGTTGTAACCAATAAAAATATGTGTGTATGATGTTACAGCTAGCTTAGCGTGAGAGCATTTGTAGTAATGGCGTTTGTATGGCGCCTGTAAGGTCATGTAACATCTAAATACCTGTGAATATAATACACACAAACTTCCGTATGTGCTCGTACTCAAACACAACAAATATATTTAACACAAACATACCAACACACATATATGTACGTATATATGAATATATGCATGTGCACACATACGTACACACGTGTGTGTATGTGTGTTAGTGCCTGTGTGCGCTTATGTGTGTGTGCATGCCTATGTGCGCGCGCACATGTGTATACATATATACACAGATATACTATATAGGCATATATGAACAGTTATATATTTATAATGGCAATGCATATACATACATACATACATACATACATATATATATGTGTATGTATATGTTCATACATATGTATATATATTTGTATAGATACATGTATCTACGTATATATATATATATATATATATATATGCATATATATATGTGTGTGTGTATACATATATATATATATGTGTGTGTGTGCGTGTGTGTATACATATCTCTATATATTTGTATATACATACAAACATAAGCATACACACATATATATGCACTAACATATATATATATACACATATATGCACGCACATTCACACATACATACACATATATATTTGTTATCCTAATTTCTTTTCATATCTGTTCAGTCACGTAACACTAGTTTTGTTTATAGAACTCTGGTACCTTACAACTAAAAACATTAGGCCCACTTGTTTTTCACGAAGCTTCATTCCTAGTATCGCTATCTGATTCCGTAACCCAAATACCTCAAAGATAATCTGCCTCATTACACATCCAATGAAATTGCGTTTCATCGATCACAGAGTTCTTTGATGTGCTAAACGAATTAATAATTTACAGATATCGAAAATAAACGATGTGTGATCAGGAAAGTATACAGAGTTACTAATTCCGTTGGAATAGCATACAAGTATTCAACAATAAGCTCACTAAAACCATTATAGATGCCATCTTAAATATGCATTCTGTAAAGCTCTTATAGACGTTGAGAGAATTGGATGTTTCGTTCTGTAATCGGTGATCAACCACCGTACAACCATTTTGTGTGAAAATCATACAACCGTTTTCTCATGTGGGACAGGCTTTATGCAACCAGAATCATCGACTTATTTTGAATTCTCTTAACCCGCACAATATATATCATCAGTTTTACAATCATCGTATGAGAAAGCAGAAATATTTACCTCTCAAAATTCAAAACGCAACAACCAGACTACCTTAAATCGATATTAAAATATCAGTTAATATAACCATAGTTCAAATGAAGGTTTTATCGGAAGTCATTTGCAATTTTATGACTAATAAATATATGTCTATAAATTCAAATCCTTAAGTTCGATTTGTTGCTAGATTCTTGAGGCATATAAAACTGTTATTAGTGAATGATGCGCCATTCTGCCCATAAATATTAAATTGTTTATTTGATCCGGTTCTCGGTGTATTAATATGGGATTAGGTCTGTTTAATGTTGGTAGAGAGCGCAGTTTCACGAAAACATATTTCGTTGACATTGTACAATTCCTAGCATTATCTGAAACGATTCCTTCTCAAGGGCATGTGTTATCAAATGTACAGGTTCCGAGAGCATCGTATGAGCTGGTAAGGAAAAGAAGACGTAAATAACGGAAACCTGGAACGATATGATATCCACGAAGATGCCTCGTCCGTGGTGCTTCGAATATCCATCGTGGTGATACCATGACATCCGAAGCATATCAATGAGAAACTGAGGTGTAATCATATGTGTGTATGAAACAATTTTGTTTTCTGACATTGTGTTATGTAACAAGTGTATTTATACAAACTGCTTGATTCATTTTCGAAGAAAATAGCAGGACGTGATAGCACTTTGATGTTCTAGTCACAGGAAACGAAAAATATTTTCCACACTATATATATATATATATAGTAACTGTTAAATCAACTATGCGAAGATGAAAGACAATGTCACCGAGGCACTATTTGAAACCTGGACATCAAAGAACGAAATTAATTACTATGTGATGCTTGGTTTAGGGTTCCGTTTTATTTGTAAATCAGGTATATTGACGTCCACTCACACCCACATATAAGGCCTTCTACTCAATATACATATGCATATATATATATATATATATATATATATATATATATATATATATATGTATGTATGTATGTATGTATGTATGTATGTATGTGCGTGTGTGTGTGTCTGTATACATACATATATTTATATTCCTGTGGGTGTGAGTGAGTGTGTGTTCGCGCCTCTATGCGTTTCGATATATATGCATTTATACATACTCATGCAGAAACGTTGTCGCATATATAAAAAAAAAAAGATTCCGGATATAAGAATCACAATAAAATAAGATGTTCCTTTAAGCTATTGTAAAAATAAATATGGCCTAAAATGTGATTCGAACACTGGATGCGTGTTATCGCAGTCGATTCTCACCATGAATTATAGCAGTCTGCATTACTTCCAAGCAATTCCTGTAATTGTATAAGCAGACACGTACATAGAAGAAACGCACACCCACACGTTATTAGGATCGGCATGAGTCGTATAATTGGGTCGCTAAATTCGCTTGCACCATATTCCTGGTAACAACGCAGGTTAATCAATTCCCTGCAAGCCATCTCTTTAATTGCAGTTAGGCATTCTTCTTTCGGAGAGAATTTTGAAAAACAAAAATATTGCCAATATTGTCATCTGCCTCAACCGATCTCCTACACACACACACACACGCACGCACACATTTATGTACCGCGGACAATTAATGATACAGACCCCCACAAAAAGAAAGATGCTAGATGTAATTACACAAGTCGCACACCTATTTGTTTATATATTAATGTTCACACATTAAACGTAATACGTACAATTATTGTGACCGATTTAAGTTAAATGTCAAAGCCGGAAGCGTGCGGTGATTAATGTGCAAGCCAATAGTTTAATGATTCTTCAGTTGGCCTAGGGTGTACATAATTAATGATTGTAATTAATAAAAGATGTTGATTTCGCCTAATCATTAGTTTAAAGGCAGTACTTCATTATAAGTTTGTTCGTCATAGGCAGTAAAGTAGCGACAAGTAGACTTAGAGTTCTCCACTCATTGCCTCAAAAGGCATTAATTGACATAACCTGATAATAAGCTAAGAGAGTGATTCTAGCAGCTACAATTGCATATTAAGGTACTCACTTGTGAGGAAATAGTCGCCAGATTAATCTTAATTTCGCATTATTAATCCTTCTTTCGCACACTCACATACTCCTTTTTAGCTATACACACACACACTCTCTCTCTCTCTCTCACAAATACAAAACTCACACACACATATATGCAATACATATAAACATATACATATATGTTTGTACGGATGTATGCGCATGTATATATACATATGTGTGTGTATGTGTGTGTGTACGCACTTGCATATCTATATATATATATATATATATAACAATAATAAATCTCTGATATATACATATATATATATATATATAGTTATGTATATTAATCACATTTATACATGTATACATATATTATGTATATTGTTTTTGATTTCATTTATTTATGCAATTTAA
This sequence comes from Octopus sinensis, assembly GCF_006345805.1. Taxonomy (NCBI): domain Eukaryota; kingdom Metazoa; phylum Mollusca; class Cephalopoda; order Octopoda; family Octopodidae; genus Octopus; species Octopus sinensis. Next base: position 28,029,983 of record NC_043000.1, on the reverse strand, counting down.
AGATGGAAATCTCAATGAGAATAAAGAAGATGATGATGAAAGAAAAATCTAGAAATAAGTTCAATATAGAAATAAAATAAGCTACAATAAAATAAAATAAATGAAGTAATCAAGAGAAATAATTCGGTGTACGTGTTTCTCGAGAATTTTCTAGTTGAAATTTTCGCTGAAAAAGACTGCAATTATATGGGAATTTTTTTCCTTCGTCCGTTTAGAATACTTTTTTTTTCTATGAGAATTGGATAGAAGTTTTAAGGGACGAATGATTAAAGAGTGAAAAATATAGAAGGAAATAAGGAAAAAGTGATACAGACAGAAAGAGCAAGAGGGTGAGTGTGTGGCGGAGGGTATTATAAACAGTGATGGGAAAATACAAAGAAAGAAAATATATAAAGAAATGTTTTATGAAAGAGAGGCAATAATGAAAAAGGCAAAGAAATGTGTAAGCGAAACATGGCGTTATCGAGAAAGCGAAAGTAAAACGTGAGTAAACGAGACATGAAGTAAGAGGATGCAGATAGAAATTTTAGTAAGAGGAAAGTTTGTGGAAAAGTAGATGACGAGAGAGAGAGAGAGAGAGAGAGAGATGTAGAGGGAGGGAGGGATGAATTAGGAGGGATAAAGTGTGTGTGTACTTGCTGGCTTGTGGGTGCATACGTGTGAGTGCATGTGTGAATATACGTGTGTAAAAGATGGTGGACGGATAAATAAGTAGAATGTAATATCAGTGTGATGTTAGTAAAAATGTAAAAATATCACAAAGTAGGGAAGATTTGAGAATCGTTTGAGGAGTGAAGATTTTGAGATAAAACTTTTAAAATATATTTTTGAAATATATTGAAGTGGTTAAAGGAGAGACAAAAATCAATACAACAATTTTAATAGTGAATTAAATAACTTAAAAATGAGGAATTAAAAGATAACGAAAAACAACAGCAAAATATGCAAATGTATTACTCTTCAACCACCAATCTATACTGAAGTCTCGTTCCACAAATCCATAGTGAATCTAGAATATTTCATGTCTGTTTTTATTTTCAAGAAAAACGATGGCTTCCTGTAGAGCATACTGTTTATGACAGCATATCAACGATGGCATTTTTATTTAACTACCACCATGTAATGCCTATATAGTGATGAAGATATCAGACTTCTGGATATTCTGAAATGTGTAACTCTAATCGTATAATGAAACAATATAATGGAATCAATAACCAGAGTCTACTCTTTGTCAAATGAAAGCAAAAGAGCCTTACGTGTATATCTAAGTATTTACTCCTAAGCAATACCAGCTTACTTCACTTTATAAAGAGAACCGTTCATATTTGTGTAACCAAAGAGAGAACATCCCTGTTATGAGTCCTTTGATGCGAATGGGTTTCTATTGTTATAAAACATCAGACAAAGTGATATTTCGCAACTGAATGATCGATCGATATACTAAAAAAAGTAGGAGCAAAATCTCTTGTGAATTAGATTTTCTTCGAAAAGGAATGAAACACTGGATAATGTAGTCCTAGATATACAATGTGCTTAGAATAAGATCAGATATGCCATGGATCAAAAGTTTCTGATCACAGGATCGGTTCGATAATCTGGAATTAATAGATCTCACCCACGACCTTTAGGCATTTATGCCAAACATATTCACCGACCTCTTGTCACGCGTCGACTACAATTGGCAGCAAAACGGTTGATACCCACTTCCGTGATCTGGGATTTATAGCACTGCCGAGGAAGGATGCGAATAGGTGTATAATTGATAATTTTCAGCTCATAATTCCGTTGAATGTAGAGTTCAAGATTTTAGCCAGAGTAGTAATATAACTTAGCTCATGTGAGCGAGGTAGCGTGGTAGCGTAGATCTATTCGTGAAAATCTCCACCCAGTGCGATGTATCATAGAGGATTTATATTCCCTATAATAAATTCGGCCTTAGTTGATTCCTAATTAACTTGGAGTAATCGAAACCTATCGATGATGTCGATCATTACTTTCCACTTGTCCTCAAAATAGCCGGTTTCGGTTCCGTTTTCGGAGATTGGATAGCTGGTCTCTATCTACTTAGTGGTTAGAGTAAATTGAAATCTTAGAGTAAATTGGAAGCGTTTCAGATCAGGGTCTTGTTTCGACAAATGTGTTCTTTTTCAGCTATTTTGCATGAACTGGTTCTCGCACCACTACTGGACAAACTGGAATGTTTGAAGGGAAACTGGTGGAACCAGGACGCGGACGAGCCACTTTAGCATATGCAGATACCACCGTAATGGCATCGGACACCAGGCACATGGAGTTGATCCAAATGCTTTCTGTTAAAAGAATACATAATTTTCTCAAGGGCAGTAAGGTTGCTGCACGACGCCTGGTGGGGCAAGCCCATACCGTCGAACAGTATTGCAGGTTACTGTTCGCGTGATGAAGTTAGGCTGTACGTCCCTCACTCGGACCCGCCCTCCGGGTGAGTTGAAACTGGGACGATGTTGCGTGAAGAATGGCCAGTTTCCCATTGGAATGGCGTGAGAGGAAACTTATTGTAAACGATCGCTTAGACGTTTTAAATGCATTTGTCACCTCCATTATAGTTCTGTCTGAAAATCTTGCCTTGTTTTAATTTTCCTCGAAACAGTCTGCAGCATTTGCTATTTCGCTTCTTATGGAAGGATGCGTCTCTTTTTTCAGGGTTGTCATTCTGTTGCTTTCATCTTCTCTATTGAGAGTTTGGTATGTCTCGGTTTTCTGACGCATGTCATGCGTTGTGGCCACGACATTAGCAAATATCCGTAGACGGTAAGCAATGTCTTTTCGCATTTTGCTATGCTGTTGTTTTTCTATCTCTCATCCCTTTGACTGAATTTCAGCCGTGGGTGAGTTGCAGGCTCAGAGTGAGCTTTGAATCTGGTAGATAATGGCCCCTTATCAGTCAGGCATCGCAGTCAGTGGAGGTTCCATGTTGACATTCAAGTGACGGGACAAACGACAAGGTTTTCGGTAAGTAAACACGGCGGGTCGTTGCTGAAATTTTTTAAGCAGATGCACGATAGATAGCTAGCTTCAGACAAAGTAGTGAACTGGCATGGCAGCTGTATGGTATTTCCGGTTCGAAACAACTTTCACTGACATAGATATGCCGTCAAAAGGCAGATTTCTGCAAGAGGCGAACTTGTGATAAATTGCGATATCGTTACTATCATTATTATTCTTAATACTGCTGCTGTACATCTCCTCCTCCACCTACAACAACAACAACTACTACTACTACTATACTACTACTACTACTACTACTACTGCTGCTGCTGCTGCTGCTGCTGCTGCTACTACTACTACTACTACTACTACTACTACTACTACTATTTGGATATACTCGTTATTTCTTTACTACCCACAAGGGGCTAAACATAGAGGGGACAAACTAGGACAGACAAACAGATTAAGTTGATTACATCGACCTCAGTGCGTAACTGGAACTTAATTTATCGACCACGAAAGGATGAAAAGCAAAGTCGACCTCGGCGGAATTTGAACTCAGAACGTAGCGGCAGACGAAATACAGCTAAGCATTTCGTCCGGAATGCTAACGTTTCCGCCAGCTTGCCGCCTTTACAGGTTGACGAAATATCTATTTCTTTATTGCCCACAAGGGGCTACACACAGAGGGGACAAACAAGGACAGACAAACGGATTAAGTCGATTATATGGACCCCAGTGCGTAACTGGTATTTATTTAATCGACCATGAAATAATGAAAGGCAAAGTCGACCTCAGCGGAATTTGAACTCAGAACGTAGCACCAGACGGAATACCTATTTCTTTACTACCCACAAGGGGCTAAACACAGAGAGGACAAACAAGGACAGACAAACGGATTAAGTCGATTATATCGACCCCGGTGTGTAACTGGTACTTATTTAATCGATCCCGAAAGGATGAAAGGCAAAGTCGACCTCGGCGGAATTTGAACTCAGAACGTAACGGCAGACGAAATACCGCTAAGCATTTCGCCCTGCGTGCTAACATTTCTGCCATCTCGCTGCCTTAGTTGGAATTTGGATATGTTCGTATGAGACATGATGGGAAGTGCTATCTGATGTCTGAAAGAAATTTTAATTTTTTTCAAACTGACAAAACTTTTTAAAAATATTGTTTCATTTCAGACACAGAATGTTCAATTCCACCGCCCCCTTGCCACAGAATAAAAATTTATCCAAACTCAAGATCTTCTCTATCTCTGACTCCGTGTCTCTGTCTGTCTCTCTTTCTTGTATGTACAATTAGATATACGTCTACTACTGTATGCGTTACAACTCACGTTAGGTTATCATGTGGGAAACACTCAGCTATATTTTGTCGTATTACTAGGTATGACATACAGAGCATATCTTTTCTCCTTCATATGTTTCACACTTTAGACTGCGGCCATGCTGGTGCACCACCTTCAAGAATTCTTTAGTCGAACGAATTGGCCCCAATTCTTACTCCTTTAAGCGTGGTAGTTATTCTTTTCTACTCTAGGCACAAGGCCAGAAATTTTGGGGAAAGGGGTCACTCGATTAGATCGACTCCTGTACGCAAGTGGTACTTAATTCATCGATTTCGAAAGGTTGAAAAGCAATGTCGACCTCGGCGGAATATGAACTCAGTACCTAAAGACAGACGAAATACTGATAAGCATTTCACCCGGTGTGCTAATGTTTCTGCCAGCTCACCGCCTTGCGTCGTATTTATTCCATTGATCTCTAACTTATGGGGACGTAAACACACCAATACCGGTTGTGAAGCTGTAGTTGGAGACAAACAAAGACACAGACACACACATTCAAAATACAGACCACCACCAGTTTTATCGGAGTTCGTTTTTGGTTGAACAGTAGTAGTAGTAGTAGTAGTAGTAGTAGTAGTATAGTAGTAGTAGTAGTAGTAGTAGTAGTAGTAGTAGTGGTGGTGGGGATGGTTTTGGGTTGGATTCTAATCGTGTTGAAGTGTTAGCGGTGATGGTTGTGGTAGTGGTGTTTGCGGTCACGGAGGTAGTGTTGATGATGGTGTCTGTAATGGCGGTTTTAGTGATGACGGGGCTGGGGTGTTGTTTGTGATGGTGGTGGTGGGGTTGTTGATTATGTCGGTGGATAGTAGTGGTGATCGGACTGGACATTGCGATCATGGTGATGGTGTTTATACAAATAGCTAAAATCTTACTAATTTGTTTGTTCAATGGATCAGTGGAAGAATACAGGATCGAATGTTATTTGCGACAACAATCAATATGAGGAATCTATTTGTGGAAGTTGTGTCTATAGAAGTTCTGCAGATGTATTCCATTGGTTCAGCTTTCCAATAAAGGCAAAACGCCGGATTAAAATTACAGAAGCTGTGTATCACGTCAACACTTTCTAATATCCGGCTGGTGTCAAGAGGTCACTAGGAGGTGTTGATTCGCCTCACAGCACAACGAACATGGAAAAAGTACAGAAAAAAATACAAGATATAAGAAAAGAAAAATAAGACGAAATATAACTGAATAAGTGAAAAAAAGAAACCTATACATTTAGACTTTAGTATAACGTATAACAGGAGTTATTGTGTACCAAAGCAGCAGAAAGGTCGTGCTACAATATCCATTGATGAAAACCAGCGTTTATCAAGAACTTTATTGCATTATTTCAGTTATAGTTTTAGAATAAAAATGCAATACGTCAACGTTGTCCTGGTCAGTACGAATGTCGCCCCGCCACCAAACATGGCGGCCAGATACATTTTACTGTTATTTGCTGATTATTTATCTGAAGAAAAGAAAAAGGAAAAAAAGAAAGAAAGAAAGAAGAAAACAGAACATGGGGGTTGTGTAGAAACATCTTCAGTAAGCCGTTACAAGTCAAATATTTTATTACACCGGAATTCTTCACCAATGCAGGCACATGTTTAGATTTTATGGTTGAATATTTCGAACTTCAGCGGCAATGATAAGAAAAGGCTGAAAAGCTGTCTGTCTCAGTTTAACAATTGCATGCCGCGTCAACAGAGAGATAAAATAATACCATTTTCTCACTTGGAGCAGGTAATTAATTTGATAACATTATAGAAATTTCAAAGCGATTCTTAAAGCCAGATCTCATTCTAAGATTTCAGACACATAAAGTTGGCGGCAATTGCTTAATCTCTTATGTAGATGTGTTAAAAACTATATTGCTATTTATATGGAACATTTGATGCGCTGTTAACATAGTTTCTATTATACTTGAGATTCGTCTCTTTCTTCCCTTCTTCCGTCCATCTTATTTCTGTATTCTCATTCCAGTTAACTTAATCGTAATTTTTGTAACTACTTTCTTACACTTTGCCATATCCATGGTTATAAACGGCCATCTTCAGATTTCAGTTCAGTTATTCTGTTCTTCTCATTGTAATGTTTTGAAGAAATTCTCCACCAATTATAAATGCAATACCGCAAGATTAGGTATTAAAGAATCTATGTTCGCTGTGAAATAATAAATTCTTTCGCTTAAAATGTTAAGTTTTGTATTTGTGATATTTGTTCTTCTATAAAAAGGAAGTTATCTTGAAGATCAAACACTAGACACAGACTTGTAATACCTGGATTGTCAAAGGAAGTACATTGGTGAAAGTAATTGTCCACAAGGTTTTGGTATACCAGGACATTTGTTTAGGAATTATTATTATTATTATTATTTATTATTATTATTATTATTATTATTATTATTGTTGTTGTTGTTGTTATTGTTATTGTTGTTGTTATTATTATTATTATATTATTATTATTATAATATTATTATTATTATTATTATTATTATTATTATATTATTATTATTATTATTATTATTATTATTATTTTTTTTTTTTCTTTCAAATTTGCTTCCATTTCTTGCCGAGTGTCTTCCCGACTCCTAGGGCAAAGAAACTCATAGTATACATTGGTTATTATTATTATTATTATTATCATCATTATTGTTGCTGTTGTTGTTGTTGTTTTTATTACGTTTGCACAGCTCCTAACACTGGAGATGTACTACAGTGTCAGCTTTGCATTACCAGTCAACTAAGGTAACACCTCTTATTTTTAGCACCTTCCGCACTATTCGAGCATTTCCAAGCAGTGCTGTTTTCTGCAAGCGCTCCACCCTTATTGCAGCCCCTGTTTGTTCCACGTACTTCTCGAGGTTTTTCCTCACTGTTCCCAGTGCTCCGACAATTATTGGTACTACTGCTACCTTTTTCATCAACCACAACTTCTTAACTTCCCAAGCTAATCTGTTATATCTCTCGGTTTTTCTTTCTTCCTCATCGCATACTTCGTTGTCTGCTGGGCATGCTATGTCAATGATCCAGCATAGATTGTTTTCTTTCTCAATTAACACTATGTCTGGCTTCCTATTCTCTATCGCATGGTCGCGCTGAATCTTAAAATCCCATAGGATCTTTGCGTTTATATTTTCGACGATGCCTTCAGTTTTGTGGTCATACCAAGTTTTTGCTCTGTCAAGGCCATACTTGTTGCAAAGCGTCCAATGGACAAGCCTGGCTATATTGTCGTGACATCTCTTATATTCCTTCTGGGCTTATTATTGTTATGTCTTTTTCTTCTTTCTTCAAATTTTCTTCCGTTTCTCGCCGAGTGTTTTCTATACACCTAGGGCAGAGAAGCTCATTGTATGCATTCCCAGATTACACACGCAAATTCACAGACAAAATATGTATTTGAAAGTTAGTAAATAAATAAATATTAAAGATTAAAAAATTATTATTATTATTATTATTATTATTATTATTATTATTATAAATCGAGTTTTGCTGAAATTCCCGGAGTCTTGCATGAATAGCAAGCTTGCTACTTGCAAGCTATTGGTACCATGCTAGCTGTTGTTTTCAACTATCTAATGTTTTCCTGATGATTTTGACCATTCTAGGGAGACAAACATTTTGAAACAGCTTTACTGGACACTCTGTGCCAATTTATTTTATTTTTATTCTTCTCGATACCTTTTGATACTGTCCACAAATCCACAAACATTATTGGCATTTTCTTCACCTTTTTTCGTCTTCCACAGTGAAGCTGTCTCGTATTTAAGATGATTGTATTCGTCCAATTTTTCGTCTTCCTCCTTAACTATTCGCGGGTGAAACGAGTATGCAATATATATTGTAGAGCAGTCCTTAATTTTCTTATCATTCCAACTAAATTTGCTACTTCATTTAGCGACCAGTTGAAAATCAATTAACAATAACTTAATAATTGAACAGCTAGAATATTGTTTGTTCCTTCTCGAGCCATGCCTGACTCATTAGGGCCGATTTCCCGGTTTCTCTGGCGTATAGGTTCCCCACCTGGAGGGGACGCCGGTCCGTCGCCGGTGAGTCGCAAGATGCAGGAGGAAAGAGTGAGAGAAAGTTGTGGCGAAAGAGTCAGCAGAAGTTCGCCATTACCTTCTGCCGGAGCCGCATGAAGCTTAGGTGTCTCGCTCATAAGCGCACACATCACCCGGTCTGAGATTCGAACCCGCGATCCTTCGACCGCGAGTCCGCTGCTCTAACCACTAGGCCATGTGCATCCACTAGAATATCCATACCAATTACCTGATCTTTTTCTTTTGTTGAATTAACTAATGTCTTTAAGCATTACGTTCACGCCTCTGTAATATTCTAGCTTAGCATTTTTTACGTATAGGTGCTGTACCCAATCTGAATGTTAATTATTAAGCGTATGCATGTATACGCTTCGTCTGATGCTCTCGTTTCTTTTTATTTACCTAATATGGCACTACTTATATAATTTTTCCCTTTTGAACGGTGTCAAAATCAATTTTTCAAAGCCAATTTCACATTAATTCCTTTGGTAAATGCCGTTTGCGACAGGGTTTGCAGTTTTTGATCACCTTCAGTGTGTACAACCCTGATGTCATTCACATACACAGTCGATCGATTATCAGTTGTAACCCGGTCTAAAAATACAGCTACTGTTGTAGCCTGTTGATTAAAGAGTTATCGCCTGAAAGAAGTTATGATAATGGAATGTTTCGGAAATAATATTTTTCTAATAGAGATTGAAATGCTTTTTTTAATTAACCGTTTTATCTGTATTTGTTGAGAATTCGTTGCCACTTACTCATAGCATGTCTTACATAAGTGTTCATTACTTCCACTGCTTTACTCAAGCAAAATATATGTTATGGGGACAGTGAAAAGCATTCCGGGAATCAATCTATATCATTTTCGAAACCATTCGGTCTTCTATATTCTTCGGTTAAAGCTTTATCGAGCAATAATTGCATTTTACAACCATATCAATCTTCGCATCATCATTTCAGTTCATCAGGAAGTCAGTGAGACATTATAGCTGTTAAATATGCGAGTTGCACTTAGAAAAGCTACAGGGCTTGTTGATTGTTATGTCTTGATGGGATTAAAATGATTTTCCACAAAGTTGTCCCCGTGATGCTGTGGCTCTTCAGTCCGTCACAAATAATTATTTCCCAGCATTGGCAAATATTTCAAATAGACGTATTTAAAATTTATAATTTACTCAAGTGATGAAGATATCTCATTTTTGTTGTCTAAGCTATTCTTGAGAGGATATTGGCTCCTCTGATTATTCATGCTCTTGTTATCTTAAATAATAGAGTCCGTATTTAAACTTTCACTGTCCAACATCTACTTTTAATGACTCTATTTTTCTCGTTTGCTGGTGACGTTTAATTTCCATTATATTTCTGAAACTTAAGGCAGCGAGCTGGCAGAATCGTTTCGGGTCCGGGCAAAATGCTTAGCGCCATTTTGTCCATCTGTACCTTCTAAGTTTAAATTCCACCGAGGCCAACTTGGCCTTCATACTTTCAAGTTCAATAAAATAAGCATCTCTTGAGCAGTCGGGTCGATTTTTGGATTTGGTTTGCAAGGTTCATTATATGAGTACGTGTGTTAAAGCATATTCTGTTGTGTCTGGGGAGAGTCATTCTCTTTTATTGCCTTATAATATAACACACTCACTGGTAAAATTTCCACTTTTTTCTTATTTTTATTCTGCTAAAATTTTCGTTGCGTCTTGCAACCTTTTCAATAGATTTGACTCTGTGGGGTCGATGTAATTGATTTATTCCCTCCCCTCAAATTGTTAGCCTTGGAACAAAATTTGAAACCCATATATTTCTGAAGCTACACGTGACAATGTGGTCTACTCCCCATTTATCAAATCCACCAGATTTAGAGCGCATATTGCTCTTCCAGCCTAGAACCGAATACTGTTTGAAATGTTTTCGTGTAGTTCACACAAGCTTTCCGGTTATGATATAACTTGTAATCGATTAGTATGGTTTTAGGTACTGTGTAATCGACCATTACTGCGATTATTTCCACTACATTACTACTACTACTACTACTACTACTACTACTACTACTGCTACTACTACTACTACTACTACTACTACTATACTACTACTACTACTACTACTACTACTAGAAGTGAAGCAACAGGTATTTTTGAACATTTCCCCCCTTCTTTGACTTTGATTTTCAGCATTCATATTTCACTATATAATCAATATTTTTCAAAACAATCTAGTAACGGTGTCTTCTTGTTGAATGTCCACATTGATAGTCATTTAATTTTTTGTTTTACAATTTATTATCATTTCCAGTAAGGCAGCGAAATAGCAGAATTATTACCGCAACGGACAAAATGATTATCAACCTTTCGTCTGCCTTTGCGTTCTGGGTTGAAATCCCATCGAAGTTCACTTTGCTTTTCATCCTTTCGAAATCGATGCACTGGGCTCGATATTTCAGGCCTTGTGCCTATAGTAGAAAGGACTATGATCTTTCCCTGCTATTCTGCATTTTATTACAACATAACTGAACGCAGTTTTATATGCGTTAACTCCCTGCATTGTTATGTTTTCTTTTACTCTTTTGTATTTCATTAAAATTACTCTATGTAATCTACTACCAATGCCTACGGGTTATGTATTTATCTGGATGTTTTAAAACTAATTTTCAGGTTAACGATTATTATAATTATTTCTGTTTTCATCTTCACTTTATAGATATCTCTGATTCCTTATCAATATACTTCGCCATTTCGTTTACTCGCTTTTTATGGTCCCTTGATCCTTGACTTAATTCTATAGAGAACCCTTGATTTCATGTCTTAATGGATTGGAAAGACACAAACTATCGTTTCTTTGTTAGGGTAAGTTTATGGTACCTTTATCTTGGATTTCATCCAAGTCCTGCGCTACCGGCACACAAAGCTGAACAACATGCAGACCGGATGCATTGGCCCGGGAAGAATTGCAATTCCTGAATCAAAATCAGTGCGTGACCTGGGCATTGACATGAGCAATGATGCATTTTTCGAAGTGCATATTGCAAATTTGGTAATAAAATGCAGACGGCTAGCTGGATGGACCCCCCGAACTTTCAGAACTAGAGAGTAGGAGACACTGATGGTCCTTTGGAAGATATTCGTCCTCAGCCGCTTAGGCTAGTGCTACCAACTATGGTCACCACACAATATAAAGTTAATAGCAGAACTCGAAGCAATCCAACGAAGCTACACTAAGAAGATCGTCTCAATGCATCATATCAGCTATTGGGAAAGACTGAAAGTATTAAAACTCTTTTCCCTGGAGCGATATACATCTGGAAAATCCTGGAGGGCCTTGTCCCGAATTTTGGCATTGAAAGTTTCTCCAACAGCCACTGCATGATGCCAAAAATCCCAACATCACCCAGGAAACACAGATGCGGGCCGCAACGTCGAACTCCCTTGTTGACCAAGAGTCACGTATCAGAGGTGGTTTCACACATTAGTGTAGCACATTCAACGGTCGTGCCCCAGCATGGTCGCAGCTTTCGGGCTGAATCATTTTTAAGGATTTAAGGAGTTTACTCTTTCTTGAAACTTGAAATTGGAGAGTAGAAACAGCCTGACCTCTACACCCTCAAGCTACTTATTTCGCGAGATTGAAAAGGTGCTAAAAATTTGAGTATAAGCAGAGAGTATAATAACATTGTAATTAATCACTTTATTTTTCCCGTTTTATATTCAGTTAATATACCCTTAAAATTCATAGAGTTGGATCTGCAAAAACAGTCAGAAAGTCGGATAAAATGACTGTAGACTGGAAGAAGTTGCAGAACATAGGATACTAAAGCTGGAGAACGGGACAATTGGCAGCAGGTAATGGGGTGGGGCAAAATGTGACTCGGTTTTTACGCATTATTACCGCCGCCATAGCGAAGGCGGAAGTATTGTTTTCAGTATTGTTTGTTTGTTTGTCCGTGGACACGATATCTCAAGAACCGCCGTTTGGATTTGAATGAAACTTTCAGAGATGTTTGGCCTTGTAACTGGCACGAATCGATTAGATTTTGGAACAGATCCGGTACCGGACAAGGATTCTGCATTACTTTTCCTCTTTATTTTACTTAAATTTTGAGAGCGGTCGGGTTCATTTTTAGTATGCTCGCTTGTGAGAGCAGTCGAGTTTATTTCAGATATCCTCATTTTAAAAACTATCTCTGGCTAATCGTTGAGAGGACGTTGGTGTGGCCTTGGCGGAAGTTTGTGCTCTCTTAGTGCTCTTGTTACATGTTTATTTCAAAACGATATAATTTTACTTCGACTTTCATCCCACCATGCATACCAGTTAGGATCTAATGTTGATCTTGACTGACTGTACACTCTACCCAAATTTGAAATAATGTATAAGCTATTTAACTCTTTAACTAGCTTCAGCTGAGAGCTGTGGCTATGCTGGGGCACAGCAATTAAATATCTATACTAAAAATAAATATGTTTCCTACATTTACGAATCTAAATAAGTGCAAGATAAAAGCAGAAATGTTACATAAAATAGTACTTATGAATAGTTAAAAGGAATCATTATATATATATATATATATATATATATAGATATATATATATATATATATATATATATATATATATATATATGTATATATATATGCATATATATATATATGCATGTATGTATGTATATATATATATATATATATGCATATGTATATTTATATATATATATATGTATATATATGTATATATATATATGTATATATATATACATGTATATATATATATATATATATGTATATATATATATATGTGTATGTATCTGTATATATATATATATATGTGTGTGTGTGTGTGCGTATACATACATATATATATATATATATATATATAATGATTTTAAAGTTGTATTTAAAGTCTTATAGTATGATAGTTTAATTGATATTGCGTTTCATTCTTGGCACATCACTTATTGTGTTCCATTCAACTTGTAACGCAATCTACTTTGTCTTGTTTCTACATATCCTCATTGCTTTCTATTTTAAGTGCCCGCGTGCGTTCTTAATGCATTAGTTAAAGCATTCTTTGTTACGTGTACTATGAAGGAAATGTCAGTGATATTTCGGGAACGAACTTAATGACCTATCTATAATAATGAGCATTGCATACTGTTTCTTTCACTCGTTACTCATTGTGATAAACAAAGGCAACTTCTTTTCCCGTTTTAAGTATTATTTCAATGTTGCTATACGACCACGGCTATTAAACAGGCTATTAAACTACAGAAAATACGCTTCATATTGTTGTATATAATCCCAAACCGACCCCTTTCACCTCCCTCGAATTTTTATTCGCTTATTCTGTTACTGGTTTAATCCACTTGATACCAGCCGAAGACCACCACCGGTTGAATCATACCAGCTCCCTCTTTTAAAGTAAACTGAATTATAACTTGTCGGTGAAACCTCATGTTAGTCATGTTCCAATAACCAACTTGATAATGGTTTCAAATTTTGCCACAAGGGCAGCAATTTTAAGGAGTGGATGAGTCGATTACATCGACCTCAGTATTCAACTGGTACTTATTTTATCGACTCTGAAAGAATGAAAGACAAAGTTGAGCACGGCGGAATTTGAAGCCAAAACGGATCGACGGGCGAAATACCTATTTCTTTACTACCCACAGGGGCTAAATACAGAGAGGACAAACAAGGACAGACAAAAGGATTGAGTCGATTATATCGACCCAAGTGTGTAACTGGTACTTATTTTATAGACTCTAAAAGGACGAAAGGCAAAGTCGAGCGCGGCAGAATTGGAAGCCAAAACGGATCGACGGGCGAAATACCTATTTCTTTACTACCCACAAGGGGCTAAACACAGAGGGGACAAACAAGGACAGACATAGGTATTAAGTCGATTATATCGACTCCAGTACGTAACTGGTACTTAATTTATCGACCCCGAAAGGATGAAAGGCAAAGTCGACCTCGGCGGAATTTGAACTCAGAACGTAATGGCCGACGAAATGTCGCTAAGCATTTCGCCCGGCGTGCTAACGTTTCTGCCAGCTCGCCGCCTTAATAACAACCAACTTAATAATGAAAAAGTTATTTCATCAAATTCTTTATTATTTTCATAATTGATCAAAGTAAAAACAGTTTATTTGAACAGAAGGGTTCAAACATTGATTGCGGAAATGCAGCGGGAACACTATTAGGCTGTATATAGGTTTCCTGAACAAGACAACATTTCTAAATTTTCACATTATTTCATACTAGTAGAGGTACCGTCGTTGCCCGAGCTGGCAGAATCGTTAGCACGCCGAACGAAATGCTCAGCAATATTTCGTCTGTCGTTACGTTCTGAGTTCAAATTCCGCCGAGGTCGACTTTGCTTTTCATCATTTCGAGGTCGATAAATTAAGTACCAGTTACGCACTGGGGTCGCTATAATCGACTTAATCCGTCTGTCTGTCCTTGTTTGTCTCCTCTGTGTGTAGCTCCTTGTGGGTAGTAAAGAAATAGGTATATCACTCAACGGAGTAGTCTTTCAAATGAACCGAAATACTTCCGTTTGTAACAATAGCAATAAGTAAATACTAACTATTGAAAGGATAAAGGCCAAATATGTCCGAAAATCACAGCATGATGAACGGGAATCTTATGACCATAAACACATTAAATAAATCCGCAAGTAATAAAACCTACCACTTGTCTAAAGCCAAAAATGAAGTGTGATTCTAGGTCGGACTTGACCGATATAAGTACGAGTGATTTCGCTTATTGAACAACGCTCGAGTTGTCTGATTGTCTAGATAATACAATTAAGTGTGATGAAATCTGCTGAATACGACTCACTGATGTGTTGTTGATCAGAGGTCGCCATTTCGCACTTAACTGAGTTGCAATTAAACGGGGTAGACAGCCGGGTGCAAAAACTAATCGATCATTCGCAGAGTGATTGTAAAATAGCACAATCCACACCTGGGTTAAATTGCGCTTTCTTGGTTAGGAGTGTCGAATGACGCCTAAGATCAAGGAAAAAAAAATTAATTCCCCATTCCACACTTAACTATGGTGTAAGTATGCGGGGGGTTATTTAAAATATTCGTTCCTCCATTTGTAGGACATAAGTAACTGATGCATCAACTTTCGTTTAAATTGACTGTTTTTTCCAGAAGTTAAAATGCTTTGCTGCAACCATAATACGAACTTTAAAAGTGGTCCAAAGGGGCCCACTGCCCTCCATAGGGGGCTCCCTTGCAGAATTCAAATGATAACGAATGTGCAGTATTTTATCACATGGCAGGCAATAACCATAATAAATTCCCGAGGTTCTGGTGCTGTTTTATTGTGACAGTATGAACTTTTATGGGTTAATGATTTAGGCTCATTGTCTCCGAGGAGATTCTCTTGGTGAATTGAAATGGAAGTAAATGTGCCTCACTGTATCTACATCTGTAGTAAATGAATTACAAGCGAGTCGAAATTCATTTTATGGGAATACCAATTATCGAAGCTATGACCCTTTGTTGCATTACAATAGCTAAATTCAATAATTGGCTTACCGGGGTTTACTGCCCACTGGGGTCCCCTTGCTTGTTCCGGGTATAGACAGTGTCTTCAACATCATATTTAGGCAAGGGATAACCAATGTGTTCCGTAAAGTTAAAATCGAACGTAAACTTCAAAAGTTACGTACTAATACAGTGTTAATGTGAACTTCAATAGATAAGTCAAAAGGGCTTACTGCCCCTCACCAAGGGATCCCCTTGATACGTTCAACTAAAAGTTCATGTGTTCGCCTTCCTCTGTGAGCCAGGGGTAATCAATATGTCTCGTTTTGTGGAAACCAAACGCCAACTCAGGCAGTTATGACGTTTTGTTACATTGATGATACCAACTTCAACATTCATAAAAATCGGGTTACTGTCCCCAGGGGGTTCTGAATTTCTGCGGAAGTGCATTCCTGCAACGTTATTTGTAGGCCATTAGCAAACAAAAGATTAATTTTGGCGAAGATGGGAGGCAAACTGCAGGAATTATGGGGCCTTTATGCAATAGTACTGCTGACTCCAAGAGAGAGGCTTAAGGGAGTTATCTGTCCCGGGTGGTGATGGGGGCACAATCGATCTACGGAAAAATAAAATAGCCTACGACGCATAATAGGACTTCAGATACCTATGTATGAAATTTGGTACAAATCGGTTGTAAAATATAGAAATGCATGCAGTTACACACACACACGAATCTTCTGTATCATATATAAGGTTCTACAGGTAGGAATGCCCTATTGATAGCCGAACTAAAAAAAAAATTAATACATTATCCTATCTATTCCTATTACTACCATATATCTCCAAATGAAATTCTTGTTCTGTCTAAAACAAAACACTTCTGAAGACACCTTACTGCATTTGCATTCTTTTATTTCCTTTTGTATAAGTTTCAGCCAATCGACGCTATATTTACACTGGTCAAGAAAATAATTACACTGTCTACAAAATGCCATCCTTGTAGTCCATAGCCTTCTTGTTACCCTAGAAATTCTCACAGACCCAACTGAAAGCTTTCTAGGCAGGCAATTCCAGTTTGTTCAGTGTTGTCTTGAAGCTGACATCCTTGAGTACTTCTATATTTTGGTGTCCGACAAACATTGCCTCTGAGATTTTGGGAAGTTTTTCTACAATATACTCAAATGTATGAACGCAAACCGACTTTTTTAGACTAATTTTTCCTGCTGATTTCATAATGTCACTCCATTTGTATACAGAATGTATCAGTTTTTCCAGAAGATACATGCAAACATTTACATATTTGTATATATGAAATCATTAACGTAATAACTAAGGACATTATTCTTAGAAAGTAAATGAGTTTATTGAGTTAAAAATCATCATTAGTATTCTACAAAGAGTGAATACAGAAAAAACTCTATCAGACAAAACAGAGTTAGAAACATTGTTATTTGTATTTCCTGCGATGTTCCTGATATGGTTGATCACGGTAAAGTGTCCAGCAGTAGTCAGCCAGCATGCTATCATACCAGAAGCCTTGGTACCGTTTTTCTATAGCACTAATGTCCTGGTAAAATCTTTCAACATGTTCATCTGACACTGCTCCAAGGTTATCTGTGAAGAAATCCAGATGAGAGTCTAAGAAGTGAGCTTTCAGTGACATGTGAGTAACATTTCAGGGTATTCTTGATGCTATCCTTGTAGATGAAGGCTGGAAGGTATATCAGCCGAATCGTTGTGTTAACAACAAACAAGATGAGGACAAATAACCATCAAATGTAAATAATGTAAATAATGTAGAAGGAGACAAGTGTAACTGCGGATAGAAGAGCAAGGGAGAAATCCAGGTTAGTTGGCAAGAAGTGTACGAACTATTGGCAAGTAAACCGCATAGGTTACGGGTGTGTTTAAAGGTTCGAAATGGTGGCTTGGGGAAGACATGGCATTAGAACATCCAGCATATGCGTGTGCTAGGGCACTGAAGGGGAGCATGGTGGTGTTGTGAAATGGAAAGGAGAGGTATTATGGATGGCACAACTTCATGAGTGGAGATCGGCGATGGGTGAGAACTTGTTGATCAAATATTTTCGTTGGGGGCATCCGCATCCACTGTGTTGAATCTTGTTGAGATTTCGGCTTGAAATTTGGTCACACGCAGCGAGAGAGTGAAAACGGAGTATTGTGAGTAAGCGATGGAGAGTTTGGTATGGGTGAGGTTGTAGTCGGCGAGCTGGCAGAAACGCTAGCACGCCGGGCGAAATGTGTAGACGTATTTCGTCTGCAATTACGTTCTGAGTTCAAATTCCGCCGAGGTCAACTTTGCCTTTCATCCTTTCGGGGTCGATAAATTAAGTACCAGTTACGCACTGGGGGTCGATGTAATCGACTTAATACGTTTGTTTGTCCTTGTTTGTCCTCTCTGTGTGTAGCCCTTTGTGGGTAATGAAGAAATAGGTATTTCGTCTGCCGATACGTTCCACCGAGGTCGACTTTGCCATTCCTCCTTTCGGGGTCGATAAATTAAGTACCAGTTACGTACTGGGGTCGATATAATCGACTTAATCCGTTTGTCTGTCCTTGTTTGTCCTATCTGTGTTTAATCCCTTGTGGGCAATAAAGAAATAGGTAGTCGGTAAAGTTGTGTTAAGAGTAGATGTTATTCAAAGTGCTAAATCTGGAGGGGCGACGGCAAAGGGCGATTTCAGTTTTTATGTTTACTCGTCGTCCATTTTACTCATTGGTAACACGCAAGCATCAAGTTATGTATGGTTGTTCTTGTTAAAACTCGCATTGCCAGAAGATTCAGAATGATTATAAAAGGAGAATTTGAATGTGAAAGATGATTGTTTCACGGGGATAAAAGTTATAAATAAAATGAAAATGTTATAGTTAGAAATAGAATTCCAGTCAAAGAAATTCACTTCGGCAGTCTTGTTTTATAAACTGCAGTCGGGAATATACTGATATTAGGATTGTTATTCACTCGTATCACAAATTATTGTGAAGAAACAGAGTAAATTTTGATGTAACACTAAACCATAGCATATTACTTTTAACGGATAGGAGGAGATGAAGATAGAGAGTAGAGAGACAGAGTTTCAAAAACGAAGAAGATGAGACCAACGTATGTGGTAAGTAGAGAAGGAAAATATCTGTTGAAGTAAATTAAGAATCCGGGGAATATAAAAGCAGAGACATCAACGTAAACGGTGCCATGGAGTTTATTTATGAGCAGAAGTAAACGTAGTACGCAATGCGAGTGATCTTTTCACAATGATACGCAGTTAAAATACACAGCAAAAAGGGAAAAACGAAACTGACAGAGCGAGCCAAAGATGAGGAAAGAAACGGTAAAACGTGAATGGGAAGCAGGAGTGAAAAGTGGAGGAAGAAAAAGAGCGATTTAAATAGAACGGGAGATATGTGAGATGGAATGACAAAAAGAAAAATGAGAGCGCCAGAGACTATCTACAGGAAGACTTATTAATCCCACACAAAGTACAGTATCTCTTGTCTTCTTATTGATTATTTTATGGTAAGCGAACGAGGAATTCGGTGATTTACTCAAGACAGATGCTATTTAGCTTCAGGTGTTTGGAATATCAATCTCCATTCTCAAAAGACTTAGGTTGTTTATCACAAAGCTTCATTTCAGCTCTGTTCGTATTTTTCTTAGATTTGGCACTGTTCGCATCAGTTCTCCCCAAAGAAAAGCCAATAAACGCATTATTGCAGGTGATCGATCACTTTGACAATTAAAAAAATCAATCATAGTAGTATAATGCCTGAAAACTGCTGCAATCGCAGAGTAATCCGAAACTTTTATAGATGATGTACTAATCTGTAGATGACAAATTTTACACTGAAATCTAGATTCAGATAAAGAGAACGATGTTGCTTGTTATATTATGAACCAATCTAAAGTAGTTGTGTGATTGCTGAAAGACTATGTACAAGAATCAGATATTGTTTCCAAGTCTATTCCTTGACCTTTGCACACCACTTTACATTTTTCAGCATCACACTTGTATCCTCCCTTCCCACTGTCCTGTGTGCTTCTCTATACGTGTGCGTATATATGTGAACACATGCACACACGTAGATATATACGCATATATATTTGTATTCATGTATTTATGCATACAAGAATGTTTATATAAATGTGTGTATATATACATACATACACACAGACATATATATATATATATATACATACACATTTGTTTGTGTGTGTGAGTATATACATGTATGTGTGTATGTATTTATGTGCGTATGTGTCTCTTCACGCATATATATATCAACTTGTCTTCATACACAGGCATAGAAACTCTCGCACACAGGCACTCCTCCCTAACACAAAAGCACACACGCACACACGTATGTACACGTATTCTAACTCACAAACCGATCGATGTTGCGATTATTCAACACAAATATTTTCCACAGATATACTGTAAAATTTGAGTCGTAAGCACTTTACTGGCAAAAATAATGTTAAATATGATTATAATTATATATTGAAACACAGCCAGACATAACACAATGCATATTAAAACACTTTAATGAAACTACGCTGTAAAATCTCTCATCATAAGACGCACTGTTTCGATTCCGTTACACATTATGGAATATACCTCCTCTCCGCGTCATATAAACTCATGCAGACTCATAAAAACTAATATAGACTGGGTTCCTACTACCCAGCTGAGTGGACTTGAGCAACGAAAAAATGTTTTGCTCAAGAACATAAAACAGAGATAGCTGTCTGTAAGTGCAAGCCCCGTGAGTCAGAGTGGCAATTCCAGCGCATATCCGTTGCCATCCTCCGAGGCAACGCCTTTTCTATTTTGTCTCTTGGAAACATGAGGCGGTCTGACGTACAAGAAATTGTACGTTCCACTCCTTAATGTAAAGTTACTCCATGTCTATGCATATACAGGGAACTGCTTATTTATGAAACTTGCGATTTTGCTCTGTTCATATGAACGTTTACCAATTTATTGTAAATTAGATGATGCTAGGATGCCTGTTATTTTTGTCGGGAATCGATAAACACTTCCAGTAAATCAGGAGTATAATATATGGAAATACCACAAGTTTTTCGCCACGTATGATACCTTAGGGTATCATAGAATATTCTAGTGACCATAAGTATCAACCATGAAAGAAAATGGTGAGTTGTGACGGAAGGAACCATTAACTACAACAGAATATGTTTTAATTCATATGGAAATTAAGCTAAATGCAGTGCTGTTATACATACATGCATACACACACACACACACACACACACACATACATATATAATATATTTGTAATGTGTATATATATATATATATATAAAGTTAATCCAAACTAGAAAACACAGAAAAAAACACAGCAACGCGAGGACGTGGAACAATTAAAGTATTATTTGACGCTCAGGAAAGAAGGGAAGGAGGGTTTAACGTTTCGAGCGGAGCTCTTCGTCGGAAACAAAGGAGAAGGAAAGATCCCGAGAAGGGAAGACAGGGGAAAAAAAATTTTTGCTCATATATATGATGTATGTATCGCTATCTATCTATCTATCTATCTATCTATCTATCTATCTATCTATCTATGTATCAGATATATCTTGATATCAGAAATATCTTGATATCAGAAATTACAATACTTCTTTATATATATTTGATATTTATTCATAGAAGAGTACGCATAAAGATTGTTATCTGCCCCAATTCCAGAATATCCTGTATACATATAAGAACAGCAGACAACGAGAAGTAATTGTGAGCCAGCAACTTTCATTGCTTTTGTTTCTGAGTTTTTGATAAATATGGCAAAAATGTAGTTTATTGGAAATTAAAAGTGCTGAAACTGAAATAGTATCTTTGGTATCATCTGACGTAACACAAGAAATTAAACCTATTATTTGTTACAAGCACTTTCCAGTTATACTTAAATGTCCTTCATGCCTTTACTTTTCCTCTGATAGCGCTGTATAGCGTAGGCTGAACTACTTTTCCGTCAAAATATTACAGAAACACAAACTCGAAGTTATATTATCGCGCAGTCAATACTGGAGGCGCCAAAGAATTTAGTGCCTCCTTTAGATGGTTCATATCTTCATTTCACTCGAGAAAGGTATAAATTGGGTGAAATGTAATTTAGAGAAAAGTTTAAACAGCGCATATTTTTAAAAAAGATATAACACTATTTTTTTTAAAACTTAAATAATATTTTAATTAAATTGTAATTAAATTGTTCGTCTGAATCCAACCAAATCAAATCAGATTTTTTCATATTCGTTTGAAAGGAAATTATGAACTTTGTAATCTAAGGGAGAAAGACTTTAAACCCTTCATCTATCATTTATTTACATTGCTATTAGCAATAATCATTAATTATCAATTTGTTAATTAAATGTTGCACAAAGAACAAAATAATTAGCATCATTAATTTTTTTTTTCATAAAGAATTGGTTATTGGGAAGTTATTTTTAAATCTATATGTTCATCTGTTTGGTTCCTAAAGCGAGCAAACAAAAAACTTCACCTTTGATACACTCACCCACACACACGTATGTATGCATGTATGCATATATGTCTGTACACACACACACACACACACACACCACACACACACACACACACACATATATATATATATATATATGTATATATATATATATAGATAGATAGATAGATAATGTACACATTGTGTGTTCGTGTGTACATATACGTCTCTAAATATATATATATATATATATATATTATATATATATATATATATTATATATATATATATCGTGCATGTATATATATTACTGTAACTCATTATATATATAATTTGTTTTGACGGCTTTTTATCAAACATTATACATATTGCACTGCGTTTGTTTTGAAAGAATTTCATATGTACTTAACTTTAGGTGTTCTGCGACTTCAGCATTAACTATTTTACTATTTTTCCTGTAATTGCTTTATAATAGTATTCTTAACAAAGAACACAATTGCACACACTTCAATATACAAACACACACGCAAACCTTCATATGAAAAGACGAAGGCAACCTACTGTAAAATAAACGATATCAATACCAGTATAAGTACTGACAATACCAGTATCAGTACTTATACTGTTAAAGTATAAAGAACAATGCGTCGTACATATCTGCAAGATAGTAGTTACATACGAACTACTAACTAAAGTCCAAGCATATATGATAATATGCGCCACTGATCGATTCTAAATAGGATGCAACTACTGAATAAATTGAGAACTGGCCACTAATATCTTGCTTAAATCCTCGGAGAGTTCTTGTCACAAAATATTGTTGCGTTCAGAAAATAGAGATCCATTATATTATCAAAATGTTTCTATGCAAATTTATTGCTGAAAACCATTTTCAGACGAAGCTGGAATTTCCGAATAAATAGATACATGAAATAATTCTTTTTTTTTTTCTTTTTTTCTTCTTTTCCTTGCCGAATCCAAAAGTATTCTGATGGAGTTTGTATATATTGAGGTATTATAATACAATTATATAATTGAAATATATCACTTTGCAGACAATGAATGAAAGACGCATACATCCAATTACACATATACATACATGAAATGAACACACACACACACAACACACACACATATATATGTGGATATGGACTTGTGTGTATGTATATATATATGCGTGTGTATATATGGATATAGACTTGTATGTATGTACATATATGTATATACATATTTATATATTTATATGTCTATATATATGTATATATATAAATATATATGGATATGGACTTGTATATATGTACATATATGCATATACATATATATATATGTGTGTGTGACTGTGTGTGTGTATATATATATATATGGATATGGACTTGTATGTATGTACATATATGCATATATATATAGATAAATAGATAGACAGATACACGCTCATATGTATATATGTATATGTTTGTGCATATATATATGTGTGTATGTATGTACGTATGCATGTATGTAAATATATAAAGCGATCTGAATCTCTTTGCAGTTGAAAAGCTGAACATAGTATTGAAATCAATAAACTCTCCCTTCAGATCTTAGCATTACTTCACTTGGTGATGGCATTTATAGAAAAGTCAATTGTGGACAATATTTTCCCATTCATTATTGTAGCCACATAAATATACATAAGTAATTCGTCAATAAACACATACGAATAGACACGCTTACACGCTCATACACCTACACCTACGCACACAATCACACACGTATGTACAAATAGGTACACTATGCACATATATACATAAACACACACACACACATATATGGGTACACTACACATACACATACATATGTTTGTATTTATATATATATACATATATACACACACACACAGATATATATATATATATATAATATAATATAATATAATATAATATAATATAATATAATATAATATACTTAAGAGTTACCTATTATTTCATATGGTGAAAAAACAGTATTCAACAAGGATAACCAACAATAGTGGTAAGTTTGTCATCACCATTTTGCCATTTTGCTATCGTAGCATTAAGGTTCACCTCCCAGAAGAAGGACAAATGTATAGGATAATACCGCGTGATATGAAGGTATCTATGGTTTTTATCGTCTCAAAAGGAACCAGAGTCTGAACCATTGAAGAGATAATCTCCTTACGGTGATGTATATTTTTTTCTATTAAAAATTGGTGATAGTAAAAACGAAGCACGCATTGGATTGGAAATAACATAGATTAAATGGTTATTGATGTTGGTGTTGTTGTTTTAACATTGTTCACTATAATTAAAAGCATTCGAGCCGAGAGAATTCTGTGTTTTATAATTCGCTGTATAGAATTACATTATCAAATGCTTCTTCATTCAAGTGGGTAGGATAGAGATAGAAATTTGCTTACTATTCTTAGCAGGTGAAACGACCTCATGGAGGCTCTGCTTGGTTTGAATATGTTATTATTCAGTTGTCAGGCTGGAACTAGAGAGAGAGAGATTTAGCTGTTGTTGGTTGCAGGTCGAGAGTGTGAGAGATAAAGAATGACAGATAAAGACAAATAGATATATATAGAAAGATAGATAGAGAGAAAGAGCACCAAGAAACTATCGTTATTTCGGTGAGATGTCATTGGCATTTCGATTAGCGACCTTCACTGTACTTTGAAATATCAATTTTCTCTAACGTTATTGTTGAAGTCTAGCTGCATACACTGCTAACTAAAGAGGAAGCCTCTTCGAATGAGGAAGTTGAGGAAAATTGTTGTCAAGTCTCACTCAAATACCACCCAATCAGTGAATACAAAGAGAAAAAAAATACATATTTAGAAAAAGTGATCTTCATATGTTAGAAATGCTTCGATTACAAGTCTGCTGGTTAAGAGTCTTGTCAGCGTCATCATCACACCTATCACAGTAGTCGTCTCACCACCACCACCACCACCACCACCACCACCACCAACCACAACAACAACACCAAATATTTACGCCATTTCTCTTTAGTTTCTGACACTAAAACAAAACCATGATTTTTCCACGCTACACAACAACCTTATGCGGTTTACACATAAGGTTTTCACATAAGCTTCGCGCATAACGTTTTAACATAAGGTTCAAACAGAAAGTTCACACATAGTTCAATTCCGTTTATGTCTCCGAACCAAACAGCGAATTTCTCCAGGGAAATCGATCTGTTGCATCCTTTTCCAATGTTCGTCGACAGCCTTCAGATCTTCGAAAAACAAAATTTAACGTCACATGTGTCAGGCTATATCTCGGTCTTCGCTTTTCTCTTATCCGTGTCTTTAAATAACAATGATTCGGCTATTCTGAGGCGTATCTAGCCAATTGTATTCTTAGTTACACTTCACGGAGGGCTTCAAATATTCTGGAAGATATCCACAGCTAAATCATCGAACTGATGTTGAGTGACGGGAATCGTAGATTATCTAGAACAGACAATGATTAAGCAATACTTTCAATATAACTGACAAGTGATAACGGGAACAGGTTGCTGAAAATCTACGATACAACATGTTACAACACGTATTTTACTCGTACAGATATAAAAAACACAACGTGGCGGACACAAAATATAAGAAAACTAACGCAATTTATTACATCAATATAAAAGAATGGAACACGATGTTTAAGGCTTTATGATTCTTTTCATTTTGGTTCTGATCAAACGTTATGATGAATAGACGTTAAGTTATGACTGAAGGAAATCCAGCAGATGAAAGTGATCAGAGCATATTGCAGTCGGAGACATGGCCATCAAAGCTCAGTTGCGGTTAATGTGAAAGAACATTTTCTAAGGTCTGCAACAGAAAAGCGATTTTGCAATATTGTGATGGATGTTTAGAGGAGAGGCCTGAGGAAAGGAGGGAACGATGAAAAATTGGGCTAAGGAACAGATTAGGAAAATAACGCTGGAAGTATACAAGAAAATTGACGTTGATTGCTGAGACAAAGAACGAGAGATGCAACAAGTGCTGTATAAAGGTGTCAGCTGTTAAATCGCAAAGTAACGAGAGGTTACTGAATACAATCCTTTATACTATAGGCACAAGGCCTGAAGTTTGGGGGAAGCGGATAATCGATTAAATCGACCCCAAAAGGATGAAAAGCAAAGTCGACGTCGGCGGAATTTGAACCCAGAACGTAGCGGCAGAAAAATTTCGCTAAACATTTTGCCTGGCGTGCTAACAATTCTGCCAGCTTGCCGCCTTGAAGTTACATGCCACTTTTCAGATAAGATGGTATAGAGGAGGCAGCTCGCCATAACGGTGCGAAGACACTATTCAATATTTGCTGAGAAGTAGTCGGACAAGTGGCTAACAAAATGTTCCAGAGAAAGCTGCTCATACACAAAAGTACACGTGACCAGCTATTAAATAGAAGATCCTCGGGATGTGTGTGTGTCTGTGTATGTGTGCTCTGTTGAACGTCATTCTAATATGTTTTGGAAAGTGACCAGCTGTGTGTTGGTGGGTGTGTATGCTGTGAAGATTTTCTCTTGTTGAAAAAAGAATGGGATTTTTTCTTTGGATTAGGTGTCTTCTTTTGCGTGTCTCCATCTGTGTGTATGTATGGGCGTATGTGTACGTATAGAGTTGTGTGTGTGTGTCTTTGTGAGTGCGTGTTTTTCTGATGTGTCCTTTTTTGCGCTTGTGTGTATTTGTATGAGTGTGTATTTGTGATGTTTTCTTTTGTATGTGTATGTGAGTGTATGTGCGTGTGTTTGTGTGTATGTTTTTGTGATGTTCTCTTCTTTGAGTTTGTGTGTATGTATGTTTGTGTGTGTGTGTGTGTGTGAGCTTGTGATGTTTTCTTTTGCATGTGCGTGAGTGTAGGTGTGTGTTTTTGTAAGGTTTTCTTTTTGTGTACGTATGTATGTTTGTGTGTGTGTGTTTTTTGTGATGTTCTCGTTTTTGTGTATGTGTGTATGTTTGTGTGTGTGTGTGCTGGCATATATGTATATTGAAAAAAGATTTGGGAGATGATGGGATGTATTTTTAAAATGATAATAATATGTATAAAATTGTTTAAAATAGTTTTTAAGTGTCTGTTGTTATTTGATAATGGTTTGGTCTATATTTAATTGTGGTTTATACTTGTTGATAAATTGTCTTTTTTATTCACTCTTTGTTGTTGATTGACGAAATCTGAGCACTTGCAGAGGGGAAAATATTTTGAAATGAGGTAAGTCCATTCCTGCACAGGTTGCAATGTGACGGCTTAAAGGAATTTTCCATGTGCTTTTGTCTCTGATTTGTTGGCGATGGGTCGTCATTCTGTTGCGTAAAGATCCACCCATGTGACCTATATAATTATGCTGGCAACCATTGCATGTGTTTACGTAAATCAAGTTTTTGCGTGTTGGACTTCACTTTGGAGGTTTGCCCATCTTTTAATTTAAATTCTGGTCCTTCAATTAGCCAAAGGCAGGTGCCGCAGTTTGTTCTCTCGCATTTTGTCACAGATGGCCATAAAACCCATTCAATAAATGCTTTTTTAGCCTCTCCCTTGACAGGAACACACAAATATTTCTTTCACACACAAAGATTTCTTTCAGACAGACAATAGACAACCCTTCTCTCTCTCTCTCTCTCTCTCTCTCTCTCTCTCTCTCTCTCTGAACTCTACACCAAACTATATTTAAAGAAGACTTCACCGAAAAATCTCCAGACATGTTCTTGACCTCCAGACGAAAGATAGGATGTTTTTACTTGAAATTTTTCAAATTTTTATAAATTTTATTTAATGGTATTTGATAAGATGAAATACATCGAAACTGGGGGTGGCAGGGTGACTGATAGTAGATTCGCACCTCTCCTTGAAAAATGCATGTTTTTGAAAAACAAATTTCGGATTCCTACGTTTTAGATGTCGGAAATTACGAAGATGCAAACAAAACATTTTAAATTTAATCACCTCTTCCCCTCCCACAGTTTAAAGTTTTGATTTTGTTTACTTTAAAGAAATCGTGGCGAATTGACAAACATATTGCAAATCGAAATTAAATATAGACAAAACATTAAAATGAAAAGAATTTGCGTTTTATTTGTTTGCCTTAAATAATTGTAAATAATAATTTAATGTAAATTAAATATTCACCATTTTATGAGAAACAAACATTAATGTTATAAAGTTTAGAAAGGGGCTCAAATTCCACCCCTCCCCCAGTTTTAAATTTTGAACTTTTTCTCTCATTTATTTATTTATCTGTCTATTTATTTATCCCTGTCCGTTTATTCATAAAATATATTTGTCAACTAAATGTGGCGGTCCTATAGAAAACGGTGTTACTGTTGGTTTTAGCCCTAGGAAGACGTACATATCTATCTATCTCTTTATACACCTATCTATATGCTTATTGAATTTAAAATTTTGAAAACAAGGCTTCCTACTCATTCAGAATCTCCGTCATCTAAAACAGGGAAAAAAATTTCGAAAAAGTTCAAAATTTTAAATGGGGGTAGGGGTGGAGTAGTAGTTGTGGTGGTGGTGGTGGTGAGGATTAATTTTTTTTTCATATTTGTAGGAATACGGAAAAGTTTTTCAAAAGAATGCATGTTTCAAGGAGAGGTACGAAACTGCTTTAGCCCTGAAACCGGTAATATTAATATTTTTTATTAAATTCCCTCTTAAATTGACTTACTTCTGTGCTATTTCCATCTCTATCATTTTCATATATAAAAATTTTATTTGTATAGTTCTTTAATCTTTCAACGATATATATATATATATATATATATACATATTATATATATATATATATATTATGTGAAATAGAAAGATGAATAATCTTGTAGTAGATAATCAAAAGTTAACCGATACCTTAGTAGCAAAAATCACAGCAGTGAACAGCACGGTTGGAGGTACAACCATCTGGCGTAGCAACCGTGCGTGGTGCGGATAATTGAAATTAAAACATTATTGGTGAATTGAAGAAATGGACTGAACGCAGATTGACAGAATCGTTTTATTTCATTCTTTCGAAACACGTGTAGAATTGAATAATAAACGATTTCTGTTCAATCTGCGTTCAGCTCCATTTCTTCAATTCACCAATACGTTATATATATATATATATATATGTTAGATGCATATATATACATACATACATACATACATATATATATATATATATATATGTATATACATAAATATATATATAAATGGATGATTGAATTACCCTTTGTTTACCGTTAACATGGAAAATTCAATAAACAGTTACCAGAGTAGCAAAATTTACGCAAGTAACACGGATGAAGCGACCTATTCAAAGGTAGAAACTGCGGGTTAATGTGCAGTAATTTGTGTTATATAAGTAAATATATGGAGTTTATTCTTTTACTTCCGACATATGTTTCGAATACAACATTGGCTATCTGCATCTATATCTATATCCATATATATATTTATGCATATATATATTATATATATATATATATATACATACAAATATATATATGAATACAGATATAGATATAGATACAGATATGGATGTATATATATATATATATATATATATATATAATATAACAAAGTCTGATCGACAAGTATCCAAATACGTGCTATAAAAACAAAACTAAAACACATGCCAATTTGGCATTTAATCTCCTTCAAAGTAGACCCCTTCTGAAGCCACACACTTAATCCAGCGCTGTTTTCGTTGGTGGAAAGATTCCCGAAAGTAATTTTCTGGGATAATCAGTAGCTGCCTCCTCGCATTCATTCTGATTTCCTGGACGTCCTGAAATCGCCCTTTCAAAACGGGTTTTATATTTTTGGAAAAAGGAAAAAAGTCGCAGGGTGTGGGGTGAGATCCGAGGAATACGGTGGCTATCGGACCAGGGGAATGCTGTGTCTAGCCCAAAACTGCTGCACTAGCTGCGAGGAATGGGCAGGTGTGTTGTCAGCTGAAAACAGTTTTGGCATAAACTTGACAGAAACGCGTCTCATACCCGAATCTTCAGTGAAAATGGACGGAACGGAATCGTAACTAATCTTCACATCCTCTGATAACCCACGGATGGTGATTCAACGATTTCCTCTCACAGCTGTACGCACATCTGCGATGTTTTCCTTAGTTTTGTTGGTTGCGGGCCACCCAGAATATTCGTCAATATCGACATTATTTCGGTTGGTAATTTCAGCTACATACACTTTCTGCAACATTGCATACGCCTCTGAGCATGTACTGCTAAGCTTTTGGCAAGATCTGATGCAGATTCATGGTCGTTGCAACGATCACACGCTACACACGTTCCTTCCAAGCACAAATGTAAACAGAAGAAGTGAACTAGGACGTTAAAACTTAGTGCACATGCACAGCAGGTTTCAATGCTTTAACTTCGTTACCATGGCAACAATCCGGATACTTATTCATCAGACTACGTAATATATATATATATATATATTATATTTGTATCAGTCATTTTACTGCGGCCATACTGGAGCACCGCTTTTAGTCGAGCAAATCGACCCAAGGACTTATTCTTTGTAAGCCTAGTACTTATTCTATCGGTCGCTCTTGGTGAACCGCTAGGTGAGGGGGACGTAAACACACCAGCATCGGTTGTCAAACGATTGGACAAACACAGACACACAAACATATGCATACACACACATATATACATACACACACATATATATATATGTATATATATACGACGGGATTCTTTCAGTTTCCGTCTATCAAATTCACTCACAAGGCTTTGGTCGGCCCGGGGCTATAGTAGAAGACACTTGCCCAAGGTGCCATGCAGTGGGACTGAACTCGGAACCATGTGGCTGGTAAGCAAGCTACTTACCATACAGCCACTATATATATATTATATATATATATATATAAATATATTATATATATATTTGTGAGTATAAATATATATATAGGAGACTAAGAAGAAGAGTATACATGTAAATTGACTAATTTATCATATATTTAGAAAATAAAAAGAAGAGATGCATTAATTATTTATTAACTGTGAAATACCTTTTAACAAGTAGGAAATGCCTGTGTATTTCTATCTCACGGATTTCAATGTAGAATGTTGGACAGAGGAACAGGAAATATATACTGGGAATTTTAGCCTTTTCTGTTGAGAAACTTGAACAACAAATATTCAAAGTGTACTCTTAATGGTTATAATGTGTAACATAATATGCCTCATCAGCCATCAGACAATATTCTGTATCCCGACCCAAGATCCAGTACCTCGATAATGGGAAGTGGAATTGTAGCACTTCAAAAGAAATACGAATCTTTGGCCTTGTGACAAACTACGCGCTAGTTCTACCAATTTTCATATTTCTATATTAGCTTAAGGGCACACACATTGGCAGATATATGTTTTAATATCCCACTAAGAATTTTATAAATACAACTATGGGAATTTGAATGCTGCTAAAGTGAAAAGTATATAATAAATACACTTTTTTTTTATTCAGAAATATCTATAAGTATGAGTTATCATGATATGCCCCTCGGAATTAGAGTTCAGTTAAATGAAAATATTTTATCATTTCAAAATTGAAAGATGAATTCAAATCTGTTTCTGTAAACCAAAATTCTCTCCCCCCAATTCATGCAATATTCGCTTCATTAAATCATGACACTAACTTCACTTTGTTATGAATTCTTTCAATATAAAACCTATTATCTGTGACAGTTATGATGTGCGTAGGTAGCTTATTATAAGTTCAATATAAATATCTATGACATCTGATGTGAGTAAGTGGCTTATAAAGAAACGTCTTTGGGCAGTGTTCCTACTTTAGAGAAAGGTTGTTTTCTCAACTTTGTAACGATAAAACAAATAAAACAATCAAACATATATCAGTAAATATTTTGATGAATCGGGCCAATCTGACTTTCACAATTAAGTTAAAGAAATGTTTATCTCTCTCTGGTTTCTCCTCTAAATTATTTTTCTTTCTTTTTTTTTCTTTCTTTTTTCTTTTTGTATCAAACTGCTCAGGAGTGAATGATTGTTATGTGATTAGTTTAGAAATAGTAAATTTACACGCCAGTAATTATTGACGGCAAATTCCCTTGAGATAAATGAAGTCATGTCTGAAAGATCAATATATAATTTTTATTTATATTGAAATCTTGTGACAAATTTGTTTATTTAAAATGCTAAGAGCAATGCTACCGTAATTACAAAGCTGGACAAAGTTCTATCATAGCAATACGTTACACACAACTAATGACATTTTAACAAATGAAATTGTCAGAATAAAACTTTAATTAGGCGCAATTTCAATGGCCGAATCGATACGTCTCCACATTTATTTCAGCAATCACAATGAGATATCGAAGAAAAATCGATTATTGTAAATGAAACGAGGAGCCAAAGCAGCTACCAAAGCGAAGACGAACAAAGGTTATAATTGTAGTATATTTATATTACCTATAAATAAATACTATTTTAGCAAACAATATATTACAATGGTTTTAAAAGATAAAATAATATATGGGCGTTTTATCTAAAGTCGGTTAGGTTTCAAATACATTCCAAGCAAATGGGCGACAACAGAATCTTAAATACTTTGACTTAATGCTGAACGATTAAGGAATTCATTACACGACAAGGAATTTCGTGCAATCGGATTCGATCACACTGCACGTTAACTTGACGAACTGCCCTCTATTGTAGTACCAGGCCGGCGAGTATCTTGAGAGTGAATTTGGTAGAGGAAAACTGTGTTGAAGCAGATCGTATATTATATATATATATATATAATATACGATCTGGGAATCAAAACCGCAAGCCCGCTACCCTTACCACTAGGCCCTTGCGCCTCCACTTATACATACACACACACACACACCACACACACACCCATACATATATATATATATATAATATATATATATATATATATATATATATGTGTGTGTGTGTGTGTGTGTGTGTGTGTGTGTGTGTGTATGTATATATATATATATATGTGTTGTGTGTGTGTGTGTGTATGTATAAAGTGGAGGCGCAATGGCCTAATGGTAAGGGTAGCGGGCTTGCGGTTTCGATTCCCAGACCGGGTGTTGTGAGTGTTTATTGACCGAAAACATCTAAAGCTCCACGAGGCACCGGCAGGGGGTGGTGGTGGCGATCCCTGCTTTACTCTTTCGCTACGGCTTTCTCTCACTCTTTCTTCTGTTGGCCTGCTCACTTAGCCAGCGAGGTGGCGTTATTTGAAGGCTAAAACAATGTGAAGTGCATTGTGACCAGTGATGGGTAACAACATCTAATAGCCTGATTGGTCACGGTGATCACGGTGATATATATAAAGTATAAGAAGAAGAAAAAATGTAGGTGTAGACGAACTTTAATTCATAATCCACGTTGGCACAGGACTAATATATATTCTACAAATTTTAGAATGTATATTGGTTCTGTACGAACATGGTTTATGAATTAAAGATCGTCTACACCTAAATTTTTTCCTTTCTATATACTTCATCGGCGGACTTGGATGTTTGATATACCTTTGAAGTATTTCGGTTCCCAACTCTTATATATATATATATATATTGGGTCATCCGGAAAGTTAGTGCTGATTTTTAAAGATAAAAAAAGGTCAATAAATACTTGCCATTACATTTTTAATCAGCCAAATATGAACCATTTTGTTGCACAATGCGTCTCCATCTTTCCTTTAACTTGAAAATACCCTCTTCCCAGAATTGAGGTGGTTTCATGGCAAAGAATTCCATCAAGGTATCTTTTTACATCACCCAAAGAACTGAAATGTTTACCATTAAAACTATTCTGCAGAGACCTGAATAAGTTGAAATCCGAAGGAGCAATATCCGGTGAATTTGAAGGGTGGGGTGACACCTCCCAGCGGAGCTGCATCAATTTTTGTCTGGTCCCCAAATTATCAAATGTCGAAAATGAACTTTCTTATCTTCCATTTTAAAGGGTTACAGAATTAACACAAGTTATATGAACATAAACCTTCTTCCACGAAAATATAGCTTAAACTGTGCTTTAATGGAGATGTAGTCAAATCCTATTTTATGGACTGAAATATGTTCTAAAATAAGTCCAAATGTAAGCTATGATGAAGTATTGAAAAATCTGCAGTTATTCTATCCAGATTACAAGTTCAGGTTTATACCTGTAATTATTGGAGCCCTGGGATATACAGCACACTGCTTAAATACCAATCTTGAGAAATTAATTTTCTCAAATCCAGAAAGGAGAAAGCTAATACGATGACTACGGATTCAATCAAT
Organism: Octopus sinensis; assembly: GCF_006345805.1. NCBI lineage: Eukaryota > Metazoa > Mollusca > Cephalopoda > Octopoda > Octopodidae > Octopus > Octopus sinensis. Next base: position 27,995,388 of record NC_043000.1, on the reverse strand, counting down.
CAATGGAACTGTAAACATCTGTAAAACTTTCCAGAAGTTTATCATTTAAATATATATGAGTATGTCTAGATATGCAACTATATGCATGAGAATGCATGTGGAGACGCAATGGACCAGTATTTGGGGTAGCGAACACACGGTCGTAGGATTGCGGTTTTGATTCCCAGACCTGGCGTTGTGAGTGCTCATTGAGCAAAAACATTTAAAGCTCCAAGTAGCTCCGGCAGGGCGAACTCTGCTGTATTCTGTCACCACAACTTTCTCTCACCCTTTCTTTCTGTTTCTGTTTTACCTGTATTTCAAAGGGCCAGCCTAGTCCCAATCTGTGTCACGCTGAATCTCCCCGAGAACTATGTTAAGGGTCCACATGTCAGTGGAGTGTTCAGCCACTTACACGTTAATTTCATGAGCAGGCTGTTCCGTTGATCGTATCAGCTGGAACCCCATACATAAAACATACAAATCTGCACATACGTACATACATACATACATACATACATACATACAGACAGACAGACAGACAGATATGCATACACACATACATACATACACATTTCTATATACATACATACATGCACACACATACATACATGCATACGCACATACATACATGCATACACACCCATACGTAGAGTGGGCCATGGTGCCCTATATATGACTAAAAGACTTCATCAGGTTGTGCTATTAAGTTAGACATGATCTGGGTCTATACTGGCCGAAACCTATCAAAGTTGTATGTATGTATGTATAAGTATATATATATATATCCAGTCTTCGAAACATATGTCGAGAGTAAAGGAATTTTGTTAAAATCGTCGTTCGACTCCATTCTTTCATTTATTTATAGTTTAAAAAAACACACACATTTCCACACGAAAACACGTGATTTCTGCCCTTGGCATGTAGCTTCAACCGTGTTTTCTGACGTGAATTTGCTACCCGGGTATCGGTTAACCGAATTGTTCATACTAGGATAATTCATTCACCTACTTATATATATATATATATATATATATATATATATACAAAACAGTTCTCATATAAATAGTTTTCAGAAGCTACTTGTCACGTGAACTATACTAATAGTTATTATATTAAACAACCAAATCCACCTCTTACAAGAAAAGAAATTCTTATTTTGCGCCATTGAAATGAATTTTAGAGACATGTGTACTTTCTTAAGCTTTCGCACATAACATCGTGACATGATTATTAATAAAAGTATTAATAATAAAAATATCACATGAATATTTATTAATTTCGGGTATTAGCGATGACTACAGTCATGGAATTATCAAGATTATTATAAACTAATTATATAACATGACGAAAAGATTTTACTCTGACGTATAAGTTATAGATACAGACATGCATACACACACATACTTACACACACACACACACACACACACACACACACACCACACACACACACACACACACACACAGCAACACACACACACACACACAGATGTTCATGTATACACGCACATCTACATATCTCTGTCTGTGTCTCTTTCTCTGCCTGTCTGTCTGTCTCTATATAGAGTGAAGGCGCGTGGCTTAGAGGTTAGGGGTATTCGGCTCATGATCGTAAGGTCGTGAGTTCAATTCCCGGTGGCGCGTGGTATCCATGCGCAAGACACTTTATTTCACGTTGCTCCAGTCAACTCAGCTGGCAAAAATGAGTAGTACCTGTAATTCAAAGGGGTCATCCTGGTCACATACTGTGTCGTGCTGAATCTCCCTGAGAACTACATTAAGGGTACACGTGTTTGTGTAATGCTCAATCAATTACACGTTAATTTCACGAGCAAGTTGTTCCGTTGATCATATCAGATAGGGCCCTCATCGTCGCAACGGACGGAGTGCTCCTTTAATCTATATAGACAGTTAGACAGATAAGCACCTAGGTACGCAAAACAATATAACAATATAAGACAAATGGATCAATATGCTGTTCGCTGTTGCGATCACCATCCATAATAAAATAATAATCCTTTCTACTATAGACACAAGGCCTGACATTTGGGGGAGGGGGATAGTCGATTACATTGACCCCAGTACTCAACTGGTACTTAATTTATCGACCCCGAAATTATGAAGGGTAAAGTGGATCTGGACGGAATTTGAACTCAGGACGTGGCGACGGGCGAAATACCTATTTCTTTATTACCCATAAGGGGCTAAACACAGAGGGGACAAACAAGGATAGACAAACGGTTTACGTCGATTATATCACCCCCAGTGCGTAACTGGTACTTATTTAATCGACCCCGAAAGGATGAAAGGCAAAGTCGACCTCGGCGGAATTCGAACTCAGAACGTAACGGCAGACGAAATACGGCTACGCATTTCGTCCGGCGTGCTAACGAGTGGTATAATCACCACCCTGAGGCTGTAACTGAAGGAGAAAATGTAACCATTCTGTGGGACTTTCCAGTACATACAGACCGAACCATCAAGGCCAATAAACCAGATATTGTTGTGAAAGACCAAAACAATAAAGTTTGCTTATTGATCGACATGAGCATACCCTGCGATCATAATATCTCAGCGAAAGAGTTTGACAAGCTCAGAAAATATAAAGACCTACTCATTGAACTTGAGAAAATGTGGCATCTCAAGGCGGTTACAATACCAGTGATCGTAGGAGCACTAGGAATGATCAAGAAGGGAACCGAAAATTATATGAGAATGATCCCTGGCTTACCATCCCTGCAAGAAGTGCAAAAGATTGTCTTAACTGGTACAATCACCGTATTGAGAAGAGCATTGTCGATGTGAGAACTGTTGCTGCTCATGCATTTTAATTTAACTTTAAAAAAAAAAAAAAAAAAAAAAATGAACGAACTACTCTGAGTTTGGTTTAATGGCCTACCAATATACACTATGAGTTTCTTTGCCTAGGAGTCGGGAAGACACTCGGCAAGAAATGGAAGAAAATTTGAAAGAAGAAAAAAAGAGTAATAATAATAATAATAATAGTAATAATAATAATAATAATAATAATAATAATAATAATAAACCTACCAAAAACTGAGCAAATATAAAGATTTTGAAATAGAAATCAGCAAAATGTGGAACCTGAAAACTAAAATAATACCTGTTGTCATAGGTGCCCTGGGAATGATAGCGAAAGGGGTGATTGCTACCGAACTCAGATACCAGGAAACCCAAAAATGGTAGAAATTCAAAAGATAGTGCTCATGTGAACTGCTCATATCCTACGCAAAATACTTTCTATGTAATGTAGGGTTTAAAACAAACATAATTATGGGTTTCTTTTGGGTGGGGGGCATTCTCTAATACAACACAAAAAGACCCCCAAATATATGGCACACTAGGCATAACTACAGCATGAACTTCCAACCTGCTGTCTCTTGAGGTCTCTGGGTGAGACTTGGAGCCAACTTGTACGAATATAAAGCAAAAGTCAAACAAATAATAATAATAATATAATAATAATAATAATAATAATAATAATAATAATAATAATAATAATGATGATGATGATGATGTTGATGATGATGATGATGATAATAATAATAATAATAATAATAATAATAATAATAATAATAATAATAATAAATGCCCTGATGCAGTACCAGGCAATGGCTCTCATGGCTTCAGATCTTAACTGATTGGAAGTGTTATCATGTACATTGTTTTGTCTTGGTATAAAAGATGGGCTACAGCAAATATTCTGCTCAATACCACAGATTTGCTTGTCAGTTGTTTGACCTTAACCAGTTGAGCATGTCCTTTAGTGGCTGACAATATGTGCATCTCTGATCACGAGCGTAAGTAGTGGGGGAGCATCATAGCCATGTATTGAGAGGGATTCTATGGAGTTTGAATAATTCACCTCTAGAAACATAGGTGTTTCGTTCAACATCCTTAAACAACCCTTATTCAAGGACCTTTTGAGTGGGATGGGTTACTCAACCAGAAGAAAATTCTAACTAGGCCCCACCTGCAAGGTCATGTGTTGTTTATCTTCATATGAGATCACCATGTCGCGCACATATGGTTGTGATGCATGTGCCTAGTGTACCCTTATCAGACGGGTAGTCATGATGGGTATACTGGGCTTCGTATATTTTACCCCAGTGTCACTTTGATGGCATGCACTGCTCTCTCACTCAATAATAATAATAATAATAAATACCTTGTTGTAATACCAGGTAGTGGCTCGCATGGCTTCTAATCTTAACTAATTGGAAATGTTATCATGGAATTGATTTGACTTGCTTTAAGAAATGGGCTACACAGAATATTCTGTAGCGTACCACTCAATTTGGCACAGTTGTGTGTTGCTTGACCATAACTAGTTGAGCATGTCCCTTAGTGGCTGGCGGTGTCTGCATCCTTTTAGACCACGAGCAGGAGTGGTGGAGGAGCATCATAGCTATGTGTTGAAATGGCTTCTGCGGAGTTTGAATAGTTCAACCTGGAAACATGGGTGTTTCGGTTATCATCTTCCGACAACTCTTATTCAGAGACCTTTTGACTGAGATGAGATACCCGGCCACAAGAAAGTTCTTACTGGGCCCCATCTGGATGGTCATATGCTGTTTATCTTTATATGAGATCCCCATGCTGCACTCATGTGGTTGTGATGCTTGTGCATGGTGTACCATTATCGGACGGCAGGTGATGTCGGTTATATTGGGTTTCGTATATTTCTACTCCATTGTCCAGAAAGGGTAGCTATTTGTGACTGCATTCCATCGTTGTCAATTAACTTCTTAAATTCCAAGAGTTGATGAAGGTTATGCGACCAAACCCCCAAGCAAATTCTCCTCTATCTTTTTCCTGCAAGGGATTACACATCTCATATATATATATATATATATATATATATGTGTTGGTGTGTGTGTGTGTGTGTGTGTGTGTGTGTGTGTGTGGTGTGTGTGTGTGTGTGTATAAAGAGACCAAAGTGTACATACGCCGCTATATTTTATATATAAAAATACAAAAATGGGAAAACAAAATATCCAGAAAACAAGGACGGATCGTTCGGAGTTTGTCTGGATCTTTTGCGTTCTTGTCCCATTTTTGTATTATATATATATATATATATATATATATATATATGTATATATATAGATATATATATATATATATATATAGATATATATATATATATATATTATATATATATTATATATATATAATCCGTTGTATGCAGATATGTGCGCATGTGCAGATGAATGTCAGTATCCGTTTCTCATTTGCTTTGCATAATTTAATTTGAATTTATCACTTTTGCGTTAGTCTTTGTTATCAATTGAACAATTTCTAAATTTTGAATACAAAGTTACTACAATAAATAACATGTACAACATCCTGTATTAGTATTTTATAGCTACACGGTCGAACAATGATGATGATGATGATTTTATAGCTAAGTTACATGTGTTTCGACATCTACAGGCAGATTATTGTATCCGAGATAATCACACATTGCCTCTGATATCGTCTGCTATCAACGAGCTATTGAGGGAATTTTCTACAAGCTTTTATTACTATCTTCTGCTAGTTGGCCTACCTATTAGTCTATACTTAACATGCTTCGACTAAGTTGGGTATTTCAGAAAATAGCTTTTTGTAATCGAATGTCTATTTCCTGTAGAGAAGATGAACAGACTGGATTTCTCCCATTTTAAATAGAACATGAGCAATTCAGTATAGAAAGAAACACACATTATAGTGATTTTATTTTCATCCCAAGAGAAAATATCTGCGATATTTAATACGTAGAATATTTTTGTTTTACTGTTCTTAGTTGTGTCTTTTGTTTTATTCCTGTATTCACTGTTCTTGGAGTGGAAATCATTATTGTTTGTCTATTGTTGGATCTTATTGATGAAAACTTTCATTCGAAAATATCTTCGATATTTTTTTTGTTCCGGTCTTATATCATCTGTTGAAATAGTTCTCAATATAGTTTTACAGTTGTAGGTTTTATATTGCTATTTATATCATCATCATGGCTCTTCTTCTTCTTCTTCTTCTTCTTCTTCTTCTTCTTCTCTTCTTCTTCTTCTTCTTCTTCTTCTTCTCTTCTTCTCTTCTCCTTCTTTCTTCTTCTCTTTTCTTCTTCTTCTTCTTCTTCTTCTTTTCTTTTTTTCTTTTCGTTTTCTTCTTCTTCTTCTTCTCCTCCTCCTCCTCCTCATCATCATCATCCATAGCCGTTTGCGCGTATGGCATTTTACACCGTGAGCTTACAGCCAACTGATGTCCACTTAGCCGCTTATTATTTCAGGCTCGATAAAATACAGCACTACTCAAATATTCGATTAAACACGCTTCTCTAAAACATAGTCAGTCTTGTGCCAAAGTTTGATAGAACTATTACTATTGTTGCTGTTATTTTTTGTTGTCCAACTGTAAATCTTTCTCAACCGAACGAATCTACAATGAACGGAGTTTCAGCTGTAACCATCACGGATATCATGTAAAGGTCCTCCAAAAATTCTAAATACTGTCTTATACATATTCTAAATACTGTTTTGTCCTTGTAAACTCCAGACGCAGAGGACGTTAGGAGTACCGACGTCCTGAGCACTTAAGCGATAAACCACAAGCAGCCTTTATGTTAGCCTGGGGACTTTGTTCGGAAGAATGATCGGAAGATCCTGAAGCAGATGCTATACGGTGAACTTCTTTGTGGAATGCGACCCCAGCGGGAACCAAGACTACGATTTAAAAATTGTATAAATTCGTCATTGAAAGCATGACGAATGTCGAACATCAATTGGGAAAGCAATGCTTGGCATCTCTTCCATTGGAGGAGACAAGTACTGGGAGGAATGCAGTGGAATGCAAGCGAGCTGCTCAAAAATGGACCGCAGAATTTAAGTGAGCTGCTAGAAAATAGATCGCAGAATTTAAGCGAAAGGCTCGATAATGGACCGCCACTATAGTGAATGTAGAAGGTTGGTCTGCTATATCTGCGAACGTGTATGGTTATCGGAGGCTGGGTTATTATCAGCGAATATATTCATGTAAGCAAATAATTCTGTTCATGTACAAATATGTACAAACACCTCACACGTGCACATGGAGTAGGAGTAGTGTTGGAGTATGGACAGTAAGTCGAATGCTCATGCGGTGGTGGGTTAAATGTAAGCATTTTGTCGTTCACTAAACAAGGACACACAGACACATATACACAAATGTAAATGTAGGCATATATATATAAAAATATAAATATAGATAAATATATATAGATATGCATTTATATATACATACACACATATATGCACACACAGTATATCTCTTTCTATATCTAACTACTGTTGCAGCTACACTATGTATAAATCATACATAAACCCCACCCCGCCCACATATATATGTATGTATGAATATATATATATATGTAAATAAACATATATATGTATATATATATACATATACATATATATATATGTATGTAATATATATGTGTATATATATATATATATATATATATATATATATATATATGTATATATATATACTTATATATGTATATATATATGTGTGTCTTTGTAGAAGTATATATATATATATATGTGTGTGTGTGTGTGTATTTATATATATATATACGTATATATATATATATATGTATGGTGTGTGTGTGTGTGTGTGTGTGTGTGTGTGTGGTGTGTATGTATATATATATATACGTCTAGGAGGAGAATGCTTAAAATATCACCCAGTTGCTTTTCCGAAACAGACGAGTCTAATCTGTGCTCTATGCTTACGCTTTTCTATAAGTGTCACAGTTGGTAAATTAGTTCCTGTTTCCAAAGAATAATCTACAGGGAATTTCTATCCTTTACTTTTCCCTTTGGGGTAGTCATTATTAACTTCCCCATTCGGCAAATTGACAAGAACCAATGTTTTTATTTTTAGTTTGTGTTTTTTTTATTTTTGAAATTCCATTTTCAAATGGTCTGTTTTAGAATTATATAAAATACCTTCAGGAAATGATAAATGATTCATTTTAAAATTGGCGTTGTAGTCGGTGTGGTGGAAATGGTGGTGATGAGGGTGGTAGAGGAAGCGGTATGTAACTCACATATATATATATGAATAAAACAATCTATATTGACACATACGTTACATACGGAATAAAATACGAACATACATACACACAGTCACTCATAAACGCACTCCTAATGTGTATATGTACATAAATATATATATATATATATATATATATACACACACACATATGTACATATATATATATATACACACACACACACACACACACACACATATATATATATACACACACACACACATATATATATATGTTTATTTTAGTTTATAATATATATATGCTTATTTTATATATTATTAGATTCAGCCATACACCTGCGGTCATGCTGGAGCATCACAACTATCTACATGAATATACGTATAATTACACACACACACGCGCGAACAGAACACAGATGTGCGTATAGATGTAAATATATGCCTATGTGTGTTTGTCTGTATTCATACACATATGTCTATATCGATATCTGTGTATTCATTCGTACGCACTTCATACGTAGGAATATATATATTCATATATATATGCCTTTATTATATATATATATATAATATATATATATATATATATATATGCATTAGAGGAGTCGGAAGGTGTATTCTTCAATTCGTGCATGTATTCCAAGGTTTCAATTAGCTTAGTGTAGGTCATTGCATATACTTAAAATCATTCCGGTTAGCACGATTATAGTTCCTATATACTTCCATAGTTATGACGATGGTGTGCATATCGATTAGTAGCGTATATAAGTTCGCATTTTTGTCCGAAAAACCCTGTACATGCGGGGAATTTTTTTTTATCCTAAAAAGGACCTTGGCGCGGTTTTTCGAAAGGAATTAATTTACCTGGGGTATTTTATATTCCTGATCATTTGCAGAAGAACCACTTTTAGTTTAACCTGTGAGGGTTTCGGAGATGAGCCTTTATAATTTTTTTTAGATTATAGTAATCGTTACCTTTTGAAGAAGGGAGAAGTATTAGATTAGTGGCCATCGAAGAAGTCTTCCATTTCATCCGAGCAATGAAGTCATTGGTTTTCAGTAAAAATAATTGGTCCTCCGTCGGTCACGACGACGAGTGTTCCAGTTGATCCGACCAACAGAATAGCCTGCTCGTGAAAGTAACCTGCGAGTGGCTGAGCACTCCACAGACATGTATACCCTTAACGTAGTTCTCTACGAGATGCAGCGTGACACATATTGTGAAAAGGCCGGGTCGTTAAAATACAGGACACACAGCCCGGTCCGGGAATCAAACTCACAACCTCTCGATCGTAAGCTCGACGCTCTAAACACTGAGCCATGCACCTCCATATATATAATATATATATATATATATATATTATATATATATATATATATATATATAATATATATATATATATATATATATATATAGATAATATATATATACAGTATATATATATATATATATATATTATATATATATATATATATATTATATATGCCACGAAGTATATATATGTGTATGTATATAAATATATATGTCTCTATATATGTATATATCCATGTATGTGTGTATGTGTGTGTGTTTGTTTGTATGTGTGTGTGTGTCTGTGTGGGTGTGTGTGTGGGTGTGTAAAATTCTGCACTGTAAAATAATGAAGCCACTAATATCATGACATGAAAAACGTTTTGTAAAGAACTTACTTTTGCAAGTATTTTGTCACTGACCTCACAGTCATACACGTACGCATACACACAAACATATATGTATATACACATGCTTACATTTATATATGCATACTCCTCTCTCTCTCTCTGTCTCTCTCTCTCTGTATATATATATATATATATATATAAATGTTAATGTATGTATGGAAGGAGTAAATAAAGCAAATACTTATATGTTGAGCTATTCTTACATCTATGTACGACGACCCACTGTCAAGTACATGCATAAATACAAATGTGTACTAATAAATGCTTACATGTAAAGACATAAGCATATTTTATAGAAATTCCCTTCACACATCTCCACACATACACGCATACACGCACACGTACACGTACAGACACTGCCACATACACGCCATTGGGTATATATGTATAGGTGTGTGTATGTACAGACTTACAATAATACAGACTCGCAGATATATATCATACTGAAGTAAAATCTCATCGATATGGAGTTCGGTAGATCGATAACGATCGTCAGTATCAATATCAATTAGCAGAAGAAGCGACGTGGCTAAATGTCTTAAAATACTGTCGAAGATTCTGAAGATATATTTGGAAATATAGTAGACAGAGAAACTAGTTCTGAAAATATTTCTGGATAATCTTGAGTGTAGAAAAGTTATAGAAGCGGAGCAAAGTCAGTGTATGTGTGTGAGTGTGTGTGTGTGTGTGTGTGTGTGTGTGTGTGTGTGTGTGTGTGTGTGTTTGTGTGTGTTAATGTGTGTGTATACGTATATACACACACATATATAAACATATATATATATAGTTTTTATTTTTCATTCTCTTCGAAAATTGCTCTTAAATGTGGATTTGGTCGTTTTGACTGTTTCTTCTAGCATGTTTAAAAATACACTATTTATACACACACACACACACGGACATACACACATATATATACATATAAGAGGGAATTTACCACTATGTGGAAACCCCTATGCTAGAAGAAGATCCGCTATGATCTTACCACTAAGAATTGTTTCATTCGTCTTGCTCGCTTACATTTCTGGTGTTTGCTAAATTTCTAGAGAAAATCCTTAGTGGTAAGACCATAGCGGATCTTCTTCTAGCATAGGGTTTCCACACAGTGGTAAATTCCCTCTTATATGTACCTAATATACATATATATATATATAATATATATATATATATATATATAATATATATATATATATATATCTATATATATATATATATATATATATATATATATTATATATATAATATATATATATATATATTATATAATATATATATATATATATATATATATATATATATATTTATATTATTAGATGTACATACGTGTACTGTAATCCCTCGTCATATCGCGGTTCACTTATCGCGCACTAAGAATATCGCAAATTTTTCAGGCTAACGTATGTAAATTTATATCGCAGACTCCTCAGTATGTTGCGGGCTTCTGCAGCCAATATGTATTTATATTTTTATATTTTTATTATTTTTGTAGGGGGTTTTGGAATGTAACATTCGCGATAGTCCAGAGATTAATCCCTCGACTATTGCGGGTGTTATGCTCCAAACCCCACCACTATATGTGAAAATCCGCGGAAGTCGAAACAGTAATGTACTATATATTTTTTGTTTATCATTTTTATGATTTGCATATATCTATTTTACTATAAATGCAAAACAACACCACACACTCGCCACTCGAGTTTTCGCTTTCTATAGAGTATACGGGATTCTTTGTTTACACATCTACGGTACACTACGTATTTTCTTTTAATATATTTTAATAAATGTCTTACACAGTGCAGTACTGTACTATATATTGGCTAGTGAGTTAGTGTATTCGTCCCACGATCGTAAATCACTAGTTCGATTCCCGGCCACTCGTTATGCCTTTGCGGAAGACACTTTACTTCATGTTGCTCCAGTTGACTCAGTTGGAAAACATGAATTATACTTGTATTTTTAAGAGCTAGCCCTTTCACACTCTGTCACGCTGAATCTCGTAGAGAACTACGTTAGGTGTATGTATGTCTGTGGAGTACTCAGCCACTTCCATGATACTTTCCTGAGCAAGCTATTCTGTTGGTCGGATCAACTGGAGCACTCGTCGTCGTGACCGAGGGGGACCAATTATTATTACTGAAAACCAATGACTTCATTGCTCGGATATACATACGCATAGTCACACACAATCACACATACATATAAACATATATAAATCAGAGTCTAGTTTTTCACGCTCATTTACATATATTATTGTCCTCATTCACTACATAAGAGTATATTTTGTATAAAAAGTGTTAATCAGAATTTGCACTAAGATAGACATGTGCCGAAATTCCGTTTAACTAATCTCAACATACGACTAAATCATATCTTATCGATACTGTCCTCCCATACAAGGAGGAAATGGGAACTATGATCATATGTACTCAATACCTCTTTGTCATAAGCACCGGATGAAATTCTTAGTGGTATTACGTCTGTCACTACGATCTGAGTTCAAATTCCACCGAGTTTAATTTGCCTTTCATCCTTTCGGGGTCATAAATTAAGTACCAGTGAAACACTGGTCCCCCTACCCCGCAAAATTTCAGACCTTGTGCCTATAATAGAAAGGATTATAAGTATCGATGCTTAACTTCATTTTCATGGTATGAAGTGGATAAATATAAACACGCACAGGAGTGGTTGTGGGGTAAGTAGCTTGCTTACCAACCACATGGTTCCAGGTTCAGTCGCACTGCACCTTGGGCAAGTGTTTTCTACTATAGCCTCGGGCTAGACAGAAACTGAAAGAAGCCCGTTGTATATATGTATAATATATATATATATGTGTGTGTGTGTGTATGTATATATGATTGTGTGTCTGTGTTTGTCCCCCCAACATCGCTTGACAACCGATGCTGGTGTGTTTACATCCCCGTAACCTAGCGGTTCGGCAAAAGATAGCGATAGGTTAAGTACTTGGCTTACAAAGAATAAGTCCTAGGGTCGATTTGCTCGACTAAACGCGATGCTCCAGCATTGCCGCAGTGAAATGACTGAAACAAGTAACAGAGTAAAGAGTAAATCTGTAAAGAATATTATCTAGCGTTAAATTAACTACGGATGTAATGTATTCGACTTTCCTCCTCCCCAGAAATTGCTGTCCTTGTGCCAAAATGTGAGCCCAATATTACCTGGTATATTAAGGCGGCCAGCTGGCAGAATCGTAAGCACGCTGGACAAAATGGCTATGATATTTTCTCCGGCTATTTTACGTTCTGAGTTCAAATACTGCCGAAGTTGACTTTGCCTCTTAAACTTTTGGAATCGATAAAGTGACTAACCTTTGAGAAGTCGAATCGATGTAATCAACTTTGCCTCTCCTCAAAATTGTTAGCTTGGAATAAAAATTAGAAGGGATATTATTTGATAATTTGGAGAGTATTGTAGTTCGCTTGAAGCATTGTGTATTGTTTGTAAAGAAGAAAAAGTTTTGAATGGTACAACAATACACTATAATATAGACAATGAGCTGTATACCTGTTGTAATTAAGTCATGCGTAGTCTGATATGATATTTAGGAATAATATTCCTTCTGCAGACATTCTGAGATGGAATCGCAGCAACAAGTATATACAACAGGTATATAGCCCATTTTCTATACTATAGTGCATTGTTGCACCATTCTAAACTTTTTATTCTTGATAATTTGGAATTTGTTGCCCGAAATTATTATGTTGTTGGCTAGTGTCATATTCTACACCTAACCACCATGTAAGTTCTGCAGAGTATTTCCCCTCATACTACGTAATATATTTGTACATCATTCTTATAACAACTTTCATTTGCAAATGGATTACCGTTTCCATTGATATCAACGAATATTTTGGAAATGGTTGCAAAGAAGATTGAATATTTTAATGAATCTAGTGATCGATAAAACTGATTTTTATCTTCACTTTTACCTTCTATTCGGTTCATTTCTTGGATTGCAGGCATTCTGGGGTACCCGAACAAATCAACGCAAGACTTATGCGAATGTCGCTGTATTTGATTCATAACGGCTACCTCTAAAGACCATGCGGTTACATAATCGGATTGTTACCTATCACTCCGTTGGACTCTTAGTGCAAAACCGAGAAGTAAGATTGACCGTAATGGATATATAATAATATACACTTCGATTAATATATATATATATATACTATACATATATACATATATATATACATATATATATACATATATATATACACACACATATATATATATTATATATATATATATATATATATATTATATATAAATATATATATATATATTATATATATATATATATTTGAGTAATTAAATGAATTATCTTATTAAGGATAATTCGAAATAACCGATACCTGGGTAGCAAATAAAGGAGAATAAAGGATATTTGTTTAACTAGTCGTTCAACTCCATTCTTTCATATACTTATAATTTTTATATATATATATATATATATATATATATATATTATATATATATATATATATATTATATATAGATATATATATATATATATATATATATATATATGGATATATGTATGTATGTATGTATGTATGATTGAAAGTCTTTCTGAAAATTACTTAATACAGTTTTTTAAGTATATGGAGGATTTTTTTAAAAGCATTTAAATCATTATTCAGGATGTTACTAAACTTTTCGGAAGAAGTTTGTTTCTTTGTGTGTGTGAGCGCTTTCATTTAACCTTTTCAAAGGTATATAATGTTTCCATACAGTTTCCGTCTACCAAACACTCAGATGGATTGATCGGGTATAGTAGAAAACACTTGTTCATGGTGTGGTGCAGTGTTACTGAAACAAAAACCATGTGATGGCATTGCGAGTTTGTTAACTACACAGTCATATCTTTCTTATTTAGACCTTGTATTTGCTTTGCTAGGTTATTGATGCAATTCGTCTGTTGAGACAAATTTTATTGCGTCTTGAGAGAGTTATTACGCAAACAATAATAACATAGGCACAAGTTCAAATCTATTTTCCTTATTAATAGTCAATGTTTTAAACATCTAACCATCTAGCTATTCTATCCTTTGTTTAACGTGTTGGGTTAATAGTCAATTAGTTTAATAGTTCGCCAAAGCCCTTTTGTTGCCGTCTGCAACCTTTCCGTGTCTCATAATCTCCCAACTCGCTTCGAAAGCAGCTTTCGCCTAGTAGATCTCGTGCCATTGAAAAAGTTGCAAATAATAACGAAGGAAGTTTGATGAACAAACTAATTGCGATTTAATCAACGCGTTCAACAAACGATCTATTAATTAGTTGGTTAGATATGTAACCAATCGACTAATAATAAAGAGATGGAATTGAATGTATCTTTATTATTGGCATAATGATTCTGCCACAACAAAGCATACCTTTCTTTTTGAAGTTATTTTCCGTCAGCATCGCCAGTATTACCTCTAGAGAGATCACCATCGCTACAAATTTCCATTGACATCTCTTTTGGATATACAGAAAATATACTTCACTTAATCGTTTTAGTGTGGAGGCGCAATGACCCAGTGGTTAGGGCAGCGGACTCGCGGTTGGTGGATCACGGTTTCGATTCCCAGACCGGGCATTGTGTGTGATTATTGAGCGAAAACACCTAAAGCTTCACGAGGCTCCAGCAGGGGGTGGTAGCGACCCCTGTTGTACTCTTTCTCCCCAATTTTCTCTCACTCTTTCTTCATGTTTCTTGAGTAACTCTACGATGGACTGGCGTCCTGTCCAGCTGGGGGGAACACATACGCCATAAAAACCCGGAAACCGGGCCCATGAGCCTGGCTAGGCTTGAAAAGGGCGCATAAATGAATAATAAATAATCGTTTTAGTACAGAGTTAGAAATGAATACTTTTGTGATGTGTGTTTAATCCACTTTTAATAAAAGATCAGATTGACGAAAGATACTTGAATGCCTCACTGATTCAGTCATTTTGCATTTATTTCCGAATTCCCTGATATGAACTCATGTATGGAAACATATTTTGTTGTATCACGTGAGGGCCATTATTCCAATAATACATATAAGCACCGGTTCTATTTCATTACGTTATCATTCGTTAACAAGTTAACAATTTTACCCTTTAATTAATTGATTGTTTGATAAATCAGTCAGTCATTCAATCAGTCAACCAAGGCAGCTAGCAATCAGCTATATCTGTCACAGTTCTTTCGTTGCCAAACGAGACCTTTTCAATCACATACCTTCTCTAAGCTATTCCATGTGATATTGCAAATGAGTTACAGAACAATATTTATCAGTTTTAATGCCAGCCTACATTGACGATAATTGCAGCCTATGGATATATTGCACTCCATAAATGTTTTTTGCTTTTTAACCCAGGGTCAACCCTGATCGAATGAACTGTGAGTAACTGTGTTCCATCATTGACGAATCTTTAATTTTAGAAATATTGGGTTGTCCGGAAAGTTCGTGCTGATTTATAGCAGCTTACCTTTCGACTTATTTTAGAATATGTTTGGGTCCATAAAATAGAATTTGACTACACCTACATTTAGAGCAGAGTTTAAGCTATCTTTTCGTTGAAGACGCTTTATGTTCCAATATCCTGTTAATTCTGTAACCCTTTAAAATGGAAGATAAGAATGTTCATTTTCGGCACGTGATGTTTTTCTTTTTCCGTAAAGGGAAAAATGCCTTACAAGCAACCAAAGAAATATGCACAGTTTACGGTGATGTTTCTTTATCCGAAAGAACTGTACGGAAGTGGTTCGCAAGGTTCCGAGCTGGAGATCGTAGCCTTATTGATAAAGAGCGATCAGGCAGACCATCACTACAGATGATGATCAAATCAAGTCATTAATTGAGAATAACCCACATAGTACAACCCGAGAATTGGCAGAAAGCCTCAACCTCCTATCAAAATCCGTCGTTCACGAGCACCTGGTAAAGCTTGGGTAATGACAAGTATTTATTGAACTTTTGCTTTCCTTTAAAAATCGTCGTGAACTTTCCGGACAACCAATATATTATATACTGTTCACTTTGGCATATTCAAAACGGTTGAAAGAAACCTGGAGAGGAGATCTAGCAGTTATTTATAACAGGTGGAGCTATCATATCGGACAGTCTTTTTCAACCACAATACCGAGATAATCTTGAATGACACGTTTCTTCCTCAGGTGTGAATCGCGTTTCTTTTGTGGGTGTCTCAGAAATGCCAGGAGTGTATTCAACGTAACAAACAAGTCGGTACATATTCCTTTCTGACAAAGGGCAAACCATACACCGATTTGTTTTACATTAATTTGAATACAACTGTTTTATACATCTACTATATTAAGAAGCTAATGGTGCGTTGTAACATTTTTAACGTATTATTCAGTGCTTCTATTAGAGATGGCTGGAAATCACCGACGTAGTAGCTCTCGCGTGTACATATGTTTTCCATTACGAGTGAACTGTTATTTCCTTTACCATCAAATATTATTTCTTTTATAGAATAAATCTCGTACTGGAATGTGTTTTCTTATTTATATTATTTAATCTGGGCCCAAATCATATGTCTTTTACATGTTTATATACACATATCCATTATATATATTATAATATATATATATATATATATATATATATATATATATATATACATATATATGCATATATATATGCAGTTATACTCACACACACATATATATATATGTGTGTGTGTATATATATGTGTTATATATACATATATATGTGTGTATGTATGTTTACACACACACACACATATATATATATATATACATATATATGTATCATAAACCATGCTTAAATGTACAAACTGACGTTTGCTATGCATATAGAATCATGCAGGTCATATTGAATAATAATAATAATAATAATAATAATAATAATAATAATAATAATAATAATGATAATGATAATAATAATAATAATAATAATAATAATAATAATAATAATAATAATAATAACAATAATAATAATGATAATATGTAGCACCCAGAATATTTTCATCAATGCCAGCATATGGAATCATGCACCATTATTTATTTATTTTATTTGTTCTCCTAACTTGAGATAGAAAAGCAGTAAGCATTAGACACATAAAAATGGAAGTTGATGTTAATAGCGCAGTTACATCGAAGGAAGTCTATACTTAAGTTGCTGGTCGCGTTTGAGATACGTTCTGCTGTGATTTGTATCGTTTTCTTTCTAATGGAAATACAGCAACTGTGTGAAGCTTTGGCCGTGCTACGTCGTTCAGACTGCTTGTCTACTTACGAATAGTCAAGCTTTACACTAGCAATGTATTGGGAAAGATTTCAGAGGTTTTTTTTGTTTTTTGGTTATTTATTAATATATAGTATTTAGGATGCTCACATGGATGTGTGGGTTTTTTTCTGATCCTAAATACGACGTCGCTGATTATAGAGAGGTGGATGGTTATGACGTTGGTAGTTTTGTTGAGATGATGAACATGAAGCAGATGATTATGATGATGGTAATGATGGTGATGATGATGATGATGATGATGATGGTGGTGGTGGTGGTTGTGGCAGTAGTGGTGCTTATGGTGATGACGATGAGGATAAAGATGAAAATCAGGGTGATAACCATGATGAAGAAGACGATGATGTCGACGACTATCGAAATTATGATGATGATGATTATGATGATGAGGAGGAGGAGGAAGAGGATGTTCATCAAAGTCATACGACGTTTTAAGCTGATCTTTCTCTTCGCAGAAATATCAATACGATAAATGTGTGTATATATGTATGTAATAATGTATATCTCTCTTTTTATCTATCTATCTATCTATCTATCTATCTATCTATCTATCTATCTATCTATCTATCTATCTATCTATCTATCTATCTATCTATAAATATCTATCTCTATCTCTCTATCTATCTATCTATATCTATATATATCTATCTACCTACCTAACTACCTACCTATCTATCTATAAATCTATTTATTTATTTATTTATCTATCTCTCTCTATCTATCTATCTATCTATCTATCTATCTATCTATCTATCTATCTATCTATCTATCTCTCTATATATCTATTTATCTATCTATCTATCTATCTATCTATCTATCTATCTGTCTCTATCTATCTATCTATCTATCTATCTATCTATCTATCTATCTATCTATCTATCTATCTATCTATCTATCTATCTATATGTCTCTTTGTCTGTCTGTCTCTCTCTCTAAGTATATATTCCGAACGAATAAGAACATAGAAATGAAACGAAATAAGTCGAATTAAGAAAAGAAAGTCAAAGTAAAGGAGAACAGAGAAGAAGAACAAATAAAATAAAATAAAATAAAATAAAATAACAAAAACCAATAAATGCTATAGAAGATAACAAACAACAGCATCAAAAATATCAGAACAAAACTGTAAGACGACGAAAAAGTGATATGTAGATATCACAAACCTGATATATAGAACTGTTGCATCTGAATATATGAATGGTGTTTGCAACAAATACAAATGCAGCAAAGGTGAATTGTTATTTCTCCTCGCTCATTTCTCCAGTGGATGATATTTTCTGTCAGATTTTTTCTTCCAGATTATTTGTTTATTTTTCTTTTTTTATTATATAATCTCTTTTATTACTTCCTTCTTTCGTTCGTTTAGTTATTTTTTTATTATTTTTGCTTACCTACAAACCTATGTTTTTCGTTGATGTTTTTTTGTTTTCGAGTGTGTGTTTCCTTATAGTGCATATATATATACACACACACACACATATATATATATATATACACACACACATATATATATATATATATACGTAGGTATATTATATATATACATATATATATATATGTACGTATATATATGTAATATATATATATATAGTATAGTTGTATATATATATATTATATATATAATATATATACATATCTACTTATATATATATATACTTATGTATGTGTAGATGTGTATATATATATAAGTATGTATGTATATATATACATATACATATATAAGAATATACATATATATACACATGTATAAGTATATATATATATATACATACACACACATACACACACACACACACACCCACACACACATATATATATATATTATATATATATATATACATATATACATGTATAAGTATATTATAATGTTGAAGAATATGACAAGAAATAACAAAGAATTGTGTGAAAGGTCAGCTGAAGGATTTCCCGCCTATTATAGGCGGGAATGAACAGAAAGCAGATTGAATAGAAGTTGTAGCTATGTTCAACAAGGACTTCCAAGCTGACATACACATGCACCAAAGCAGGGAGAAGAAAAAAAAAGATATATTCTCAATGTTCATGTATACTTGAGCTGAATAGTAGACGCTTTATATCTTTTTGTTTCTTATTTTCAACTTTTTGTACCAGAGTGTATTTGATAAAAATAACTATATTCACTGAAATACACGGAAAGGATGAGAGAGAGAGAGAGAGCGATAGAGAGAGAGAGAGCGATAGAGAGAGAGAGAGGGAGAGAGAGAGAGCTTTTTGATTGGCTGATTCGATTGCACTTCAGCGTACGTAGTAATGCTATATATATATATAGATATGTGTGTGTGTGTGTGTATGTGTGTAAATAGCACACACATATATATATATATATATATATATATATATATATATATATATATATATATATATATATAATTGTTATCGCCATATTAATATGAGCCTTATAGATTAAGACTAAAAGCTGTCGCTGATTAGCTCATGAGGCCATCGCCTTAAGATAGCTATTTGACACACAAACTGTGTCCATTATAACATACGAACAAGGGAGGTCAGCCGCTTCACACTGCAGTCAGACAGCTACAGACGCGTTTCAGGGTATTTGCCCTTTGTCAATGTGCGTAGTCGACCAGCAGGTGTCGCACTGATCGTCTCTGTTCGAAGGTTTTATTTACCTAGTTTCGGTGGAATCATCACTTGATTTCAATAATAGAAATAACTTTCGAACAGAGACGATCAATAGCGACCCTGCTGGTCGACTACGCTACAATGACAAGGGCAAATACCCTGAAACGCGTCTGTAGCTGTCTGACTGGCAGTGTGAGCGGCTGACCTCCCTTGTTCGTATGTTATAATGGCACAGTTGTGTGTCAAATAGCTTATCTTAAGGCGATGGCCTATGGAGCTAATCAGCGACAGCTTTTAGTCTTATATCTCTAAGACTGCCATATTAATATGGCGATGACAATAATTTCCAGTAACGCTGCCGTAATATCTTTAGAGCGACTTAGTAATTTTTATATTTCTATTATATATATATATATATATATATATATATATATCTATATATATAATACACATTAATCTATATGCATGCATAGGCATACATAAACATATATTGCAATATGAATATATATATATTTACCTATGTACATTTGTGTATGTGTCTGCGTGCGTGTTTGTGTTTGTATGTGTGTATCTGTGTCTGTGTAGAAGATCTTGTGAGGGTTTAGCTACTAACTGCGTGACTGAAAGGGATATCTCTGTATTATAACAAAGACCCTATTTATTTCAATTCCTCCTCAAAACTCCTCAGAGATATACATCGCGTAGATTTTCATATTTTTGTTTCAAAAGGCACTTAGAATTTCATCCTCGATACTAGATGAGTCTACATCACGTCGGGAATCACAGAGCAGACGCTTCATCCGAGAAAATTCTCCACCAGAACCAAACCAAAGTAGGTCCGGGTCAGTGAGTTATATATAAAATATATCAGCTTAGGGGTTTGCCTCATCATAGCTATAGCCCGTGGGTGATGTAGGTAAGTCAAGTTACATATATATATTATATATATATATATAATATATATATATATATATATATAATTAAGTTAGATAAGGCCGGTTTATAGGATTCTTGTCCATGAGTTTTTAGCGTTATGGCGTATCATAATATCCCAAAACCTCTAGGGTTCAGGCTTCCTTAGCAAGTGGATTCTCTAGAATATGGAGGAGAAAATGACACCGCTACTGAGTGTAAACAAATTGACTTATCTCCCTTTGGCAATCGATCACCGGTCACCGGCAACCCTGTTATGCTTGTGGGTTACAATATGCCAGCAGGAATTTCCTGAATTGTAAGCACAGTCCGAAGACCTCTATTCTGGAGCTAAGGCTATGTATATATATATATATATATATTGGTAAAAACGGTAAGATAACAAAAGCAAGAAACAGACCTCAATATTATGTAAATAGAGGAAATTTATCTATAAAATAATATGTTACAATTACTCAATAATCAAGATAAAACTCTGAGTTTCAGATGCCGAAGTGGAAATCCACAACACCATCTCTTCGGTTATCTGGCCATCTGAAAAACGCTATGAAAAAATACCGTTATACAAAGGGAAATTACCATGTTTTAATTCTGCTACTTATATAAAATAAGATTAAAAGTTCATAGTAAACACGTAAACATGGCTAGTCATACGCTCACATGTGCGCTCGCAAGCAACGTGCGTACTTATACGTCACTATGAAAACGTACACATCTTCACTCAATTTTTCGTCAAATATATACGCATATATATAAAAACTCATACACACACATGCGCATACCGTAAAAGTTCATACATACGTCTATATACGCACAAGCACAAGAAAAACCATGGTTAAAGGTAACAGAAAAACATAAGGAAGTATACAAAGCATAAAAACCACGTTCATATACGGAGCTGCCCTTATGCACTCATACACACAAACGCCTATATATGTACATACCCGCACATGTTTATTTATATACGCATACACACACACGCATATACAAAAAATGAATATACATATGCTCCCCCCCCCCAAAAAAAACCCTAAAAAAATGGAAAAAACTAAGTAAAAACGTCTATATATATATGCATATATACATGCATATATACATGCATATATATATATATATATATATATATATATATAGACATATTGATAAAAATGGTAAGGCAACAAAAGAATGAAAGAAACCCCGATATTATGTAAATATAGGAATTTATCTGTAAATGTAATATGTGACAATTATTCGGTACCCATGATAAAACTCTCCGAGTTTCAGATGCCGAGGTGAAGAGATGGCGGCGTGGATTTCCACCTCGGCGTCTGAAACTCGGAGTTTTATCATGGCTACCGAATAATTGTGACATATTACATTTTCATATTCATATATATATATATATATATATATATCCACTCTATGTATACTTTTAAAATTCTCTGTGTATATACAATGAATAACATATAAAAAGAATGTGTACTTGTGGAGCCCTTCCTCTCTCATCCTTTCATACATTTGCTGTGCTGTTGGGTAAAGTGTGCATATGGGCAGAGGTCACAAATATATATGCATCCGTTATAATTAGTGATTACATGCTACATGTTTCGAAGACATAATGGCTCGCGAGTGCCCCTGAGGCTGTCCCTTATACACAAAAATAGACAGGTGCGCGCACATACTTTTGTATATATGTAAGCATGTATATAGTCAGGCCTCTCTTGAGTGCCACTCGTAACTTTTCACCCAGCGCAGACTGTCGTATGGGCGGACCGCCAAGGCGACAAAATCAGCAACACCACCAAGCTTGTATGGTGAGTATGGTGGCTCTTTGTCACTTTGGGACAAGAAAAGCAAAACTCTTGAAAGGACATATGAAGTCAGGAGTTTCAATTACATGATATACATATATGTACACACACACAAACACACTCACACACACACACATATAGGCGCAGGAGTGGCTGTGTGGTAAGTAGCTTACTAACCAACCACATGGTTCCGGGTTCAGTCCCACTGCGTGGCATCTTGGGCAAGTGTCTTCTGCTATAGCCCTGGGCCGACCAATGCCTTGTGAGTGGATTTGGTAGACGGAAACTGAAAGAAGCCTGTCGTATATATGTATATATATATATATGTGTATGTTTGTGTGTCTGTGTTTGTCCCCCTAGCATCGCTTGACAACCGATGCTGGTGTGTTTACGTCCCCGTCACTTAGCGGTTCGGCAAAAAAGAGACCGATAGAATAAGTACTGGGCTTACAAAGAATAAGTCCCGGGGTCGAGTTGCTCGATTAAAGGCGGTGCTCCAGCATGGCCGCAGTCAAATGACTGAAACAAGTAAAAGAGAAAAGTGAAAGAGAATACCTATGTGTGTGTGTGCGTATGTCAGTGTTTGCATGTGTGAGTGTGTTTCTGAATGTAGATATTTCTTGTATGGGAAACAGGTATGCTTTTAGGATACCAGTATAGGCTGGACCCTAACCCAATACGAAGGCAATTAAACAGGATGGTGGAAAAAAACATAGAAAAGCGCGAGGAATATTGTTCATTGAGTTTGCGGCACGCAGTTACGCCGTTTTCTGCTGTCTAGGCTTCCCACACTACTGGATAATTATTATCTGTGCAGATAGTCTAACAGTTCTAATGTTAGATCCTCATGCGTCGAAATCGACGAGAGAATCCATTATATATGCGTGCATGTTGTATGTGTGCATGTGTGTTTCAGGATATGTGTACCATGTGTGTATCTGGGCGTGTGTTTATCGCTCTGTATGTGCAGGATTGGATAAGGAAAAAAATACTCTACGACAATTTACAGAAAGGCAGATATATTAAATAGTTCCCGCGTATGTCAATTTAGCTTCTGTTTTAATTAAATCCAATAGATACGTTTAATATATTAAGATCAAACAAAGTGATAGAAGATTAGGGTTTTAGAAACAAGATCTCTTTTCCAGTATTGATTATATCATAATTAATTATTAGCAATTGTTCTACCTCCAAGTGGAATATTTCACAATTAAAATTTTGAAATTACATTTCTGAAATATTTATTAAT
Organism: Octopus sinensis; assembly: GCF_006345805.1. NCBI lineage: Eukaryota > Metazoa > Mollusca > Cephalopoda > Octopoda > Octopodidae > Octopus > Octopus sinensis. The sequence goes on along the minus strand of NC_043000.1, from coordinate 27,970,777 downwards.
TGGCACACTTTATATGAACACTATTGTTATAAATATATGTTCAATAGGCCTTGTATGTAACTTTAATTTATATAAGGTTAATATTACCATATCAATACTGCGAGTTGAGTAATCGAAATTCTAATATATAACAATATATTGGATCGATTGCCGTACGTTTACTACGTAAGACTACTTTTTTTTGTTTCGAATGTTACAAACGATTATTTATTTATTTTACGTAGTAAAGATCTATCTCAATGCTACTGAATCAAATGTTAATAAAATGCCTGTTTCATTTGCATGAATATAAATACGGTCTGTAGGCAATAGAAAACAAAACAAGTAATTCGAGTGAAAATATTAACAAAGACGTAAGAAATGAATAATATATCACTATTGTATGTATTTTCAACATGAGAATATACTGGAAATAACTTAATACGAATTACAAATGTCGCATTATATCCAATGCTTTTCTGAACAATAGGACTTCTACAATATATATTTAGGAAACTATTTCGAAACAATTTGCAGATTAATGTCGAAAACAGAATAGTTAAATGTGTCTAGTTTGTAAAATAAAAATGCATAAATAAATTAAAATATAGCTGGTTACATGCATACATAATATATATATATATATATATATTATTAATATATATATATATATATATATATATATATATATATAAATTTATTTAAATATGTATATCTACAAAGTACTTAAATATATATGTACTACACGCAAGCCCCCACACACACTCTCTCTCACACAATGTACATATTATATATATATATATATATATATATATATATATATATATATGTACATACATGTAGGCAGGCATACATAAACATACGTACAAATGTATGTACATACTTAAGAATTTGAAGCAAACAAAAGACTGGATAGCACAAACTACAGAGATACAATATCTAAGCGGAAATATTAAAAATATGCAAGATTTTTATAAAGATCCATATGCAACCATTATCATTGTTATTATCCAAATTTCAATGATGAAACTTTTGATACAAACCTACCGCCTCCTTCTAAGAAGGATACAAGAACTTAAAAACTAAAGACACATATGTAGACACAGGGAATTTTTCATGCAAATGGACGTAGGAAGCCTTCATGATTAAAATGCATTTCTAGTCTTTAGGAACATATATTACCTTCGCCTTATCGAAGGGGCAGATATTGTTTTCAGTCGTACTTGTTTGTCCGTGGACAAAATAGCTCAAGAACCGCTGGATAGATTTGGATGAAACTGTCAAGGATTCTGAATTATTTTTCCTTTTTTTTTTTTTTTACTTAATTTTTGAGAGCGGTCAGGCTCATTTTTAGTATTCTCATTTATGAGAGCAGTGGAGTTTATTTCAGATATTCTCATTTTAAAAGTCATCTCCGGCTAATCGTTGAGAGTATGATGGTGTTGCGTCGGCGGAGGTTTGCACTCTCCGAGCGCTCTTGTTATTATTAACTCAACTGATTAATGATAAGACGAACTATGTTTACAAGTTAATTTCTCACACACCCACATATATTTCTCCTTTATTGGTTTCAGTCTCTGGCCTTCACCCACGCAAACTCACCATCTTCAAGGTTTCTTGTAATTATTTCAGCATCCTACACAAAGTCTTCATCTCTATCGATTATGCAGTTTCCTTCTGAGTCATACAGGAGCACAGAATTTCATATGTGATTTCACAAGTAATCATAAATATACACACAGAAATATGTAAACATAATGAGCGTCCGTACAATTTCTATTTACCGAATTTTACTCTTGAAGTAGTGCTTAATATGTGCTTAGCGGCATTTCGACCGTCTTTACGGTCTGGGTTCAAATACCACCGGAGTCGACTTTGTCTTTTATCATTTCGGGGCTTTAAAATTAGTACTAGTTGAGCACTGGTGTCGATTTAACCGACTCAGCCCCTACCCCGGAATTACTGGCCTTGTGCCTAAATTTGAAACCAATATGTGGCTACGATAAAAGGGCATTTCGACGAGACGTTGTGCAATGGAATTATTGTTTTATTTATGAGTAGATCATTTCTTTTCGGCCACCTTTAGTACGTTTGGCAAGGAAATATTATTTTTTACTGTAGGCATAAGGCCCGAAATTTTGGGGGAGGGAAACAGTCGATTAGATCGACCCCAGTACGCAGCTGGTACTTAATTTATCGACCCCGAAAGGATGAAAGGCAAAGTCGAACTTGGAGGAATTTGAACGCAGAAAATGAAGACAGATGAAATATCGCTAAACATTTCGCTCGATATGTTAACGTTTCTACCAGTTCGCCGCCTCTGGCAACGAAATACCTGTTTCTTTATTGCCCACAGGGGTCGGGTAGGGGCCTAAGAATAGACGAAACAAACAAGGCCAAGCAGAGCGATTGTCATTGATATCGATCCCAGTGCATAACTGGTACTTATTTATCGAACCTCGAAAGAATTTAATTCTTTCGAGGCAAGGTCGACCTCGGCGGAAATTGAACTCAGAACGTGAAGACAGACGAAATACCTATAGCTTTACTACCCACAAGGGGCTAAACACAGAGATGACAAACAAGGACAGACAAGCGGATTAAGTCGATTACATCAGGCAAAGTCGACGTCGGCGGAATTTGAACTCAGAATGTAGCGATAGACGAAATACCGGTAAGCATTTCGCCCGGCATGCTAACGTTTCTGCCAGCTCGCCGCCTTGTAAATCTTCTACATTGTGTTTATTCTCTTTTCTAGAAAGCGGCGAGCTGGCAGAACGTCTGCCGCTACGTTCTGAGTTCAAATTACGCCCCAATGGTCGACTTTGCCTTTCATCCTTTTGGGGTCGACATAAGTATCAGTTACGCACTTGGATCGATATAATCGACTAGCCCCCTCCTTCCCCCCCCCAATTTTCAAATCCTTGTGCCTGGAATAGAAATCATAATTTTTTCCTAGATTTGATTTGTAACAGACATATGTTATATTTAACAAAATGTGGTTATGTATAATAACAGTTATATTTAATTGATATATAGTTAAGTTTGCGACTCTTTTCCTTGTTGTTTCTTAATACGAGACTATATTTCTTTAATGATGCTTGTTGTTCCGTGTCTTTTATGCTTTCTTGCAGTTCTGAAAATTAACCACTTTCAATGTAATACTCACATTGAGCATTTTCCGAACAATGACATTTATTTTAGTTTTCTAAATGAATACCTAGCCATCTTAAAGCTCAATCACTCACACATATTGATTAACTGCTATATAGTTGTTTTTAAGATATGCTCCGTAGTCATTTCCCAATTCGCATGCGTATACGCATTTATCTCTCTGAGATACAGACATGTTATCCTGAGATTTAGTCACGAATCTCAGGTGTCTTCATAAGTTTCTTGCAGAGAAAAGGATATTATCTCTCCGTAAGTCCTAATTCCAACATGATATATAATATATATAAAATAGCATAATACAGTATGATATAATCTTATATATAAATGGCAGTTTCTTTCAGTCTGTCTGTCCGTCTGTCTGCTACCATCTTGCTGCCAAAACCAGGGAACCAATCTTCACCAAACTTTGTATGCACGTTGAACTAACATCAAGTTCAATTCTAGGCTAATTAGATCTCAATAAGAATCGATACGGGGGTTGGGCTATTACAGGATAACCTGAGAGGGGTTAGGTTCAGGGAAGCGTGACATAATGAGGGTAGCTGATACCAGGGAAGGGGAGGAAACAAAAAGAGATAGGAACACAAAGAATGTGAGAGACAGACAGAGAGAACGACAGACAGAGATACTTCCATATATATATATATATATATTATATATATATATATATATATATTGTAAAAAATGAAGTTCGAAAATGCTGCTGTATTATACAATTTTTAATTTTTATATATACATTATAACATGTTTCAGTTCCTGAAATGAACCTTATCAAAAAAAGTTATATATAAAAAAAGACAGCTCATGCCGTCAAACACAAGAAATTCATTTATAATACACAACGGAGTCAGACATCTTAGAGTTCATGTATAGTTGATATATAGTTCATGTATAGTTGATATATAGTTTGAAGTATATGTTCAAAGTGTTCGATGCAGTGGCCCACGGTGGCGATACGTATTCAATACAAAAAGCAGATCAAAGTTGTGGAAAGCGGTCAATACAGAAGATTGATGTTTCCGAAAGAGCGAGGAATTCATTTTTACCTTAAGTAATTGTGATGGTCCATGGTGGATGTTCGCTGGGTGGCTCTAGTGCGTTTTGTGAAGTGCTCGGTTTTATAATGCCTGTTAGGTGGTCAATCCAGCGTAGCGTGACGTCATCAACGTTTTGACCAATCGTTTCGTTAGGTGGCTTTAGTCAAGCAGAACGGGACGTCATCATTATTTTGACCAATCGCTGCATTATAACTGCCTCTTGTTTGTTTCCTGTTTTGACCAGTCGCTTCGTTAGTCAAGCAGAACAGGACGTCATCCAGATTCTGCCCAATCACGACTTATAGCTACATTAGATCTGCCCCCTGTCTGTACTTGTTAGGTGACTAGTCAAGTAGAAAAGGACGTCATCAATATTCTGACTAATGACTGTCCCCTGTTTGTATCCTGTCCATTCTAGCAGAGCTAGACGTCATCAACTTGTTGACCAATCAGAGTCGGGTCTGACCCTTAGCTGTATCGTATATATCAGGGTCAGATTTGCACGAAAGAATTTTTTTCCTTTTTTACTAAGGCATATTTCCGTCAGAGCGAGTGTCTGTTTAAAGTAGCGGCCGTGGTGGAAATTTGCTTCTCCTTTTCGGAGGACTTATCTTTTGTTTTAGTATTCCTGGCCCAGGGTGTTTAAACTTGGTCTAAATTTTTTAATGAAATATAGTTCTTTATTTTGGCGTTGTGTGAAGGTTGCGTTGTCACTGAATTTATAGAGCGGGTTAGTTGTAAATTTCGGATTTACATTTCCAGCACATCTATCTATGTGTCCGCTGACCGGTATTTTGCGGTAATCAGGGTTTCTAATTTGTGATTTATGCACCGCCATCCTGTTACGTAAGCTATTTTTTGTATGGCCTATATACTGCCTATTGCAGCCTGCGCATGTTATGACGTAGATTAAGTTTTCTGATGCGCAGGTGAAGTTTGTTCTAATGGTGAACTGGTGGCCTTGTTCCAGTATAAATTATGATCCTTCTTATATATATATATATATAATATATATATATATTATATATATATATATATAAGAGTGTGTGTGTATGTGTGTGTGCGTATCTTCCTTATGCATTCGAATTGCCGATTTTGACGTATGGGATATCGAAAGATTCAGTAATCTTACGACTACCAAATAAACTTCATTTTCATTTCCGTATTTGCATTACAAAAATTTTACATTATAATATTTTCCATAAGTTAACTATCGTATGCATTTTATACTACGACGACAACGATGACATCACATTTTCTATATGAGTTTGTACCTTAAAAGACGTCTATTTCTCTATATGTCATGATGACATATAGTCACTCAATTTCTCTCGTGCATGCACACGCACACATATATACAAAAAACTTGTATGCATATGTATCTCTGTATGTGTATATGAAAGATGTGTGTGTGGGGGGGGGAAGAGACCGAGTGCCACTTACACATACATGACAACACGCTTCTCTCTCTCTCGCGTACACGCGCACACACACACACACACACGTCCATTACATATACACTACGTGCATATTTCAATTTCTTCTCTTTTTCACTTTCTGCACTCACTCCAAAGCAAATAATACGGTTTAGCTTTCTCCTTTCTCTCAATTTCTGCTATCTTCAACATATTAAGAAATAAAAATAAATTACGGAAATTAACGAATATATTCGAAAACTGAGTTGCTGATTTTTATGTATGTGGTATCAACAGATTCAGTAATTTTTCGGGTAACAAATAAACTTTATTTTCATTAACATATTTGTATATATACATACATACATACATACATACTACATACATGCATACATACATATATATATATATATATATACATATATATATATATATATATATATACTTATAATTTACATCACCTTTGGGAAAGTGGCCTTGGATATCTTATTTCAGGAGACAGACTGCTGGCTTTTCTATCCGAAATTTTCAGTGCTTTTCATTACCCGATTAAAAATTTCATACATTTCCCATTCACAAAGAAGAATCGGTAATCATCTTCCTTTATTTGGTGCCTATGCCAAAAAGTGGTCCTCAGGGAACGCTTGAAAATTCTAATGACATAACTCTTTTCCAGCAAATCCTGCGTCAGCTTCTTCGAATTTCCACCTTCAAATGAACTTAAGGGCAGAGAGGTTGAATCTATTGACAAGTAGTTTTGTGAAATTGAGAGTGACAACACTGGCACTATTTGAATAATTATATCGGACTGTTGTGAGCTAAAGGTTCTGAAGTGATGTGTAACAGGCTTCGAATCTGGTTTCCTATGTCGGGAGAAACATTTCTTACTCGCCTTCTGTACTCGCCGCCTTCTTCTGTACAGATACATCTATTTAGAGTATGAAACGCTATTGTTAATGTACATCACATCTATTTACGGACTCTTCCGAATTTTGTCAATAACCAAAATCGGTGATATGGCATGTTTGTTAGAGTACAGGAATATATGATTTGCTGTATTTTCCCCGGGGTTTTTCCCGCTAAGTTCAAATACCGCTGAAGCCTTTAATCTTTTCAACGTTGATAAAATTAAGTGCCAGAATAATACTTCTGTTAATGTAATCGATTATCACTTTCTACCTTCTCACAATCAAATGTTATAGTTATTGTGATTATTATTAAAGGCCAAGACCGGGTGAAATGCTTAGCGGTATTTCGTCTGCCGTTACGTTCTGAGTTCAAATTCCGCCGAGGTCGACTTTGCCTCTCATCATTTCGGGGTCGGTTAAATAAGTGCCAGTTACGCACTAGGGTCGATATAATCGACTTAATCCGTTTGTCTGTCCTTGTTTGTCCTCTCTGTGTTTAGCCCCTTGTGGGTAGTAAAGAAATTGGTATTTCGTCTACCGCTACGTTGTGAGTTCAAGTTCCGCCGAGGTCGACTTTGACTTTCATCATTTCGGAGTCGATAAATTAAGTACCAGTTGAGCACTGGGGTCGATGTAATTGACTTATCCCCTCCCCACACATTTCATTTCTTGTACTTACAGTAGAATGGATTATTATTACAGGCCGCGAGCAACCAGAATTACTAAGGCTTAGATAATATGACTAGCGGTATTTTTTGCAGTTCTTTAAGTTTAAATTTCGCTGGGGTCAATCTTGCATTTCATCTCTACGGAATCGACCAAATAATATCCTACCACCTTCTGGAGTCAATGCAATCGATCAATCCCACTCTCACTGAAATTACAGATTTTACTCCAAAATTTAAACAAATATCAATGAGGCGGCACACGGGCAGATCGCTTAGCGGCGTCGCGTCAATTTTGCCGTTCAGGAAACAAATTTCGCCGATGTCCAATTTACCTTTCAATATTTCGAGGTCTACGAAATAAGACCGGTTAAGTATTGGGGTCGACGTAATCGACTTACACCCGCCTTCATAACTGATGGCCTTGCGCTAAAATTTAAAGCCGTTATTATTACTGGTGGTGGTGGCGGCGTTATTGTGTTTTTTTGCTATTACTCTTTCTGAAGTTATGCTTTTGCCCTACATGTAAGCCGAGTGAAGGCCTCAGATACAGCCCCTCCCAACACATCGCATACACTCGTATGGACCAGCATGTGTCTCCTGATGTAATCACATCAATAACTTAGAGTAGTAAATGCTGTCTAATATGATAACCGGATATTAATTGTGATATTACTGAATATTATATCAATATTCCGGCTTGAGGCCAAGATTATTACACAAGACATACAAAATGAATCGACGGTTACGTGTAATAAGGGAAGCAAATGATCTGCGCACATGCATACATACATACATACATACATACATACATACATACATACATACACACATACATACATATGCATGTATATATTTAGACGCATACAAAGAGTCACGCGCACGTAGGCACACATAACATATACACATATTCATGGACACACACATATGTATATATACATATGTATTCATATATGTACATACATATATCTACATACGCACATATATAATATTTTATATATATATATATATATATATATATATATGTATATATATATATATATATATATATACATACATACACACGTGTATACGAATGTGTGTGCTAGTATACTTGTACATATTAATGAATATTTCTGTGCATATAGATATTCATATGCATGTGCATATACATACATATATATATATATATTTAAACATATACATTAGTAATGGTATTTATATAAGCTTGAGGAACTATGTGTATATTATATATGTGTACACATACATATATATACGCTTATATATATATATATATATAATATATATATATATATGTATATATATATATATATATATACATACATACACACGTGTATACGAATGTGTGTGCTAGTATACTGTACATATTAATGAATATTTCTGTGCATATAGATATTCATATGCATGTGCATATACATACATATATATATATATATTTAAACATATACATTAGTAATGGTATTTATATAGCTTGAGGAACTATGTGTATATTATATATGTGTACACATACATATATATACGCTTATATATATATATATATATATATATATATATATATATATATATATACATACATACATACATATATATATGCGTACTTACAAACATACCATTATATATAAGTCTGCACGTATGTATATACATATATATATATATGTGTGTGTGTGTGTATGTTTTTGTGCGCGTATGGCCAGTCTCATGCAAATTACGTAACTATGATTATAACCCCACTCGCCGCATATGCACAGATAAATTGTTGCTGTTTTAGATTAACTATAGTTAATCTGATGTTTAAGATAGACATGTATAGAGATATGCATAAATGTGCAGCACACAGACGCACCTATGCAACATTATGTATATATATGTATATTTTTATGTAAAACTCTGTGTATATATTTGAACCGTGTTCAATACAGTATTAGAAATATGTAAGCTATACAATATATTTTTATACTACTACAGAATATATGGAGAAAAATACATACACCCACACAAACAGTCACATATAAGCATTATTACTTTTAATCACGTAACTGTACACCCACAGGTTCCTAACTAGAAGTCAAACTCTCTGATTCGACATCGCATATGTGCACAATGTTATTGATTACTTTTGGAAGTGGAATAACAAAAACAGGGATAACATGACGAAGCATTTGCTGTGGAATATTACCGACATGCTAAAGAGTGTAGGCTACGAACTGACAGGGTTCTTATGTTAAGAATTATTACGGTTTTGCGGTGTTTCTTTCGGCTCAAATCCCGACGATGTCAACGAAGCAAATCATGTTTCAGGATCGATGAAATAAAGTATCTATGAAGTTCTGGATTCGATGTAAGCTATTTGCGCCCTCCCTCCCTTCAATATTGCTGGGGTTAAAATCTGCAAAGGATCGGTGTCCCATTTAGTGCGAATGATGTGACTTATACGCCATGAAAATGAGGTAATTGACGTTATGAGTACTAGGACTCGGGTTAAAATGAATAAAAATTGCTTACCAACCACATGGTGCCGGGTTCAGTCCCACTGCGTGACACCGTGTGCAAGCCCATAGCTTAGGGCCGACCAAAGCCTTGTGAGTGGATATGGTAGACGGTAACTGAGAGAAGCCCGTCGTATATATTTATATATATACATGTATGTGTGTGTATATGTTTGTGTGTCTGTGTTTGTCCCCCCAATATCGCTTGACAACCGATGGTGGTGTGTTTACGTCCCTGTACCTTAGCGGTTCGGCAAAAGAGACCGATAGAATAAGTACTAGGCTTCCAAAGAATAAGTCCTGGGGTCGATTTGCTCGACTAAAGGTGGTGCTCCAGCATGGCCGCAGTCAACTGACTGAAACAAGTAAAAGAGTAAGAGAGTAATAGAGTATAAAGAATGTGTATAATTTTTATGTATTTCGAAGGCATGACAGAAGGATGTTTGCACCGGGACGAAGTCGGAAGTCTTGTTACGAATTAAAATAATGACAAAGAATAAGTCCTGGGGTCGATTTGCTCGACTAAAGGTGGTGCTCCAGCATGGCCGCAGTCAACAGACTGAAACAAGTAAAAGAGTAAGAGAGTAAAAGAGTATAAAGAATGTGTATAATTTGTATGTATTTCGAAGGCATGACAGAAGGATGTTTGCACCGGGACGAAGTCGGAAGTCTTGTTACGAATTAAAATACGAAGGTAACAGAAAGAAGTGAAAGAGAAAAACGTAGAGAGATGAATAGAGGGAAAGAGATGGAGATAAATAAATAGAAACAGGGAGAGAGATATTGTAAGGGAATAAACGATAGCACGAAATCAACTGATATGTATAGTGTTGGGTAAACTGCTAGAGAAAATGAGCGAATGCAAAGGAGATGAGTATGAAAAAAATGAAAGGCGAAAGGAGTTTGGAATTAATGGAGAAAGTGTTCAAGTGAGAAGAAAATTGAGATTTCTATAGAAAAGAAATAAGCATAGAATGTTTGAAATATTGAAAAAAAAATGCACGAAACAGATTCGCTGAGAGATGTAGGCAGAAAGAGAGAGAGTTTGGGTAGATTAACACTCAGGAACTGGATAAAGATATATTTTCGAATAAAAAAGGCTGAAAAGAAAGCCACAAACAGATCGATAACAAGATCAGGAAGGGGAGAAAATGTATCTGCCATCATTAAAGAATCACAATAATATTGGTTTTAAATTTTGGCACGTCGACTCCTGTGCTCAACTGGTAATTATTTTATCTTCTCGGAACGACGAAAGGCAAAGTCGAAGGCTGAATATGAGCTTCAGAGTCAGGATAATAGTTGTTACTGATTAAACAGTGAGTTGGCAGAATCGTTAGCACGCCGGTTGAAATGCTTAGAGTTATTTCGCCTGCCCTTACGTTCTGAGTTCAAATTCCGCCGTGGTCGACTTTGCCTTTCATCCTTTCGGGGTCGATAAATTAAGTATCAGTTGCGTATTGGGGTCGATCTAATCGACTGCCCACACTCCACCAAAAAGATTTCGCGCCTTGTGCCTGGAGTAGAAAAGAATATTTTAAAGGTAGCGAGGTGGCAGACACGCCGGGCGAAATGCTTAGCTGTATTTCGTCTGCCGTTACGTTCTGAGTTCAAATTCCGCCGAGGTCGACTTTAACTTTCATCCTTTCGGGGTCGATAAATTAAGTACCAGTTACTCACTGGGGTGGATATAATCAACTTAATCCGTTTGTCTGTCCTTGTTTGTCCCCTCTGTGTGTAGCCCCTAGTGGGTAGTAAAGAAATAGGTATTTCGTCTGCCGCTATGTTCTGAGTTCGAATTCCGCCGAGGTCGACTTTGCCTTTCATCCTTTCGGGGTCGATTAAATAAGTACTAGTTACGCACTAGGGTCGATATCATCGACTTAATCCATGTGTCTGTCCTTGTTTGTCCTCTCTGTGTTTAGCCCCTTGTGGGTAGTAATGAAATAGGTATTTCGTCTGTCATTATGTTCTGAGTTCAAATTCCACCTAGGTCGACTTTGTCTTTCATCGTTTCGGGGTCGATAAATTAAGTGTCAGTTGCGCACTGTGGTCGATCTAATTGACTGGCCCCTTTCCCCAAAATTCCGAGCCTTGTGCCTAGATTAGAAAAGAATCATTAGCATGCAGGACACGCCGTCTTTACGTTCTGAGTTCAAATTCCACCGAGGTCGACATTGCCTTTCATCCTTTCGGGGTGGATGAAATAGATGCCAGTTAACACTGGTGTTAATGTAATCGATTTGTGCCAAAATTTGAACCAAATACTAGTCATTGAGTTAACACCGTCTTTTCGTCTATACATATGTATATTCAGTTTGTTTCACAAATTTCCAAGTAGAAAATATATTAATTCTAGCTTCATGATTGTTTCTTGCGTGGTTAGTATTTGTGACTAATTAAGTACAGTGATACATTTTTTAAACGATATTGAAGATGAGAGGAAGGAAAATTTTAAATATAAAGTCTGATAAATTTCGATACAAGAATGGAATAAAAACGAATAATAGAATTCATGAGAAAAATTGAAGATCTTAGAAGAGAGAGAATCGGATAGAAATAATTCTAGAGTGAGAGCGCTAAACAGTGATGAGTAAAAATGAAATGTTATTAACAGTTCGCATATGTTAAAAACACGCTCGAACTTGTAAACAAGCCATTCACCGTGTTTTGTCATGCAGAAAATTTCTCGCTGTAAACTTTTGGTGTAAATACATCCAAAATCGAACATGCTTTTAGCATTTTCGAAATGGTAATAACACTGTATTTTTACTTATCACTGCTTAGCGCTCTTACTCTGTAATTTAATTAGGATGACCCATCGATTTGCGTTACCAGCCGACATATGTTGACTGCCAAAACATAAGAGAGATTGTCTTTCTTATCAGCTCATAGCACCACTGGACAGTTTCTGTGACTGAAGAAGAGATAGCTACTCCGAAATGCTTCTATTTCACAGTCTGGATAGGTGGTGCTGCGACCTGATTTGGGTGTATTTACACTATATTTCTCTATGACTAACACACAGTGCATGACTTGTTTACGTCCGAACGAGCTTTTTGGTAGATTCGAACTTGTAATAATACTGCAGAAATAATTGTGGCTTGGGAAAAGCAGTTGATAAAATATGGAATTATATAAGGAAATAAAAATAAAGGAACAGAAAATTATTTAGAAGAATCGATTGAGTTCAATAACGGAAAAATTTTAGAAGATGAGGACGAAACTGGTTCATATCATTGCGACAATAAGAGAATATTTTACATTATTATTATACTAGAAATTTGACGTTTACTAAAATCAGGATAGAACGATATCCTGACCGGGCAGTGCATTATGTTCTTGAGCAAAACACTTAATTTTATGTTGTTCGAGCTCCCTCAGCTGTAAGGGAATTCCAGCAACAGCTGGGATAGTTAACTCTGCGAGGTCTGGTTCCTGTTCAGAAGTGGGGAAGTGTTGTAATCTGTGTGACTTATTTACCATGGAAAGCAGGTTAAAATTCTGTGAGGATCGCTTCCTGTTCGGAAGTGGGGAAGTGTTGTAATCTACGTGACTTATTCACCACGGAAAGCAGGTTAAAATTCTATGAGGATCGCTTCCTGTTCAGAAGTGGGGAAGTGTTGTGATCTGCTGTCTTATTCACCACGGCAAGCAGGCAAAGATCCGGCTTTATGAGTCATAGTGCCCTTGACAGACATGATGCTAAGTCTATCACATACTGAATGTAGCCTTTAAGTTTCTACAGGACAAAAGATTTCATTACAGGAGTAGTCATTTCACGAGTTAGAAAATCTTAATATACTTAGGTAAACTAAAAGAAAATTCGGAGGAAAACGAACATGCAGGAAAATTAAATTAACAAACAAGAAGCCTTTCGGAGCAATGATTTATTTCTTATCCTGACGTATTATTACATTGGCTGAATGGTTAAAATGGCAATTTCTTTAATTGACTGAATTATCTGGAAATCAAATCCAGTGTCTGTCTGAATGTGAAAGGAAGGACACTGTGACCCTACTGTTCTACAAACGTTACTCTAGGGTAGGATAAGGAATAAAACTGATTCCTATCTAGCTAATTGAAATTTGAAGTGTATTTTATCATTATTCAGTGCCGGAAACAGATAAATTTAAATAGAGAATGTAGAGAATATATTGGAAAGCCTTGCCAGTTTGGAAAAGAAAACATTGGATGCTGCCACCTATTGTTGTTGCTCCTCTAGGTGTAGAAAGAGCTGAATTGTTAGTAACTGATAATTTTCCGGTTCTTGACATTGATACTGCTCGCCTGGCTTTTGTTGACTTTTATTTACGCTTTCTGTTCTTACTCTTGAAAGATTTGCTGTAGCAAGGCATGATATTGCTGTTGTTGGTGTTATTGATTCTATTTATCATTCTGTTATTCTAGGGATGATGTCTTTCTTCTGTAATTTGTAATGGTTTTACTGTTGAGTTTTGCGAAATAGAAGCTTTACACTACCTGAAAGCAATTTATTATGAAGACCAAAAATACAGCAAACACACACAATAGGGTTGTACTGATGTGACCACACACAAGCCAAATCTGTAATCAATAGTTTTCCGTTAGTTATGAGTAAATGATTATATTAATATGACAATAATTAAATGTATCCTTCAGTGGGTGAGTAAACATTTTGATTGCAGGTTGTAGGTCTTTCTCAACAACGCTGTGATGTTTATTCTGTTTCAAAAAGCAGTAGAGATTATACTGAAGTGTCGTGACACTTGTGTGGTAAGTATATTGCTTACCAACCACATGGTTCCGGGTTCATCTCGCTGCATGGCACCTTGGACAAGTGTCTTCAAATTTAGCTTCGGGCAGACCAAAGCCTTGTGAGTGGATTTGGTAGACGGAAAATGAAAGAAACCTGTCGTATATATATATATATATATTATATATATATATATATATATATATATATATATATATATATATATGCGTGTGTGTGTGTGTGTGTGTGTGTGTGTGTGTGTGTGTGTGTGTGTGTATGTGTGTGTGTTTGTGTCTGTGTTTGTTCCCCAACATCGCTTGACAACCGATGCTCGTGTGTTTACGTCCCCGTAACTTAGCGGTTCGGCAAAAAGAGACAGATAGAATAAGTACTAGGCTTACAAAGAATAAGTCTTGTGGTCGATTTGCTCGACTAAAAGCGGTGCCCCAGCATGGCCAGAGCTCATGAGCTGAAACTAGATCAAATGAAATCAAATATATGTGTATATATATATATATACACGCATGTATTTGCTTCTAAGCCGCATGGTTCCAGGTTCAGTTTTGCTGTACGTCACTTTGGGAAATACTATAACCGCGGCTCAACCGTGGCCTTGTGAGAATTGGTAGACGGAAACTGAAAGTACGCCGTACTGTATTGACACACATACACAGACAGACAGACACACACATACACACACACACACACATACACAAATAATTTTTTATGTAACCAGAATATGGATTTGCTATTAATCCTTCTTTTGTACAATATTCGTTTTGATCCATCCTGCTCATGTCCCTTATTCGTGGGTCTCCGTTCAGTACTTGTTACATCTCTTTTACAGTCAGGATCTCATCAGGTACATCCACACATAAAGTTGTGTCCCGCTAAAGATCCTGAATTTTGGCTGTCATGTTACATACCCGTCTGGTTTGGGATTTTAGAGATGATGTGCATTAGATTGATAAAGAATAAGATTTATCTGGCAGGGAATAAAAGGGAATGGAAATTATGAAGGGGACCTCTATTTTAACTCGTTATCGAAGAAATGAGGAAAATGAAAACTTAGATTATCGCTGATGGATACTAACAAAACCTGACGATTGGCTAGGTTAAAAACTTTTGTCGCTTTACCGGCAGTATGCAATGAGTATTTCGAAGGCATTTAAGGAGAGGACGTTAATAGGAGTGAGTTAACATAGCTACATTCAAGGAAGGATATTACTTAGTCGAAATAATGGACAGTGGTCATA
>NC_043000.1:27947786-27955022 GCF_006345805.1 Octopus sinensis | reverse complement strand
ATCATATCATTTTGAAAAATTTTCCGCCGCAATTTTCCAGACGATTTTTTAAACAAAAACCCTCGACACAGGATTTGAACTGCGAAGAATAAACAGCAACAAAAATAACTCATGGGAATAAATGTAACAAGTTTATTGGGTGGGAACTTTTGAAGAGTGTAGGCAGAGTAGACCGAAGATGACCCGTTCTTTGAAGTTAAAAGGGAAAGCGGTGAACTTGTTTTGGCTTTATTACAGTTCCTCAGCAAAGTAAGCTCTGCTCCATTGGCAAGACTAATGACCATATATATACATGCATACACACATACATACATACATACATACATACATACATACAAACATCATACTTACATATATTATATAGATATATATATATATATATATATATATTATATATAATATATATATATATATATATATGACCGAGGGAATACAGCGTTAACGATTATGATATCTACAATATGCTGAACGATACATATAAACATATGTGGTATATATGTATTATATATATATATATATATATAATAATATGTATGTATGATATTATGAATATGCATGGTATATAAACGTGTGCATGTGTGCATATATGTGAGATATTTATATACGTTGAGTATGTATGTGTGTCTTATTTATACACAATACACACAAACAGATGCTGAACAGATGCAAATACACACACATACCTAAACAATATATATATGTGTGTGTGTAGGTACAGATGTAGATAGTTGAATATAGATACATGCAGCGATAGATAGATAGATAGATAGATAGATAGATAGATAGATAGATAGATAGATAGATAGATAGATAGATAGATAGAGAGGGGGTGAAATATGTGTCTGTGTGTCTAATATATGTCTAAAAGTTATAGATGTGATTTAGATTTGTATACGAGTTTATGTTAATATATTTGCCTCTCACTCTCTCTTTCACTACCTCTCATCTCAGCTCCCCCTCTTTACATACGCATATACATACACGCACACAGAGATGCAAATACATATAGTAACCTATACACAAAACAAATGCTTGTATCAAAGTAATTCAGTTCACATTGGGTTTCTTCTTTAAAGTTCGCAATTATAGAAATAATAGCTTTTCACCAAGCAACAAAGCTTTTACATCGAAATAATGAGACAGCCCCATATGTACAGTAATTATAAATGTATATAAAAATGTAACCCCCCACACACACACAACTTATATCTATGTGTCTGAATATTCGTATATGGCCCTTCATGTTTGTTTTCGTTCGGTTTCCTTGTATGTGTCCACTGTCCTGTTTTTGATCCCAAATTTGACCCTACATAAATCCCAAATTTTGTTTAGGTACTTATAAAGAGCGACTGTCTTCGAAGACTCATATTGTCGTTGAATGCCCGAAGTGAGGAGTAACGCAGCCGACAGCTGATGAAGGGTCGTTCTTTATGTTACTTGTCTTGTTTTCCATTTGTTTCTCTCGTTGTTTGTGTATTTAACTCCTTTGATTTCGTATTTCATGTTGTTCACTGTTGGCCTGAGAGTAGAGTAGAAGATACTTGTCCATGGTTTCATGCAGTGGAACTGAACATTGTTCCATGCGGTTCGGAATATTATCACTTACTACAGTCTATATAGTCTATACAGTCTGCAACTATATAGCCGCACCAAGTGTGTTTTCTATAAATATATCTAGGATGAATGTATGTGTGTGTGTTCTGTTCTCAATTAGCATCTCATTGGCGAGGCTTTAAAGAAAACATATGCAAAAACTTAGTGCGTCCTCTTATCGCCATCCTTTCCCTAAGTATTAATTCTTGTAAAATTTTATTATTCCAGATAGAATGATCGAGCACATTGCGTACATTCTAGAGATGTTTTCTTTCCCTAAAAATCGAAATTAAACCGTGTTTTCCCCAAGCGTTTGTTACATATTTTTCAGCTTTAACAACAATAATTATAAACCTGAGCGCGTACTTTAGCTACTGGAATGGAAGACTCCACATACACGCTCCGCTATCGGCTGCTTTTTCTTCTATATTTCACTTGCCACATTGATTAGTAGAAAAAGCAGTTTTTTTCTTTACTGTTGTCCCGAACAACAATATGAGGTTATGTTTTAATTTGATTGCTGTTTTTATTATTTGTTAGCACCAATATTCTTTTGATCCATCGATCGCAATATGATTTTTTTTTTGCCCCAAAGTCTCCCAAAACTAAAAGCCCATAATTAAATATTATCCTAATATAATTAGACTAACAGTGAAGGCAAACAGGCAGTATCAATATATGTCATAATGTAAGGAACAATAACGTCATAATTCAAGAACCCTTTAACAAATTCAACCCTACGAAACTGAACGATATCGCTGTACAACTAGTCTCTAAGGAATGGAAAAGATTCACAGACAATAAGAATATCAAACATATATTACCATCATCACCTATCTGCGGATACATGTATATATATATACATAAATATATATACATACATTCATATATACATACATACATATATACATACATATATACATACATAACACATACATATGATACACACACATACAAACATTTATGTCTATATGGATATATATGCATATATGTATGTTTCTATCTATATATGTATACATATATATACATATATATATATGTATATATATGTATATATATATATATATATATATATAGAGAGAGAGAGAGATAGAGAGATAGATAGATAAATAGATAGATAGATAGACAGATAGATTCATATATATATATATATATACATACATATATATATATATGTATATACATATACATACACACGTATATACATATACATATACATACACACGTATACCTAAGTACATATTGAAACTTCTACGCCTTAATGCATGATGAAGACCATTTAGCTATAGTGATGGTATGTGCAACAAGGAACTAAGCAGCCAACTAAGCTAACGGGGGACAGAGATATCTGGCGAGGTGTGCGGAAGTGTTTCTCGGATGCAGCTCATTGAAAGTGGTACTGTAATTATGTAATCATTTGCGAGCAGAATTGAATGTGTGGTAAGAAGCTTGCATCCCAACCACCTGCTTTCGGGTACGTTTCTACTGTGTGGCACATTCACCGAGCGTCTATTACTATAGCTTCGAGTAGATCGAAAACTTGTGAGTGGATTTAGTAGGTGAAAACTGGCGAAGCCCCGTCGTAGATATATATATATATATATATATATATCATATATATTATATATATATATATATATTATATATCATATATAAATTATATATACAATAATAATCTCTGGGCGAGATATAAACAGTAACTGCTCTATACACATAAGAGGGATCAGCCATCTGAATGTGGCTAGGGTCAGGGGCGGGTGGTGGGGTGTTACTGATGCATTTTAGCCCCAGGCGAACATCGACGTCACCAGAAGAGCTGACACCATCTCGGTGTCCGGCCAGCCAGCAAAGGGAGATCAGCCTCCCCGAAGATACGGATACTACACACACGGACCGGTTTCCCGGTTATTGCCTCTTGTCAACGTATGGTAAGCACCACATTAGATGGCTGATCCCTCTTATGTTATAGAGCAGTTTATATCTCGCCCAGAGATTTATTATTGTTTTCGAACAGATTTTCTAGGCCAGTGACTGTGGTTACTGTGAAAATCTATATATATCCAGCCGGTAGAGAAGTCCCTCACGAAGAGCGGTGCTTACCATACGTTGACAAGAGGCAATAACCTCGAAACCGGTCCGTGTGTGTATCCGTATCTTCGGGGGCTGATCTCCCTTTGCTGGCTGGCAAGGACACCGAGATGGTGTCAGCTCTTCTGGTGACGTCGATGTTCGCCTGGGGCTAAATGCATCAGTAACACCCCCACCACCCCGCCCTGACCCTAGCCACATTCAGATGGCTGATCCCTCTTATGTTATATATATATACATATATATATATATATATTATATATATATATATATATATATATATTATATATATATATATAATATATACCTATATATATATACGTACATATATATATATATACATATATATATATATATATTATATATATATATATATATATATATATATAGATATATAATATAGAGAGAGAGAGCGAGAGAGAGAGTGATAAGAAATAGGGCACTAATTAAGAATGAGAAGTGGATCATTGGTGTTTCCAAGTCATTATTTAATTAAATAGTGACTTTAAAACACCAATGATCATGTTCTTATCGTCTCTCTCTATATTAAACCACGGTTTTACTTTTAAATTACCTACTACCGTATACCTTATAACAAGGACCAGACATACTGAGGTAATACACCAGGAGTGCCTATGGATACATCTATCCCTCAGAGGGTTACATTACCTCTAACGTATATCTCACTACACAATATATGTATGTATGCATGTATGTATGTATGTATGTATATATCTATATATATAAAACTCTAGTTGTGTGAGTGTCTGTCCCCTTCGATTTAGATTCCTAACTCCTCCCACATTTTGCGGTGCAGTTTAACCAAATTCGGATATCTTATAGTCGTGATTCATATCGAGCTCGTCTGACTATTAGCGCGCGTCAACGATGAGTCTACGATTTTAAAAATAATTTAACATCATTTTTTATTCCATTTTAATGCATAAAATGCATCGTATGTCGATGGCGGCGGAGTTGGCGTCCACGCTCACAGCTGCACCTGTTGCTTCTCCCCCTTCCCTCCCTCGTGAAGCTGTGGGGAAGGGAGAGTAAAGAAATCAACGTCGTAATGCGTTGTGAAGGAAACCAGCGTTCTTTTAGAACAACGACTTCATGGCTTGAAGACACCAAAACAAAAATGGCTAAGAAAGCCCGAATTTATAAGGGAAGTAACTCTCTAAAAATGCTTATATAGTTATTTCCCTTACAAACCCGAGCAACGCCGGGCGATACTGCTAGTATATAATATATGTTTGTGTGCGTGAGTGTATGTGTGTGTGTCTTTATGCTTGTATTTGTCCTCTAGAATCGCTTGACAACCGGTATCGTGAGTGGATTTGGTAGACGGAAACTGAAAGAAGCCCGTCGTATATATGTGTGTATATATATATATATATATTCTATATATATATATATATATATATATATATATGTGTGTTTGTGTTGTGTGTGTGTGGTGTGTGTATGTTTGTGTGTCTGTGTTTGTCCCTCCACATCGCTTGACAACCGATGCTGGTGTGTTTACGTCCCCGTAACGTAGCGGTTCGGCAAAAGAAACCAATAGGATAAGTACTAGGCTTACAAAGAAAAAGTCCTGGGGTCGATTTGCTCGACTAAAGGCCGTGCTCCAGCATGGCCACATTCACATGAGTGAAACAAGTAAAAGTGTAAAAGACAGTGTCTCATTAATAGCTCGTAATTAGACTTTTGAAATTAGCCGTACATATGGATACGTGTATGAATATATGTTTGTAAACTTGTTCAACTCCCATACATACACACATACATACATACATACATACATACATACATACATACATACATACATACATACATACATACATACATTGTAGCACTCCGTCGATTACGACGGTGACTGCTCCAGTCGATCCGATCAACGGAACAGCCTGGTCGTGACACGTGTATTGTTAGCGTAGTTCTCGGAGAGATCCAGCGTGACACAGAGTGTGACAAGGCTGGCCCTTTGAAATACAAGTACAACAGAAACAGGAAGAAAAGAGAGAAACTTGTGGGGAAATGGTGCAGCAGGTTTCCCTACCCTACCCCTTGCCGGAGCCACGTGCAGCTTTAGGTATTCGCTTTAGGTGATTCACAGTTTGGGGATCAAAACTGCGATCCTACGACGGCAAGTCCACTACCCTAACCACAGGGCCATTGCGCCTCCACATACAAGCATACGCAATACATATATACATACTATACATACGTATAATCTCTTTTACTCTTGTACTTGTTTCAGTCATTTGGCTGCGGCCATGCTGGGGCACCGCCTTTAGTCGAGCAAATCGACACCAGGACTTATTCTTCGTAAACCTAGTACTTATTCTAAGTTACAGGGACGTAAACACACCAGCATCGGTTGTCATTTGATGTTGGAGATGGGGAAGACACTGACACACATACATATAAACGATGGGTTTCTTTCATTTTCCGTCTACACACATAAATATAAACGATGGGTTTCTTTCATTTTCCGTCTACCAAATCCACTCACAAGGCTTTGGTTGTCCCGAGGCTTTAGTAGAAGACACTTGCCCAAGGTGCCACGCAGTGGGACTGAACCCGGAACCATGTGTTGGTAAACAAGCTACTTACCACACAACCACTCCTGCGCCCATATATACATAATATATATATATATATATATATATAGTATATATATATATATATATATATATATATATATATATATATATATATTATATATATTATATATATAATATATATATATATATATATATATATATATATATATATATACACATATATTTACATTATACACATACACGCATATGTATATGTAAAATGCATGCGTGAATGCGATTACGTGTGTATGGCTTCCAATTCACTCAAGAAAATACAAAATCTTTTATAAAACAATAAGATTATTAATGCAGAGTTCACTTACTAGAATCGATTATCGGTAGAACGTAGCTTAATCTACATCTTTATTGGTAGATTATCACATTATTTAATTGTTCCAAAAATGACTCAGCACTTAATCAATCAATCTCGTTACCAAGGAAACCGAATAAAATAAAAGAGTGCCAAATAAAGATTAATAAAAATGAAAGGAAAAGAAGAGAAAGAAACACAACAATCCGCTTTTCACCCTCCCCTGTCCACAAACCCGATGAGGGGTAGGTGGACACAGGCACACACACAATATGCATGCGCATATATATAAATATATATATAATATATATTTATATATATATAATATATATATATATACATATGTGAGCATAGATAGGTAGAGAGAGAGGAGGGGGGGAGAGAAAGACTGATCTTCTCTGCTACGTCTTTCTCCTCTGACTTCTTCCTCGATTACTTCGTCTTAATATAACAAACCGTTTCATCCGTCCCGCCTCTCCACTCGGGCGTTGTTGTTGTTAACATTGCACAATCACCGAGAGCAGCGCCCAAACACCACCAATACTACTGCTACTGCTACTACTACTACTACTACTACTACTACTACTACTACTGCTGCTGCTGCTGCTGCTGCTGGCTATTACAACAAGAAATACTACT
>NC_043000.1:27932786-27942786 GCF_006345805.1 Octopus sinensis | reverse complement strand
AACTTTAGAGTTTTATCTTAGGTATTGAATAATTGTCACATATTATTTTACAGATATATATATATATATATATATATATATATATATATATATATATATATATGCATGTATTTATATAAGAAGATATGTATATCTATAGCATTATGGTTATTAAGGCTGGATGATAATAGAGCAGAAATACCACTGGACCTTATGGATGTGTATGAGAACACGGGGTACTTTGCAAATTTTGCTCGAAAATTGAGGATGTTTTCACATTGATGTATAATATATCGTCTACAAATGCACTCGCAGATGTATTTCTTTGTTTTGTTTAACGTTGCTACACGATAGGCGTAGGAGTGGCTGTGTGGTGAGTAGGTTGCTTACCAACCACGTGGTTCCAGGTTCAGTCCCACTGTGTGGCACCTTGGGCAAGTGTATTCTACTATAGCTTCGGGCCGTCCAAAGTCTTCTGAGTGCATTTGGTAGACAGAAACTGAAAGAAGCCCGTCGTATATATATGTTTATATATATATGTCCATGTATGTGTGTGCGTGTATATGTTTGTGTGTCTGTGTTTGTCCCCACAACATTGCTTGACAACAAATGCTGGTGTGTTTACGTCCTCGTAACTTAGCGGTTTGGCAAAAGAGAACGAGAGAATAAGTACTAGACTTACAAAGAATAAGTCCTGGGGTCTATTTCCTCGCTCGACTAAAGGCGGTGCTCCACCATGGCCACAGTCAAATGACTGAAACAAGTAAAAGAGAGTACAGAATAAGAGAGATACTGTTACCAGATGTATAAGGGGAGTATCCATCTCATAGTGATGGGCCGTGAAATGTAAGTGGGGAAATGTGGTACCCTAAAACCAGTAATATTGCTTTTAGGATAGAAAATGTAAATCACTTCATGATGAAATTGTGAAGAAAATGAGCTGATAAGAATAGTTGTATTATTAATTTTTAATTAGGCTGAGTAAACATCTACTGGTATAACAATAGCAGTAACAATAGAAAGGAAATAACAAGTATATCAACAAAAACGAAAATGGGGCAGCGATCTGGAGACACCTGATATATAATGTAAATTCCCTATAGAGTAAAAAAAAATGAACATTTTTACAACTTCAGGTATAAAACATCAATTTATCAATCAGAGAAAATGGAAAATTAGGGGAAACAAAATATGAATGACGAATTCGATAGGTTAATTAATATTGGCCGACCATTGAACCGACTAATAAATCAGGGATGAAAAGTTAAGTCGCTCTAGAAAATCAAGACGGAATTTAGCCAAACGGGATGAGATTATAAAGGGACAAGGAGATTCTGAATGACTACTGATGTGGCCGATGCAAAAACGATATGTTATTTTACTTGTATTAGTCAAAAGATAGAGATAGAAACAAAATTAAAAAGAAAATCTTTGATATTTAGGTAATCAATATAAAAAGTTCACATAAACAGGAAATGGAAATCGGAAAACTGATATACTGATAAACAAGCTGCCGAATAAAAAATATGATAAACAATTGACATTGAATTGGTAAACCCAAATCGATGCAGCAATAAAGCAATAACAAGAGTAAATACACTAAGTATGTTAAAATTACTTCATTAGAAGTCAATCCATGAAAACGATAGCTATAGATATAATGATGAACCAGCTAGAAAATATATAAGGCAAACTAGAAAATACAAAAATACGATACTTTGTAAAGTATGATTGCGGTAGTGTGAAACCCTTGTCTCGAAAATGTATTAAAAATCACCCAATAAGTTTAAATAAATAGTATACGTTATACCACTACTTTCTTTTTCTCTATGTGTTTATATGATTATATGTATATCTAAGGGCGTCGGGCTGGTAGAATCGTTAGCACGCTATGCAAAATGCTCGACGGCATTTCGTCCGTCTATACAGTCTGAGTTCAAATTCCGCCGGGGTAGATTCTACCGTTTATTCCTCTGGGTTCAATAAGATGAGTATCAGTTGAACACTGGGGCCGATATAATCGACTTAATTTCGTCCCCTAAATTTCTGACCTCGTTCTAAAATTCGAGACCAACATATCTATATGTACACACACACACACACACACACACACACACACACACACACACTCAAATACACACACGTTTCGAGCCTACGCTTTCAACAGAAAAGAAAACGAGGAAATAAACAGAGAGACTAAAGAGAACTTGTGGATTTAGCGGTCAATTATGACGACTGGTTAGAAAAAGGTAGTTCGCTTGGAGAGATAGGAAGAAGGGGAGATAATAAAGTACTGGTAATCCCAAAATGAAGGTGCGCGTGCGAGTGTGTAAGTGAGAGTGTGTAAGTGTGTGCATTGGATAGGGGCTGTTGACTTTGACGTCTGGATGTGAACATGTGTGTGTGCGTCTGAAATTTGTGGGTGTGTAGATGATGTTGTGGGTTAAGGTAGTGGTCAGTGCTAGTGTGTGAGGGGTGATGTGGGCTGGTATGGTGGTGTGTGGTGTGGCGGTGTGTGGATGTGAAGGTGGGGTGTGGGTTTGGGGTGAGGATATGGGGGTGGAGTTGTGGGGCTAGGGAGTGAGGTATGTGGGAGTGGGATGTGTGGGACTGTGTGTGGATGGAGGGGGAATCAATGAAGGGAGAAGGTGGGTAGGAGTGAAGAGAGGAAGTATATATATATTATATATATATATATATATACATATATATTTATATATATTTGCGTGTGTGTATGTGTGTGCGTATATATATATATATATAATTTAAATAATCAGATAATGGAGAAAACGTTAGATCAACAAAAAAATTAATTATACCATATCTGTAGATTATTTTTTAATACGAAACATGACATAAAATTTATGTGACATAACAATTTTTACGGCCGTTTCCGCTTCCAATGCCAGTCAGTGCCTACGAAAGTATTGCAAGAATAACACACCTCATCTTATAGGATATTCGAATTAGTACATAGAGCTTCATCAGAGTGAATACAAACGCTTCCATAAATAAACAATAGGATGAGGGTATAAGAAGGAAATCATAGATTAGATTAGAAGCCAGGAGGCTTAATATATTAAAATCATAGCATCTTCCATAGTAGGGCTTCGAAGTCAGTAGCCAAAGTCTAGCGGAAACGGCCGTAAGAATTGTTGTGTCACATAAATGTTATATCATGTTTTGTCATTTTAAAAATAATCTACAGTTGTTAATCTAAAGTTTTCATTTTCTGATTATTTAAATTTGAATTTTGACAAATCTTTGTTTATTCTGTTATTACCGGTACCCTACGACATAGTGTGCCTGCATACCCATACACAGAGGTAACACAGGTAACTGATGCCGATAGTAAATACGGATATTTTATCCTTTTGTCGGTTACTATAACCGCTAACTCTGCTTACCTTTATATATATGTCTATATATATATATATATATATATATTATATATATATATATATATATATTAATATATATATATATATATATATATATATATATATGTATATATATATATATATATATATATACATATATATGCACATGCATATATATATATATATATATATATATATATGTATATATATCTATATATCTATATATATATAATCTATGTATGTATATATATATATATATATATATATATATATTATATACAGAGGGTATTATTATTCATAGGTACCGCGCGCGCGTGTGTGTGTGTGTGTGTGTGTGTGTGTGTATGTATACATACATATATATATTACATATTGCATATATAACTTTGTATGTGTGGGTATATCAGATCTAATCGTATATTATCATCAAATGTTGGCCTACCAGACTTTAAATGAATAATTCTAAATTCATTTATACGGATTCAGCCTATATGAGCAAATTAGACTCCAGCTCATAATATCTCTGCATGCATCATTGCAACATATATCCATCCATATATATCCAGGGTATTATTATTCATAGGTAGTCAAAACTACTAAAATAAACAAATTGTACCGAATGCAAAACTTCAAAGCGAGTCATTTAAAAACAGAATTTAGTTACATATCACCTGTGATTTCGCAATCAATGCAGAGTATGCATTCTATGCTCTTCAGTGCAACGAACTCAAGACATATAAGAAAAAACACATCATCACATACCCGACAACCAACCGTAGAATTCGCCGCAGCATGTACGAATGTTTATCTTTACATATCTATGAAATTGGCGGGCTTTTTCGCAATGCATTTCGGTTACAAATTGCTTACTCGGAACAAAAATTCAGTATTGAACTATGCCGGTGAAAAATATAAATTTAAAAATAAGGATAAAATCTTTATAAGAAATTATCAGTAGTTACAAAAAGATTTTATCCTTATTTTAAAATTTATATATATATATATATATATACATACATACATAAATAGATTTAAATAGTATCTTGTTACATAAACAAGTTTCATAATTAAAGTAAAATTTAAAATTTTTTGTTTTTTTCACGTCCACTAATTTAATAGCAAGGAAGCAACTCCCACCTTCTGTGTTGAAGCGGCATTGAATAGCACATATTGAGTAGTTTAATAGCGTGTTCAAAGGCCGTTGCACAGGATTCATGACACGTTTACAAAGCTATTGGGAGTGAAAAGGAAAACATAGGAATCGAATCTATATTCATCGAAATCTTGTACCAGAGTGAACATCGCTAAGGACACACAACTGCTGGGCGGCTGTTTTCATCTAGTTGACAAAGGAAACCTATCTCCCAAAAATATATACAGGCCAACAGAAATGTGCACAGTTATCGTCTGCTTAACGTCGTTCACATGCGTAAAGAAATCTCGGTCTATACTGTAAAGCATTTAAACAGTTTGTCACAAGGCTGCTATTCCAAGTTCATAACGTTACCACTGTGTTCCGCTGAAGTCATTTACTTTTAAAACAATCAATGTTTAGCATTAACTTTCTCCGACACTGTTTTCTGTATTACAATGCCGATAACATGTGTTGTATGTAGGCAGCAATGAATATGGATGGATATATGTTGCAATGATGCATGCAGAGATGTTATGAGCTGGAGTCTAATTTGCTCATATAGGCTGAATCCGTATAAATGAATTTAGAATTATTCATTTAAAGTCTGGTAGGCCAACATTTGATGATAATATACGATTAGATCTGATATACCCACACATATACAAAGTTATATATGCAATATGTAATATATATATATGTATGTATACATACACACACACACACACACACATATATATATATATATATATATATATATATATATATATACATATATATTTACATGTTTGTATATAAATATGTATTCGTATCTTCATGTCTATTTTCATATATACATATATATTTATATTTATGAATATACATATACGCATGCAAGCATATATATGTATATATGTTTATATGTATTTATATATTCATATATCACTTTATATATATATATATATATATGTATATATTGATATAACTCTTTATATATATATATATATATCTTTATACACACACAGATACACACACACACACACAGACGCACATATACATATATACGTATTAATATTGTTCGATTAAGTGTCGTTTGTCGCAAAATATCATTTATTTTGCGCATGCGCTCCATAGGCTATCTGTAGTTTCGTTATGCATTCCCTATTTGGATCAGTTAATTATTGACGTTCATTCTTTACTATTACACTGAAAAAGTGAAAAATCTATAGTCTAGTATACGAACGTTTCTTTGGGTTGCATTTAGGCCGCAAATGAGGAGGCAAATGCAATGAATTAGACTTGAATTTTCGTTGCTAATAAATGATGCGGGATGTGGGCGTTAGTTGAGGATGAAATTGGAATGAGGACGAACAAGCGTACTCAGAGTTGCAGTCTCAGTGTGTTATTAGACGGAGTGTTCGAATGATACTTGATAATTGAAATAATAGTGCATTCATCAATTATTCAGTTATCATATACCGCGATGGTTGATTCAATACTTGTTTCGTCGCTGAGAACTTCGTTGCTGGATCAACTGAATTCCTTCTCACGAATTTAATGTCCAAGTGATTTAGAATTCTACAGACACATTTATCTTTAACGCAAAAACTCTCCATTGAATGCACCTGATATTGTGAGACAGACGGACCTTTGGATTGTAGTTAATCCAAATTGAGTAAAAGAAGCATGAATCACACAAGCAAATTAGTATTTTCATTTATCGACTCTCCCGGATACAAATGTTAAGATGACCTTGTTAGGATTTGAAATTAGTCGGAACTAATAAGGCGATGTATTAGGTTGTCCGGTAGGTTCGTGCTGATTTGTAGTAGCTTACCTCTCGACTTATTTTAGAACATGGTTGAGTCCATAAAATAGAATTTGACTACACCTCCATTTAGAGCATTTAAGCTTATCTTTTCGTGGAAGAAGTTTTATGTTCCTATAATCTGTGTTAATTCTGTAACACTTTAAAATGGAAGATAAGAAAGTTCATTTTTGGCACTTGATGCATTGGGCACCAGAAGAAATTGCTGCAGCTCAGATAGGACGAGTTATCCCACACTCCATATTCACCAGATATCGCCCCTTCGGATTTCCACTTATTCAGGTCTCTGCAGAATAGTCTTAACGGTAAAAATTTTAATTTCTTGGATGACGTAAAATGATACCTTGATGAATTCTTAGGCAGAACACACCTCAATTCTGGGAAGAGGGTATTTCAAGTTAAAGGAGAGATGCAGACGCGCTGTGTCATAAAATGGTTCATATTTGGTTGATTTAAAATGTAATGGCAATTATTTATTGACCGTTTTCTTTCCTTTAAAACTGAGTACGAACTTTCCGGACAACCCAATAATATATGCGACTTTATGCAAGTGTTCTGAAGCTGACATTTTCATTGACACATGCACAACATCAAACACTGATATGTTCCCATCTACTCACTAACAGAAACACAACATTCAAAAAATGCTATAAGATGCAGAACTTCCAAACATATACTCACAAATGGATGGAGAAAAAGACAAATATAAAATGAAGGCTAATTGTGAACAGAAGCTTGGAAGGAGGAGAACTCTGATGGTGAGCAGAGGAAGGATGGCAAATAAAGATAGATATCAAAGGAATTTAAGGTGGATAGACATGATATGAACAGGTAGGGGAGAACATCCCAAATTGAAAATCGACGCTTCTACTCGTGATGCTGGATGTTCCTACTCCTAGGTCCAGGTGAGTTGCAATAAAGAGTACGGGATTGAGCTGAAGTTGAGTGTTGATTTACGGACATGGGGAGCTGTTCACAGAAGTGATTACACCATTCTTCGGCCTACAACCCAATATCGGATGCGTTGAAGAGCTTGCATAAGATTGGAAGATTTACATTGGTAAGAGTGGGACATGATGAGTTGCTATGCAGTGTTTCAGCTTTGCTATCCATGGTATGCACAATCCCCTCTATATACTCTGATTTTGCTGTTCACCCACTTTCCCATTTGGGTTCCCTCTCCTCTACCATTTTCATCAGTTTCTTGACTTCATTTTTATTTCTGTGTGCGCCTATTTACAAGCCTTCGACCCTCACCGTGCTTATATAGTGGATTTTCCTGTAAACCTCTACATGACTGTGCCTGTACAACCAAGGTATGTGAGTATGTTGGTGCATGTAAGACAAGATGTATAAGTATGTGAGTGCCTATACGATAAGATATATGAGTATTTGGTTGTCTGTACTGCTGTGCGCATATGTCCTATAAAGTGCATGACTGTATGTGTCCATGTGGTTTCCAGTACGACTTTGTTCGATACATTTCTTCGGTGTGCTAAACAGACCAACCAATCCATACACTGCAAATTCTATTTTACAGGACCCTGACCGACATTCAATTGTTTGTTTTCTTTCTGATGTTTTGTCGCCCACTTTTTCACTCCTCTCACCTCGCATTTCCCTATGTCATTTCATATCAGCTCTCACTCTGTCTGTCTTTCTTTCTGTCTATCTTTCAGTCTGTATGTCTGTCTTCTTCTCTTTCTGTATCTCTGTCTGTCTCTGTCTCTTTCTCTCAGCCCACTCTCCTACAGTCGCGACACATCCATATTTATCACTGTCAACATCTTTCTCTATTCCTTTCTTGCCCACAGCTAGTTTGTCTCCTTCATCTTGTATTTTTTTTTAAAGAGCAAGTGTTCCATTCCCCACAATAATCGAATTGAGAATTATTCAACAAAATCCACATCGGATTAATCCTTATCACTGAAGATCTTCAGCGCCTCCATAGCATAACAGAAACTTCATATACTTAATCGGTTATGGTAGGATCTCTTGATCCTGTGCTACAGTGGGGATGTCTCTGTCATGGGATAAACACAGCTACATAAAAATATGAATGACAATATAGAAACTAAACAAAAAAACATTGTTTAATAAGAAATTACAAACTTTGAGAGACGTAAAATAAATTGTTTTTAACGGTTGAAACCAAGGAAGATAAAAGCATGGCAGACTTCAGCTTTTTCCTTTCAAAGGCTTGTTAACCCAATATTTATACGCTATCATCTATAGCTTTATATACTTCGATTTACACCGATAAATAGAGGAATTATTTCACAACATCTAATTTAATATCTGGACAAATAATGTAATATTTACGTGGTGATTCGACTATTAAAAATAAACTTCCTATCAAAAACACGTCTTGTTTTGACCCCCCCCCCCAAAAAAAAAACGGTAATATAGTTCAAGAAACAAGTATGGTTGATCATATTTGACCGCTTTTTATTATAGGTTTGCTTGATTTGGTTTGAGTTGCGCCAAATCGGTAATAGCCACAATCGATTAAGTTTTGTTTCTGAAATGCAGTGAATGATATTCGTCTATTTATACCTTGCTAAATGCACTGGTGATTACTATAGAATACTATCGGTTACGAAATACGAACTGTCAAAATTATAGTTTTTGTTTTCTTGTCATTGTATTGACATATCCTTCATACATGTGTAACGAACATTAAAAGCTGTAAACCAGAGAACAGTACTACGATTGAACATCAATTACTCCCGGAATTAGAGTATCAATGACTTGATATATAATTTTAGACTAACTAAACACGATATCGTTCCTAGTTAATTTACTTTCAAATCAGCTGTTACTTTTAATGAGTAAATTTTCAATTTAAAAATCTGTCATTCATGAAAGCCAACTTACAATAGTTTTTCGTCCATTAAAATAACTTTGGTGTCTCATATAAAACATTTACACAGAAAATTAGAATAATTACCCACTTCATGAGTCAATGATAATTAGAGAATATTTTTTTACCTGTTATTCTTTAGAATTTAAACAATATATGTTGGGTTTCTATATTTGTTAGGGAGCTAAGGACAGGATATACAAAGGAAGATATAGAGGCAGAAGTCCAAGAACAATGGATTATATTAGTTTTCTAAATTTACACCACTCGCCGAACACATTATTGGTGTCTGTAATTATATTGATTTATTGAATGGTTATTGTTAAAAATAAATAATCGATTCATTCCCACCTGTCCGTCTGCAAAACGTTTTCACTAATCTGATTTAATGTCTGCCTATAAAGATTTTTTTGCGGTACAGTAAATAGATATAGAAGAAGAACGGTAAATCACAGTGGGATAAACCGACATTATAAATATATTTATATTTATTTATTAAGAAAATAAAAAAAGCGAAATAACTGTTATAGTAATATATTATTGATTGCTTAAGATGGCTGGATTTTCAGAATTATTAGAGTACTATTTAGGAAGGTCTCATTACATTCAAAGTTCAAATCTCTCTCCGATTAATATTGTATCTCAGTTCTGAGTTTGATAAAATAGAATTCTAGTCAAGTATTGAGGTCGAGTGACAGATAAATATATAACAATATATTGCAATGAAATATATAACAACATTGTAATAGAATCAAGGCGGCGAGCTGGCAGAAACGTTAGCACGCCGGACGAAATGCTTAGAAAGAAATGCGGCTAAGTATCTTGCCCGGCACGCTAAT
>NC_043000.1:27905286-27927786 GCF_006345805.1 Octopus sinensis | reverse complement strand
AGAATAAGTCCTGGGGTCGATTTGCTCGACTAAAGTCGGTGCTCCAGCATGGCCACAGTCAAATGACTGAAACAAGTAAAAGAGTAAAAGAGGGTAAGGAGAGTTTATTGAAAGACAGATAAAATGATAAATGAAAAATTACTTAACTTTGCTTAATTCAGCTAGAAATAAGGCGATATGTTGATGGATTTTAAATTCAGTCTCGCTATAAGATAAATTCACCTTTTATTACTTACTCCTTTCAATTACTAGAATGTGGTCATGCTGCAGCATCGCTTTGAAGAACTTTTCGTCGAATGAGTTGACTCCAGCGCTCTTTTTAATATTCTATCACTTTCTTTTGCCAAACCACTAAGTTACGGAGACGTAAACACACCAACACTGGTTCTCGAAAGGTGATGTAGAGACAAACACAGATACAAAGAGACACACACATATACATACGAAGGGCTTCTTTCAGTTTTCATATACTAAGTCTTTCACTTTTCTCCAAGCACGCGACGTATTTTTTTTTCTAATTGTTCTGTCACTAATTATTGTACATATACCCATGTAAAGTTTACAGGAATTGGTTCTCTGGTATTTATTAACCTCACTCTATACATCATCAAAAGGCTTTGATCGGCCCAAGGCTATATTGGAAGACACTTGTCCAAGGTGTCACTCAGGAGAACTGAACCCGGAACCATGTGACTGGGGTGCAAGATTCTTATGACACGGCCGCGCCAGTGTTTATAAAAGCAGATTGTTCAAAAGAAGATAATGATGGTGGCATTTTAATGATTCCAATTATGACGCATAAGAAAGCCACCTTTTTAACAGATGGTTTACTGACACTCAATTATAGACATACATTCATACAAGCCTACACACACACACACTCTCTATCTCTCTCTCTCTCACACACACACACAGGATAGAATGTAAATAAATTTGTGGATACGTTGATCTCACCATTAAGAGACTATAATTCTCAATTTTAAATGTAAAACACAAAGAAAAAAAAAACAGTTTTTGTTCCGTCGTTCTGTAAATTGTTTCTCGTAAATAAGAAACTAATGTAAATAATTTTCATAATATTTTCCTAACGAATATTTGTTGTAGTTAAGTGTCTTAAGTTTAATAATATAATTAAACTCTAATGCTAAAGAGCGTATGAGAAGTTTGATCTTCATTTGTGACTTGCACACGTTTCGCAAGAACGTAACAACGCATTTAAAAAGATAGTTTTACAACCAGCAATAAAATCAGAGCTTAGATAAGGGGAAGCATACCCCTTTTTTCCATTATTTTCTGAATTAGATACATTTTAAGAAGAAGACTAGCCATACTTAACAGCTATTAATTTCATCATATTTTATCTATCCCGAAAAATGAAAGGCAAAGTCGACCTCGGTGGAATTTGAACTCCGAATGTAAAATCAACGAAACGCCGCTGAGCTTTTCGCCCGGCGTGCTGTCAGTTCTTTCAGCTCGCTGCCTTGAGGAAGGACAATAACATAAACAGGAAATTAATCGTGTGTTTGATCTTTGGCCGTTGTATCAGGTTACATTACGTTGTCTCTGCTTCTGCGACTCAAGATCTAAGAAATAGCCACTAAAGCAAACGACAAGTTAAACAATTAAACAGTAATAGATATGAGTGTAATCCGCAGTTAATCAAAAATGCCATCAAGGGCCTACGTCTCTTTGTGGCATGATGCTCTTCCTAAAAGAGCATACAATGCCATTTGTTAGCAATATTACTCCGGGTTAAACATAGACTATGCCCCTTAGCATTGTATACTTATATTTCAGTAGAATTAATATTAGTGGACGATCAGGTGGCGAGCTGGGAGAACTGCTAGTAAGGCGGCGGGCTGGCAGAACAGCTAGCACGCCGGGCGAAATGCTGAACAGTATTTCGTCTGCCGTTACGTTCTGAGTTCAAATTCCGCCGAGGTTGACTTTGCCTTTCATCCTTCCGGGGTCGATTAAATAAATACCAATTATGCACTGTGGTCGATATAATCGACTTAATCCGTTTGTCTGTTCATGTTTGTCCTCTCTGTGTTTAGCCCCTTGTGGGTAGTAAAGAAATAGGTATTTCCTCTGCCGTTATGTACTGAGCTCAAATTCCGCCGAGGTCGACTTTGCCTTTCATCCTTTCGAGGTTGATAAATTAAGTATCAGTTAAGCACTGGGGTCGATATAATCGATTAATCCTTTGTCCGTCCCTGCTTGTCCCCTCTATGTTTAGCCCCTTGTGGGCAATAAACAAATTAGAAACGTTAGCACGACGGACGAAATGCTTAGCGGTATTTCGTCTGTTTTCATGCGCTGAGTTCAAATTCCGCCGAGGTCGACTTTGCCTTTTCATCCTTTCGGGGTCGATAGATAAAGTAGCAGTTGTGTACAGAGGTCGATCTAATCGATTGCCCCCTCCCCCAAAATTTCGGGCCTTGTGCCTAGAGTAGAAAAGAACATTAGTGGATGATTCCCATTAAGACAGGTTTTATGAAGTACAAACATAAAAGGTATGATATGATTGCTTGGGCGAGAAAAGGAAAATCATGTTCAACCCTGAATGTCAATTGGCCTGCAGGTGTGAAAATTTCCTCAAAAATAGAGAAAGGGAACATTTACTGAAACCGAACTCTCAGGAGGGCAGTAAAAACTATGGAAGAATGTTTTCCAAAAAATCAACATGGCGTATTTGTGATACGTGTTACTCGAATCGCAATGAAGTATTTTCTCTTATTTTCGTTACAAACTTTCTGATTGGAAAAAAGTTGAAATCAGAGAAAGGAAATACACACACACACAGCGTGGGAGTGGCTGTGTGGTAAGTAGCTTGCTTACGAACCACATGGTTCTGGGTTCAATCCCACGGCGTGGCACCTTGGGCATGTGTCTTTTACTATAGCCTCGGGCGGACCAAAGCCTTGTGAGTGGGTTTGGTAGACTGAAACTGAAAGAGGCCCGTCGTATATATATATATATATATATATATATATATTATATATATATATATATGTGTGTGTGTGTATGTATATGTATGTGTGTGGATATGTTTGCGTGTCCGTGTTTGTCCCCCAACATCGCTTGACAACCGATGCTGTTGTGTTTATGTCCCTGTAACTTAGCGGTTCGGCAAAAGAGATAGAATAAGTACCAGGCTTACAAAGAATATGTCCTGGGGTGGATTTGGTCGATTAAAAGGCGGTGTTCCAGCATGGCCGCAGTCAAATGATTGAAACAAGTAAAAGAGTAAAAAAAGAGTAAAAGTGTATACATATATATATATATATATATACATATATATACGTATACATATATACATATATATATATATATACATACATATATATATATATATATATATATATATATATATATATATATATATATATATATATATATATGTACATACATACATTCTCACATACATGAATATTAAGTCTAAGACACACACACATACATATAGTGAGAGTGAAGGAATACCGAAAGTCTTCATGTACTACCTGCTTGATAAGAAATTCAGACACTTCCAAGTCATGGTGATGGACCTGATTGATTGTTGTGAATCCCTCCTGGATCTCAGCAACAGATTCAGGCGTTATTTTCTTATCAGAATAATCTGAGTGAGTTTTCCAAGCTGCCTTACCTTCGTAATCACCGTTAGACTCATCCAATTCTTTCCGAATAATATTTATATTATAAAAAAATTAAAATGAATTGAACTACCAGTGAAGTTATTCTTTTCCTTTTTTCAAGTATAACTAACTGTAACAAGGATTTCACACATTTTTCAACATATATATATATATGTATGTATGTATATATTGAAAAAGATCGTTATAGGCATAAAGATAGCATAACCAAGTATGAAAATGGAGAAAATATGTTAAAATCAAAATTGGATGTAATACAAAATTGAATTTAATACATACACACATTTCAAAAGGCAATACAAAATATTTTATCTCACACACACACACATATATATATATATATATATATATATATATATACATATATTATAATTATACACACACATACACAGACGTACATATATATATATATATATATATATATATATATATATATATATATATATATATGCATACAACCACATACAAACCTGCATGTATTCTGCATAATCTAATAATAATGGCCAAGGTCATGCAAAATTTTTGAAAGCTCTATGACTTTCTTTTCTTTTGACATATCTGCGCATATTCAAGGATTCAAATGGTTTTGCTAGGTTTATCAATAATACATTAGTGGACATATCCAATCCTACAACATCTGGAATAAACGCATTATTATTTGCTTGTTATTTCCGTTTCTGAAATTGATTGTAGACAACTAGCATCTAACTATTGTTTGCACTAATTTATTACGTGTCATTACTGATTGAATGCAACACAAGCTTATTGGAGTAGTTCTGTCATCATACACAATATAAGAAATGTTCATATCAATCTAACAAGTCTGTACCCCTCATAACTTTACTAGCCAGATCCTGACTCATATTCTCTTCAATCATCAATCATATTCTCTTGCTGTCAGCAGGAGTTTATAACCAATTTTTCCTCCATAACACTTCCTGTTAGATTTGGCTTCGTTATTTAGTGTTGCTTCTCTTTCTATGAGTGTGAAGATTTGGATAATTGATATCATTATGTTATGATATTAGAACAGCCACAAGTAAATATCTTATTTATATTTGCGTATGGAGCTTATGCAAGTAGGAATCAAAAATCACTAAGTATAATTGTGTTTGTACACACACACACACACACACACATATATATATATATATACATACATATATACATACATACATATATGTATATATATATATATATATATATATATATATATGCACAAACTCACATATTCACATATGCACACACGCACATACAGATGCACAAAGTTCCACACGCATATTATATGTGTATAGACGCTTTTACTTTCGTACAAGTTTATTAATTTACTGAAGAGCAAGTATGGGTGTGGCAGTATATATATATAAATATATATCCGTGTGTGCGTGTGTGTCTGTGTTTACAAAGAGTAAGTCTTGCGGTACTCCAGCATGGCCGCAGTCAGATGATTGAAACAAATAAAGAATATATATATATATATATATATATATATATATATATATATATGCATATATAGACACACACACACACATCCTGCATATACTTTAAACATAGGATTACTCATGCACGTATATCGTTCCAACCGCCGCCACCACTTCTATTTATCGATTAATGGAACAGTATGGTAATTCTCAGATCCTATGTCCCGTTGGTAAAATAAAATTAATCTAACATACAAGGCTCCGTCGCACTTTAATATATGGAATTGATAGATGTCGTTGTTTGATATCTAAAAAATCGAATTTAAACACCCTGTCGTAGGCAACGCAAAAATTTATTGTTTAGCTACTATCTATATGTGTATGTATTGTTTAGCACACGCACTAATCCTAACATACACATACACATTGCCACATATATACACACACAATTGACCTGGGTCGTCTGAATTACTGATCCCAACCGTGGTCGTGACAGAGCAGGAAATTGGTGGCAGAACTTGAGGCAATCCTGCGCCACTACACAAAGAATATTGACTCGGTGAAATACATGAGCTAATAGTAGAGGCTACAAGAAACGAAGCTGTACTCTCTGGAGAGAAGGTGAGAAAAGTATGCAGTGATATCGTGGAAGGTCTAGCCCCCAACTTTGGAATTAAAAGTAATACCAACCACCGAACTTGGCGGTTTCATGGGACAACAACTGCTTAACATTCTGTCAAAGAGCCTACGAGATCGGAAAGGTGTAAATGTAGAAATCTTCAAAACGCACCTGAGCAAATTTCTATATGAAATCCCGACGTCATAGCAGGAGGCACAAAGAGGTGCTGGGTCGTGCAGCTTGCTTCTTCAGCCAAAACAGTATCGAAAGGAGACCGAAAACGACTGAAATGCGGTACTTCAGCATGGCCCCTGTCTCTCGCAGAAACCCAGTGAACGAATAGAAGAATATAGAATATGTGTGCGTGCGTATATATATATATATATGTGTGTGTGTGTGTGTGTATATAAATATATATATATATATATATATATATATATATATATATATACTCTTTTACTCTTTTACTTGTTTCAGTAAAAAGCACTGCCTTTAGTCGAGCAAATCGACCCCGGGACTTATTCTTTGTAAGGCCAGTACTTATTCTATCGGGCTCTTTTGCCGAACCGCTAAGTGACAGGGCCATAAACACACCAGCATCGGTTGTCAAGCAATGCTAGGGGGAAATCACAAACACACAAACACACACACATACATAGATATATATATATACATATATACGATAGGCTTCTTTCAGTTTCCGTCTACCAAATCCACTCACAAGGATTTGGTCGGCCCGGGGCTATAGCAGAAGATACTGGGACTGAACCCGGAACCATGTGGTTGGTTAGCAAGCTACTTACCACACAGCCACTCCTGCGCCTATATATATATATATATATATATATATTACATATATATAGATATATATATATATATATATATATATATATATATATATATATATATATATATATATATATATATATTATATATATATATATATTGAGCATAGAACAAACATTAAATTCGAGTCAACGGCTTTATATATAGGACCATACCTCAAATACCTAAAAAACATTTGATCATATATAAATATAACATGGCTCTTCAACATAAAAATATACATATACAAAAAACACAAGGTAAAAATAGAAATATACAGTACGGCTTATAAAAAAGGTAAATAAAATCGACTAAATATTCTAAAGCGTGTCATGCTACAAAAAATCTAAATAAACTAAAAGAAAATAAAAAACATCAATCGACTAAAAAACTTTTTTTCTGCTCTCATAGAAAAGAGTACGTCCAAAAAATCCAATCTATAAAACCATGGTAGGTTAGAGTCCAGGAGCAAAAGGAGATCCACAAAATCAAATCAAACATCAAGTCAAACGTTTGTGGGTATGGTGCTATATATAAAGTCGTTGACTCGAATTTCATGTTTGTTCTATGATTATTGTTTCTTTTATCTCTGTCTCAATGACATTTGAGCACTTCTTTTTTGCAGACTTTTCCAAAGTGTATTCCGGTGAAGGCTTTCGAAAACTTTTTCAAAGTCAACAAACAGTATGCACAAAGATGGGTTCCATTCATGGGATTTTTCGAGTATTTGGCGAATTAGAGAAATATTGTCGATACATGATTTTCCTTTCCTGAATCCAACTTGCTCTTGAATATAAACGAGGTATAGAATGGAACAGAACTCAACTAGAAGATTTAGGATATTCAGACGAGCTATTTTGTTCTCATACAGGCCTCAAGTTTCACTAGACAAATCTGAAAGACTTAGTCAAATAACCAACACCATAGTTCTGAAAACCAACGAGAAGAAAACGTACACTCTTTGTAAAAATATAACAGATGCTGACTATCTGAATTTGAACGACAAATCAGTCGCGGATGTTAATGAATTTAACTATCTAGGCACCAAAATAGCAATGGATGGAGACTGCATTCAGGAAATAATTACAAGAATCAGCAAAGCCAACCAGTTATTCGGTATCTTAAAGTTATAATGGAAATCATCAATATTCGGGAAGAACACGGAAATACGATTTTGGAAAAAGCAACATATTTAGCATCCTTC
The DNA here is from genome assembly GCF_006345805.1 of Octopus sinensis. NCBI lineage: Eukaryota > Metazoa > Mollusca > Cephalopoda > Octopoda > Octopodidae > Octopus > Octopus sinensis. The sequence continues at coordinate 27,920,064 of NC_043000.1, read as the reverse complement.
TCTATGGATCCGAATGTCTGAAAAACAAACAAAAGGACTGAAAAGAAATTGGTGATGTTTCAAAATAAATGTTTCGGTAAAATTTTGAAGGTCTACTGGCCGAACAGGATCTCGAATCGCGAACTACACACCAAGACTAACGTGAAGCCCATAAGAGAAACTATTGAAGCAAGGAGATGGAAATGGCTGGGTCGAGTTTGTCGATATAAACCGAATTCAATTGTCAGGATCGCTTTGCAATGGGTTCCACAAGGTAAAAGAAGACGTGGCAGACCAAAGGAAACGTGGCGAAAACAATAAGAAAGGATCTTAAAACCAAAGGATTAACAATGGAACAAGCTGTCAAGGACGCTTTCAATGTTAGAAGGTAGTATGATCTTACTGTCTCCTCCAGTGTCACAAGACACAATCAGAACCGAATAAGGTATATATATATATAATTATATATTATATATATATATATATATATATATATATATATATATATATATATATATATATATATATATATATATATATATATATATATATATGGTTTGATGGGTACATTGTCAAAAATTATATATTTATAATTTCGGGCAGGCGCATTGTTTGTTTTTGATTGTACAGTAGGGTCAGTTGGGCACCGTATATGACAAAGGCAGGACCATGATGCAATTCACGCTGCCAGAAATTTGGATACGACATACTATAATGCATTCACGCCGGAAGCTCCAATGCAAACATTTCATAGTGTTTGGGTGTGAAACTGAGGACAGTGTATGTACCGAGGCTGATAAAAATCAAACATCCAATCAACATCATTGTGCTTGGAGTGATCATTAGTGATGACGACGTTTGGCCTCCATTCATCTTCCCATACAGCCTCAGACTCAACACTGAGGCCTACATCAAGTGCCTGGGGAAGGTCGTGCTGCCCTGGGTCACGATGTTTGCAGCTGGAAGATCCTATATCTAGCAACCGGGCTCTGCACGATGCCACACAAGCAAAAGAACACAGTCATGGCTGTCAGACAATTTCCGTGACAACATCATCCCTAATATCTGCTCACCTAACTCCCAAGATTGCAACCCCTTTGATTACTATGTGTGGAGCGCAGTCGAGCGAGAGCCAAACAATACTCCATGTAATATCAAAGATGAACTGAAAGCAAGTATAAAGGCAGTATTCAGCAACTTAAACAAAGAGACTGTCCAGAAGGGCTGCAGGAGTTTCCGAAATCATATGGAGGCTGTGGGTGAAGCCAAATGCGATTTTATTGAATAAATTTAGTCTTTGGTATTTCAAGATTTTTTACGTAACCTTGGCAAATATATATATTAAAACGAGTTGTCAGTGTTAGTTTCATTTTTGCGTAAATTACACGAAGTTTGATGCACCAAACCGTGTATATATATATATACATATATATATATATATATTTATATATATATATATAAGCTGAAGTGAAGAGAACATGTTCTTTGTCTATCTTCTTACCTTCTTAGATGTTTTTGGTAAAATTATTCTAATGCATCCATCTGTTTTAATTTAATTTACTTTCCATGTATTTATGCAGCTGAGGATTGCTCTGCATTTAAATTGATGTAATGGTTCCATTGTTCAATTAAATGGAGTCGCTTGAAACGATTGCACTGCATTACCTCTGGGTACCTTGTTGCTTATTTTGATTTTAATCACCGTATTTTGAAACTGTATGGATAATACCGTACTAAATTCTAGTGCATCAACGTCGGTACCTAATTCATCTGAATCTATATTTTTGCTTATATATATATATATATATATATATATATATATATATATATATATATATATATACATATATATTTATAATAAGATTAGCTCGTATACGAGTGGGTATATATTTGTAAAAAATGAAGTTTGAAAATGCTGCTATATTAGACAAATTTAAATTTAAATTTAAATTTAAGATGTTTCGGTTCTTGAAATGACGAACCTTATCAAAGAAAATTATATATAATAAAGAGAGTCCATGCTATATGTTTAAAGAGTATGATGTAATAGTTCATAATTGTGACATATATTCAATACAGTCAAATATAAAAAATTCATATATAATATTCAATAGAGTCAAATATAAAAAATCCATATATAATAAAGAGAGTCCATGCTATATGTTTAAAGAGTATGATGCAGTAGTTCATAATTGTGACATACATTCAATAGAGTCAAATATAAAAAATTCATGTTCTTGAAAAGGCGAGGAGTTCATTTTAGATTTTACCTTGTGTTCCAATGGGAGCAACAGTAATGATTTTTGGTCGGTGTCTGCTCGCATAATTTTGGTGAATTTTGTGATTGCTGGATTTATATCAGCTCAGCTAAGCTTGCACTTTTCACTGACGTCATATAGTTCCAAACCAATCAAAACCCATATATATATATATATATATATATATATATATATATATATATATATATATATAAAGATATGTATATGTGTATGTATGTATGAATATGTATGTATATATATGTGTGTATATATATTTATCTATGTATATATATGTATATATATGTATGTATATATATATGCATATATATACACACACACACACATATATATATATGCTTATATACTTGCACACGTATACACCAACAAACACACGCACACGCACACGCAGACATATATAACATATTTCTATTCATATAATATTAGTTACCTAACTGCATCTAGCCTTTGATTTAATTGAAAAGAATTTGTTCTTAAATATTCAAAATATAAAGAAAGTAGCACTTATATCCGATAAGACATTTTTAATCCTTTAAAGATAAAATGAAATGGTGTACAACTTTAGATATATTAGCATATGTTTTTGCTTCCCGTTAGTTAGAGTAGGAAGTGCTTCACCTATTAACTTTTTAATGTCTCCAACACTGTTAGCTAGAAAGAAGAAATGCAACAATGATTTAATAAAATGTTTGCAATGGAATGCGCTCTACGAAAACTATCCACGGTTATGGTACTAGTGTGGGTGAATGATTGATTCAAGTAATTCGTAATAATCCCTACAAATGGAGCCACAAGGCATCAAATTCGTGGGGAGGGGACTAGTTGATAACATCGATCCCAGTGTTTCACTAGTACTTAAATTATTGACCCCCAAAGGATGAAAGGCAAATTCGACCACGGCGATATTTGAACTCAGAACGTAGTGGCAGGCGAAATAATGCTAAGCATTTCGCCCGGTGTGCTAACGTTTCTGCAATGTCACCACCTTAATTAATTCGTAATAATGAAAAGAAATACCTAATGATATTACATATTACCACTACTAAAGAACTGTTAAAAATTGTCACTGAATTGGAAAGCTGGGGAGAATTGAAACCATAAAGCAAGAGGAAACCAATAGAGAAAGTATTATGTCCACTTGCTGTTGATATCTATGTTTCATTCATTTAAATACGTATCATATTCGGATAGAATTATAGATATTACGGAGAAAATATTACTTTTCCATTTGCATATCACAAACGCAACCTGTCACATTCAACTAGGAGCCACCGTGTTTGTGTACCATATAACATGATCCATATATCCAGTTCAAGGAACTCATTTCATATTCCACCCATAAAATTTTCTGCTATTGAATGAAAATTGTCTTGAATTCAAATAGCGAAGCAATAAATATAATCCGATTTCGTTAAAAAAAATATTTGATTTAGTGTCGGTTAACGACTAGAGGGAGATTTTATTTTCAGGTATAGAAATAACTAAATGACAGAAAAATAAAAACAAACCTCATTATAAAATGTTATTAGATGGATAAGAAATATATTGCGTGATTGCATTTTCCCTTATAACAAAGAATGAGATTTTGAACAGAGATAACTCTAGCATTAAACTTAATCATGTGATATCCTAAGTTATTATTCACTATCTAATTGGCATTTTCTGAATAAGTAACCTTCTGTATATAGACGTCACAAAAAGCAGGTAGACTTTAGCTCTGGTGTTATTATTTACGAGAATGTCCTTTGACTACGGCGAAACAAAGACGTGAATCAACTATTCTTAGATTTTCATATTAACATCTGAAAGCATAACAACCATGCGGGACATATGGTATTAGCAACATATTTACTAATATCACGTAACTGGTAGATATGAAATATGCGTTCATCCGGCTTACTTTCTATGTAGTTTGGTGCATCATTTCCATAGGGCACCAAATAAACCGAATGTCTTGCGGTATTCGGTTACGCTCCTTTTAAAATCTACCGGTGGCCGGAGGAAAGTCAAGTTGGGCGAAGAGTGTGGTGATGAATATAATTGACTACTCCAGTCTCTCCCACCAAATGTGTAGCTTGTATCGAAATAACGCAATCTACAAATGGATATAAATTTTATATGTTAATTGAAACTTCTCTTGATAATTTAAAATTTATGATTTGAGTTAAAGTCCTGCAGTGACCAACATTGGCTTTCATCTCTCTGGAGTAGCTAATATAAAATGATACTATTCTGGTATTTATCGACTACCTCCTTACCCCCACCCCCAAAATAACTGGCCTCGTGTCTAAAGCAGTTATAATTAATTAAAGAATTTGTGCTTCCATAATGATTATAATTTTGTAAATATATAGATACATACATACACACATACACACACACACATATATATATAATTTAGGGTATCGGAGAGATACCACCACGCTGAAAATAGCAGTCAAAACCTGACTCTAAAGCCATTAAATGTTCATATAAGCACTAGAAGAGAAGACAGAGAGACAAAATAAACCAGCCAAGAAATTACTGGATAATCTCAGATCCTGGATTTCTGGCTTTGCTTAAGGGATGTTATATATATGTTATATATATATATATATATATATATATATATATATATATATATATATATATATATATATATATATATATATATATATATATATATATATATATATATATATATATATATATATATATATATATATGATGCATGTATGAATGTATGTATGTATGTATGTAGGTATGTATCTTTTCACTATCTCCCAGAGAAAGGGAGAGTGTTCTGAAGCACTAGATTTGCTCAATTTCTCATGATGAACGAACTTATTCAAACACGATTGTCACTTTCTTGACTGTGGTTTGTGTCAGCCTCTCATGTTTTTCATTGTAATCGATCATGTTTCTTAGACAGAAACACCACTTGAGTTAACAAAATCTTCTTCATTACCAAAGAGGAATAATTATGGAAGAGAAGAGGTAAAACTTCATGTAAGATTCGTGGAATGGTAAAACAATAGATAGTGAGAAAAGGGGAAACTTTCAATTTGCTATACAATATTTGACAAATCAATAATTAAGAAACGAACAAGTTATAGTAGATGTTGCAAAAGACGTCTGGGGAAAAGAAAACATTAAGAAGAAAATATGTATATGGGAATGAACACGCGGTACTATATGGCCACGACAAAATAGTTAGAAGAGGATCAAAGGGATGCCAGAAAAGGAAAAAATATATTGAAACTTTAGTTTTCATTTCTATATGAAGTTTATTTGTTTATTAATATTTATTCCAAGACAAAAAAATAGAAAAAATCACTCTTGTATTAACAGAAACATTTTGACCAGAAGAAAATGTATACGATACTTTTAAATAAGAAAATAGCCTGATTTAGTGATAAATTAATCACTGAGTGATTTTTTCCCTCTAAGTGACTGCGTTAAAATCAGTTCTGGGTAGAGAAACGTTTCAAATAACTAGTTGTTATTATGGACATTGCTTTCATGAAAGTCTTTGTGCAAAAAACAGTTTTCAACATTTAGTCACTTCTTAAGCAAAACGGAAGATTTGAAGGGAAAAAAATCAGTTTAAATTTGGCAATCAGACTACAAATTGTTGTTTTATGATATTTCAGCAAGAAAAATTTGAGCTCAGAAATTAGAATACAATTAAATATTTCACTATGATGAATTCATTAAAATATTATTATAAAATGAAATTTTAAAACATTTAAAAAGTGAAAATAAATATTTGATTTGTTAACATCATTAAACTGTCACTGCAACGCAGTAGAGATCAATTCAGCAATTATAACAAGAAATACAAAATTACTAAAAGAGATGAGTTGGACTAAAGATCAATTAATGAATTCTCTGCGATTTTCGAATTTTAACAGAATGTATGTAAGAGATTATAAAAAATTGACTAAAACGTTAAACATAATGAATGAAAGCAAATAGCAATAAATGTCAAATTGCTCCAACAATTGTATAAAGAAATTCTCTTCCACAGAAAATCCGGGCTAATGAACTACTGAAAGTGAGTTTCAATTAAAAGAAAATTTTTTAAAATTAACTAAAAATGTATCTAACTGAATAGACAAAGTAATCAAATTTACATGATCTTAATACTTTAGAGGCATTAGGATATTTTTGTTCGCATTAAGAATTATTTCATATAATTTCTTCTGACATAAATGAAGCTGGTGCATCGTTTGCGAAACTATATTGTTTTTTTTTCTATGTAAAATACAGGAGAACGCCTCTTATCGTGAATAAATCGTGCTTTATATATATATATATGTATAAAAAAAGACTCCGCCGGTTACGACGACGAGGGTCCCAGATGATACGATCAACGGAACAGCTTGCTCGTGAAATTAACGTACAAATGGCTGAGCATTCCACAGACACGTGTACCCTTAACGTAGTTCTCGGGGATAATCAGCGTGACACAGAAAGTGAAAAGGCTGACCCTTTGAAATCCAAGTACAACTCATTTTTGCCAGCTGAGTGGACTGGAGCAACGTGAAATAAAGTGTCTTGCTCAAGGACACAACGCGTCGCCGGGAATCGAACTCACAACCTTACGATCATGAGCCGAATGCCCTAACCACTAAGCCACGCGCCCTCACTATATATGTATATATATATATATATATATATATATATACATATATATATATATATATATATATATATATATACATATATATATATATATATATATATATATATATATATATATATATATATATATATATATATATATATATATATATATGTATGTATCTATATCTATATCCAGATCTGTATATATCACCATCACATGACCGACCAGACCATCAGATGCTGTTACACATCGCTGGTCACAATGCATTCGCATTGTTTTAGCCTTTGAATGACGCCACCCCGCTGGCTAAGCGAGCAGGCCAATATCTGTATATATATATCTGAAGCACGGTTTATTCGCGATCACAGCCAGCTGTTCGAAAACCGAGGTATTACTTAGTGTACTTGGAAACATAATTTGGAATTAAGCGTTTCTAGGTAGAAGAAGTTTTTGAAAGGGTAAGCCTATTGAAATTTACTAAATTCAATAATCTTCTGTGAAATACAATGTTCTGATTCATTCCTTCGTAAGAGACTTTAAAGTACATACATAATGTAAAAATATATAAATATATTCAGATAAATAATATAGCGTGCATCTGTAGAAGTTACTTTCCTCGGGATACCTACCATAGGAAAATTAATAAATACAAGGATTATATGAAATATTTTAAAAGAAATTGAAATTTGTGATACTGTTCTACTACTTTCACTTGCTTGCTAATATGTTTAATTTAATACTTGTATAGCTTCAATAATATTTTTACTCAGAGAATGGTAAGTATTTTGTTCATCTTCTATATCTATAAAACTCAAAATGTCTGTGTGTGTGTGTATGCTTTTTATCTGTTTCCACATCCTTCATCCGATATTGTTGAATTTTTTTTTATTAAATTGCAAATTTACCTAGGAAGGTCACTGCCGCATTATCGATGCCTAATGATACCCGCTTCTAGGAGAAAACTTGATAAAACTGAAGGAACCCCCGACTTTTTGCAAAAAAAGGCAATTGTTGCACGCGAGAAAAGTTTTTACAGGAACGTCTGGTTTTTATAATTTTGGTGTCAAATATATTGTCATGTAGCGAAATTTCAGATAAATAGTTTGGCCCTGCCTTGGGGCATCTGATTCCCAAGAAAATTCTGAAAAACGTGGAAAAATTCGATTTTTCGCATTTTTACAAAGTTACACGGTAGAAAACCTTTTACTGGAAAGTCCGATTTACCTGGTTGTTACGGCTAAAAAAACCACCATGTCACAGCGCTTCTATCATGTATCTGTTCTATGTTCAAAGGCCTCTCTGTACGACAAAACACCACGGAAAACTATGAAAAAATCGATTTTTTTTTCAGGTCTTGCATCTTGAGAGCGGTCAGAGTGTCTACTTCTCCAGCTCTAATGCTGCTCAGCTGGCACAAGAACCCAAGGACACCGCGATCACCGCTTCTTCAAACTATGCACCAATGACCCATTCGCCAAGACCCTCCTGTATCCCCAGGTTCCATCATATTACATTTGGAAAAAGGAAACGCGCATTTGGGAATCAAGGAAACAAGGACAACCTGTCGAGGGACAGCCAAACTTAAAATCTTTTTACCTTCACCTACTACTGCATGAGGTCACAGGACCGACATCTTTCAACTGTGAAGTTTTTACTACATACCGCGAAGCCTGCCTTAAACGCGGCCTGCTAGAGGACGGCGCTCAGTGGGACGCAGCAATGGCAGAAGCAGCTACAATACGCTCGGCGAGGAGTCTTCGAAGATCTTTTAGGAAGACCTTTCAAGGAAGACCTATCAGAGGACTACCACCACCAAGGACAACGTCTGTTGCCTCACCTGCACGTCGGTTTCAACGATGAATTTTTCAACATCGACATTGAGAACAGCCTACTCTCTGCCGGCGGTAGCGACCTTCCATTTTATGGTCTACCAAAAGACAGCAGAATGGGCTCGCACACACTACCAACATGCGTTATTCAGGAAACAGCCAACGACGTCGATGCTCTTCAACAATACGTCGACGAAAATGAACCGAAGTTGCTTCAGGACCAGCTGCACGCATACAGCGCTGTCTACACTTCCATTCGGGAACACAAAGGAGGTATTTTCTTTTTAGATGCCCCAGAAAGAACAGGTAAAACATTCGTGACTAAACTCCTCCTTGTAAAAGTACGCCAGCAAAAGGGGATCGCTTTAGCCGTAACTTCTTCCGTAATTCTCACGACTCTACTGCCCGGGGTAGGACGGCTCATTCGACCTTCAAACTCCCGATCAATGCTTCTGCGTCCGACTCAGCCTCTTGCAATGTTACAAAAGACTCAGACTAAGCAGAAATGCTGCGAAGGTGCCAGCTCATTGTTTGGACGAATGCACCGTGGCACATAAAAGATCGCCTGAAGCACTGAACAGGACCCTGAAAGACATCAGGGGTTGCATTCGCCCAATGGGAGGCGTTTCTCTCCTTCTCTCTGGTGATTTCAGACAAATCTTACCCATAATTCCAAAAGGCAGCAGAGCCGACGCTGTAATGGCTTGCATTAAGTTATCTTTCCTGTGGTAGGATGTGATAATTTTGACTCTTACAACAAACATGAGGGCCCAGCCTTTCAGCGACAACTTATCGAGTGACTTCTCCTAGAAACTTATCACCGTTGGTGAGTGATGTTACAGCTTCCTCCGATACAGCTAGAGAAAAGGATGTCTCACATGTAAGCACACCATACGACTGTTTTTTTCCCGATCTGCACATAAACTGCCAAAATCTGAATTGGCTGTGCGAAAGAGTCATATTAGCTCCCAAAACAGATTTGTTGCGAAACTCAATGAAAACCTACTGCGAAGCCTTCCTGGAAACTTTCACACCTAGAAGTCTGTGCACACTGTTGTGGAGACCAAGAATAGGCCGTTAATTTTCCCACAGAATTCCTCAATTCCTCGGACTCCTCCGGTCTACCGCCTCATCAACTGCACCTCAAAATTGGAGCTCCGGTCATACTGCTGAGGAATCTGGATCCACCACGTCTGTGCAGCGGAATGCAGTTAGTGATAAAAAAAAGGTGCTGCCTCATGTTATTGAAGAAACAATTCTTATATGTTGCGGCATCATTTTTTATACCCAGGATGCTTCTTACTTCATCTGATAAGCAATGCTCTGTCCATTGTGTCTACTTCAGTTTCCTCTTCGACTTTGCTTTGCCATGTCCATCAACAAGTCCCGAGGCCAAACACTAACAACAGGCCTCCATTTAAGCCAACCATACTTCTCGCACGGCCAACTATATGTCGGACGATCAAGAATCGTATGCAAAAAAATCCTTTTCATGTTCGCCCCGAAAGTCAAAACGAAAAATGTCATCTACTGCGAGGTGCTGCAGCCGTCCAATATACCGCAGCTTCCCTGCCGAACAGGTTTATGGTGAGTGAGTACTATTGTTGCCATTCTTTCAAAATTACCTGTTTTTCTTAAGTCTTTTTTTAAAAATCTTACCTGCTGCATCTTCTCAATCTCCTTGCAGATGGTTTAACTTTTTCGCATCTCTGCACCCACAACTTTTCATGTGAAGGAAATATGACGTTTATATATGAGAACGGTTAACAATCCGTTTCAGGGCTACTGTGAGAATAACACGGCCCTTTTCAAGGTTACTTTGCATTCAGTTGCTGCACCTTCCAAGATACTCATGTGGCTTCTCCGGGGCTTTTCATCATGTTGATACTACATTATTTATGGTCTATGAGAAAAATCACTTATTGTTCAATGTCAATGTTTGCAACTTAACGCAAAATTTATTCAAAGAGATGTACAACAAGAAAAAAGGGAAGAACCTATTAAGACCATTGCCGAGTATTTAATAGCCGAGCAATCCCGGGTACTCCTGCTAGTTAGTTGTAAGGTTTTTCATATAGCTCGAGAATGACAATATAAAATCTTACTATTTGTAACGGTAACTCTTGTTTCCATATAGGAATTTGAGAACGTTAAGCTTGATAATTACCTATATTTTCAATTAGGTGTTGTTTAAAAAGAAAGACTTGTAGTTTTCGTTTGCGGCTTCGGAATAATCGATGGAAACAACCTATGTTAGAGTTGTGAAAGTGGATTTTATGCTTTCATACCCATATAATTTCGATATTTCAACAAATATGCCGATTCTAAAATTATAATTTATTTTTCGCGATCTGGAGACGATTATGGTAAAATTCGCTATAAAATATCTAATAAATAATGTAATATTCTTTTGGCAAAATATAATGAAACTTGTATTTTCAGAGTGTAATGTTTAAGATGTTAATATGAAATATATTTATATTTTAAAAGTGTAAACATATTTGAAACCCTTCAATAAAAATGAGGAACACAATTACGGGAAATACTTTTACCTCCATGCTGCCTGGTTTGGCTTCTCACAGTACTAAACTTACCTTTGTCTACTTTGATACAAGTTTAACTGAATATTTTTCATGTAAGTTCAGATAAGTTTTGTATAATAATTAAAAATGTTATCACTTTTAGGTGTAAATTTCTCAATAGTCCTAGTTACTTCCTACTGCTAATTCGGAATTCGGAAGTGCTAATTTAAAAAGAATTGTAATTATTTGCCTTTTTAATATAAATGTCTTTGAATTTTGGCACAAGGACAGCAACTTTAAGGTAGTCGCAATGTTGACTACCTCGGTCCCATTGCACAACTGCTGCTTATTTTATCAATCGCGAGTGTACGACAACCTAAATCAAAGTCGGTAGAATACCAACTCAGAAAGTAAAGAACTGTCGGAAATACCACAAATCATTTTGTCCGACGCGTTAACAATTCTGCTAGTTCACTGCTCATTGCATTATCACTAAACTTATTATCTATCTTCTGCTAGATCTTAATATTTTCTGGTGTAATTCGAGTTCTTTCTAATAATTGTGTTCAACATTTATAAACCTTTATATGTATTTTGATGGAAATAACTGCATTCAATTTTTAATTGCTCCTTGAAATTTCTTTTCTCTGAAAATAAACTGTGGTTATTTTTGCTGTACATATTTGATAAATCATATTCTAGGATTCTTAGGTCAGAAATATAAAATAAATGGTTCTGTTACATTTCTCATTCCCAAAAGGTTGCACAGTAGTAAGAAATCTATAAAATTCGCTATGTCTTCGCTAGAAAAGATTCAAACGAATCCCAATATTAATCACTGATATTTAGAAATGGAAGATTAGAATATTTTTTCGAAGGAAGTATTTCTAGTGAAAAAATTTATGTTAGATATTTATTTTCAAATATTGTTACATAAAAAAGCATAATTTATTATACAGAAAAATCTCTATCGTTGTATATTCTTATCTTATTTTGTTACATTAGTAATATAATATTTCTATGATATTTCTATATTTTAATTTTTCTATAAACACATTTATACTTTCATTTTTCTTGCAGCCATAGTAACGTGTATAAATATCTGATACATTAATGGTGTTGCTAATTATGCTTCTTTATTGAATAACCCATGTTCTATCGTTGTAGATTTCGTTTGCATCGCGTAGAATATTTTCTGTTATGTTTCTGAATATGTTTAGATTGTCTGTATACTGATATTATTAGATGCAAACACTTTTTCTTATATATTGATATAAATATTGATATATTAAAACAATTTAAATGTTGATATATTCAAACAATTTTTCTCACAAATATCTAATATCTGATATACTTGAAATTTATTAACAACGGTAATGCCATTACCTATTCCAGCATTGATTTTTCGAAAAGTGTTTTTAGTTATTCATTATGTTAGTTCACACCTTCCCTTATATTCGGCAATATTTCTTGTATATTGTTTCTCTTTTTATAATGCAGAAACTGTGCAACAGGTGAAGTGACATACCAACTGGAGTACACACCATTCACAGTAATACTAACCGGAACAATTTATGATACAACGCAATACACGGAATCATGGATTTCACCATTCAGACATAAATGCCTGGACTCCTCTTGTTTTTTACTTTCACTTTCATTCTCAACTTTTCCTTCTATCTCTATAAAAGCGAACTCCATTAATAGGAATAACGCAAGAAAGAGATTATTATTGAATACAATAAATCATTATTATTAACGAAGATGCTAAAGGACTTACACGATCTAAGAGTTTAGCTGGTTTTCGGATAATTCTTCTAAGATGGCTTAAACAGCAATTTTTATTGAAAACGGAACAAAAACTTAAAGAAAAATGCAAGAACTTTTTTCGATGAAATTATTAACAACTGTTTTTGTTTTCATTTCACTCATCTTCAAGATCGTTGTGTGAAATATACTTTTATATAAAACTTGCAATTCCTTCTAAGATCCATCTTTGAATTTGTTTCTTATGAAGGATTTGCATGTAATTTGTTTGGATTTTTCGATTTTCTGCAGCATTGGCTCATAGTTGATTGTGTATATTGATTGTTTGTTTAGGGGTTAGATTTGTCTTAAGAAATAAATCTTTACAACTTTTTTCCCTGTTCTAATATTTCGCCCATGAGAATGGTTATTTTCTTCCAGAACATTGTCTTTTCAAAATTATCATTGTAATTGCAGTTTTCTCTTTTCTTCTTGCAATAATGGAATCAGATATTTTTTTCTATTTTGTAATCATTTGCAGATGTCGAGGAAGGCATTCCTTTTACGTTTTCTTTGTATTATGTAGTGAATGTGTGATAGGATAAAAATTTATTTGTTTCCATTTCTATATCTCTGCAAATAAAGACCAGGTTTTAATATCTAATAAATTTGAAACACTTCCCAATAGCCCTACAAATTCTCCCAAATTTTTTTATATTTAAAATAAATATTTTACCGAAATAAAAATATATTGTTTCACCATGTTACCTGCAATGAGAATTGTATTGTTTAACGTTTTCATATCTTCTTCGTTTCATCGATTTTTGTGGGAGCAGAAATGTTGTATGCCCATCTGACATATACGGCTAAATTCATTCCCTAGCGTATTTACTGATTTCATTTGATGTTTATTGCTGTTCATGGATGGAGCAAAATGATATTTCCTACTTATATTCAACCATGATATATATATATATATATATATATATATATATATATATATGTGTGTGTGTGTGTGTGGTGTGTGTGTGTGTGTGTGTGTGTGTGTGCGTGCGTGTGTGTGTGTTTGAATTTATATCATTGTGTATGTTTGCGTGCATATGTTTGTGTTATGTTAACAAAGTTTAAGCTGTAACATTCCTGATGAAGGCTGTTTTCAACGTACCGCAAGATGTTCAGGTTTTATGCATGAAATCTAGCTTGCGAGTTTATGATGCTAGATTTTTCAAGGTTAATGAACCATGTTATCATATAAACACGAGTGTAGGTTGTTAGAGGGAACTGTGAAATGATCATTAACGTTGAAATCCTTGAGCAGTAAAATCAGACAATGAAAATGATGTGTAGTGAAATAATACTATTATATATGAACAATTCAATACGAATAGGCACACAGATTTCTCAAAATAAACATGTTATGTATTTTATTCGAGATATTCCTTAGAAAATCATACTATCACAATCACTGTCGCAGAGAATTGGGCTTAGATGCTTGTCGTTTCAAGAAATGGCAGAACCAAGAGAAAGGTAGTGACATTATGCAACCTAAGGGTAAAGCACCAAATGAAAGAAATCTATTTTAAGGTCATTGTAAAGCTTCTAATCTATACAAATGGTTAATGCATTGAACCCGGGAATAAATATACACAGTTAAACTCTTCACTGACCAATGTATAACTGATCCCCAGACAAAAATATTTCAACGCAGGAATAATACCAAAACATGCATTCCGACAGAAGGCTTTCGTCCGGTTGAGCAAGCTAAAGATCGAAATGTTGTAATACATCTACTGAAGACGTAGAAGGGTGAAGTGACG
>NC_043000.1:27865286-27900286 GCF_006345805.1 Octopus sinensis | reverse complement strand
ACAAGTAAAAGAGTAAAGAGTATATGAATTCTCCTGCTCCACCCCTCTCCGTTCTAAAGTCTATTGATGAAAGCGTGTCCTACCGGACCTTCTCATTGTCTGCTAATCAAGATTTATTCGATCAATATGCTGAATGCAACAACTGTGCCCTACAACGTGCCGGATATAAACATTCAGTTGAATGCCCCCCCCCCCATGTGGGACATTCCCCTCTCAACTAAACCCAGAGCAAAAAAAAATTTCCAACCCTTTTATTACAAAGGTAACCCCCTACTCACCCCTCCAATAGTCATCCAAATATTGGAGTAGCAAACGACCCCCCCCCCAGCTGATAACCTCTAATCCTATATACACCACAACCCACAAAAATAGACACCAACATACATCTCCAAAACCCTATCTCCATCCGGATAACACCGCCCCGATCAGATTAAATGAACTGGAACCCGAGATGTCATGTGGTTCCACCCCCTTCACTCTTAGCGTCTAGACTCGAGTACCCAAACTCTTCTTCGCCATACTCGAAAAGCATTTCCCTAAATCAACCCTCTTAGAAATATATTTAATCGCCAATCTATAAAATTGTCCTACTCCACCACCACCACCGCCAACAACAACATAGCCGCAATTATCGGAAATCCACCCTTACCCTAGTAAATTAACTCAACATAGCCCCCAACTTCATACATGCAAACCCAAATCACCAACTGACCCCCTTAACACTAACCCTCATAACTACAACTATAATGCCAATGCTAACATCCGCCCCTTAAATGTACCACAATGCCCAAATATACCTCCTGTCATTAGAAAGAACATACCAGAGGTTACCACCAGACACAATAATTACCATACCTTACACCCCAACAACACTCTACCCTTAATTACTTGTCAAATGATAACCTTAAGCACCAACTATAATAACGAACCGAACACCGATTCCTCACTAAATAACCTTTTTCAAGCTCATCCGGAACACTCCTTACAAACCGATGCAGCTGCAGACGCCCACCGTCCTGTCCTTTAGATACCCGCTGTCTCACTAAAAACATTGTATATAAGTGCGCAGTATCAACTAACAAATATAACTACATTTACATTGGCTCATTACCATCAGCTTCAAAGCTAGGGCGAGTAACCATTACTCTAGCTTCAAATCCCCAACAAAATGCAACAGTACATCGTTATCTGAAATTTTCAGTAAACTAACGCTTGATTCAACCTCTTACACTCTATAGTCACTGACGCGAAACCTTACTACGGATATAATAACAGGTGTGCTCTATGCATAGCAGAGGTCATGGCTATTTTGCTATCCACAGATTGTCTCAGCATTCACATATTGCAGCAGTATAATATTCATTCGTAAACATCGGGCACTAAATCTATTCTCAAAGTACAAATAATTACAATCCCACTCCGCTCTTGTCTCCCCCTTGCTCTCATATATATTTTTCTCACTTATCCAACTTCACTACCACTTCGTATTAAACCTCACATAATATTCGTCTCTCTTTATAAATCTACTCCATCCCCATCCTACTCCCACCCATAAACTCACAAATACACACGCCTACATACGCCTCCACCACTTTATAGTTACTTTTCTGTGTCAATTTATGTCTTTCGGCCACTGAAACCTCTCAACTACGAACAAACACTAGCCATGCTTAACCCCTTACGCTGCTTTATTCATGCACACATTATTTCTCCCTCACGACCAAAAATATTCCCCCCTTCGCCTCCAATTATTCTCTCATCACTTTCCAATCCCACTATTAAATTCTGTAGCTAAACTACTATATTATCTACTAGTGACCTGCCCAATTCGTCCTTCATCTCTCTTCCCTAAATATCATTTTATTTTATTTACTTATTTATTATTTTTTCTTTCTCTTCTTTCTTCTCTTCTTCTAAGAACCTATTTCTCCCTATATTTATACACCTCTCACATACTCTCATCCACGCATTGAATCCTCTTTGCGTCAACATGTACCTCCTTGTGACAATCTAGCCTTCAATGTAATCAAGATATCATTCGCCTGAAGAGTAGCTGGCGGTATATACCACGTGTGGATTTTACCACTTCTGAGATCCCACACACTATGAAACATAGGTAGCCCGGACTTTTCCTACTGCATTCCGTTTACCACGGATGTTACGTTCCAAAACCTCTCGCGATGGGTGAAAATCCTTGAAGTAGAAGATGTACTGTACTGTATATTTTAGAATTAATTTTATAATTTGTATATATTCATTTTATTATAAGTGCAAAACAACACTGCAGAGGAATCTATGTAATCTTAAACAATAAACTCCGATACGTTTATAAATATATATATATATATATAATAATAAATATTAGAGAATAAATCCAAATTTACAGGGAAAAATCAGATTTAGGATTGAATCCAATTTTATAGTAAAATATTATATAATATTAATTAGAGACAAAACCACTATTATGCAAATCAAACAAAGAAAGACTTAATCCAATACATAAAAAATTTTATATAAATTAAATAAAATTAAATCAGCCACTACAATTGTTTCGTGTCTCTTCTAGGGACATTCATCAGGTGGTCTTCAGAGAAGATCTGAAGACCACCTGATGAATGTCCCTAGAAGAGACACGAAACAATTGTAGTGGCTGATTTAATTTTATTTAATTTATATAAAATTTTTTATGTATTGGATTAAGTCTTTCTTTGTTTGATTTGCATAATAGTGGTTTTGTCTCTATTTAATATTATATATATATATATATACACACAACATTATTCTCTTCCTTCAGGGGAACCACACACAGCATCTAGTAATATCAGGGAACTAAGAGTAATTGTTTACAAGAATGTCAGATGGAATGCCACATCAGCTATAAAGTCGATTTAACTCGTAAGATGAGCTCCTGGATCCCAAGAACATTCCGGTTCAGAGAACAAGGTATCATCATTCCTCTTTTATCCCCATTTGTATGGCCACGCCTCGAATACGACTGCCCCCTGTGGTCGCCCCATACAAAATGAAACATTTCAAAATATGAATCACCCCAGAGGGCATTCCCTAAAATAATTAAGAGCCTGACTGATCTCGATTTTTGTGACTACCTTAAAGCATTGAAACTCTGTTCTCTCTAGCGCCGCTGCGACGATGCATCATTTGCACGATGTGGAGAATATACAACCAGCATTGCCCGAACGACATCAACTTTAGTTTCATTATTCATTCAAGGCTAGGACCACGCGCCACACGTCCACTACCCAATTCAATATCACAACATAAATACACTGCAACACAATTTCTTTTCCGCAACAGGCCCTGCCTTATATAATATTGTTCCCAAACAGATCAAAGTGGAAAAGGATCGCATCACGTTCAAACGGAATCTAGTTTTTTTTTAAACTCATTATCGCTTTGGTTACCATGTAGGCAATCATCGAAATTTTTGTTTGTCTTGTTGAGAGAGGCTCCTTTTCTTTCCTGATGAGAAGATTGCATAATGCACCCTTTATTCCTCGGAATGAAAATATGCTGTCTTCGAAACATGTGTCGAGAGTAAAGGAATTTTGTTAACATCTTCGTTCGACTCCATTCTTTCATTTATTCATATATTTATATATATATATATATATATATATATTTAACTTAGATAACCTAGATATGTTTCGACCGAAGATTGTTCCAGGCCAAGTCTAACTTAAATAGCACCACCTGATAGGGTTAGCTAAATCCTTTTAAGTCACGTTTTGTGGTTTCATGTCCCATTAAAGTATAGAGTTCTTGTTGAGTGAGCTGTATCCAAGTATAGCTGGATTATCTGGTATCCCTTGGAGAAATTTGTCTAGATTCCGTTTGAACGTGATGCGATCCTTTTCCACTTTGGGAACGATGGATGGTTTGTACATATTTTGTTATTGTAGTAAATTTGACGTCGCTACATAAAAAGAAATATGGAATGGCTATTATTAATTCTTTGTCTTCTCTATCACGCTGTGTGCAAAAGCAATATAACTGAAACACAACACAGATTAACAATATAGAATGGTGACGAACTATAACCTCCGATCCTACTATACGAATACACAGACTTCTTTACTAATCTGAATAATATCGTTGTCTGGTGTACTAACAGAGAGCTTATGGAGTATTATGCATAGATTGATAATCCCTCACTAATAACTCTCTCCCTCTATGTATATATATATATATATATATATATATATCTGTCAATCTATCTCTCTCTT
Organism: Octopus sinensis; assembly: GCF_006345805.1. Classification (NCBI taxonomy): domain Eukaryota; kingdom Metazoa; phylum Mollusca; class Cephalopoda; order Octopoda; family Octopodidae; genus Octopus; species Octopus sinensis. The sequence goes on along the minus strand of NC_043000.1, from coordinate 27,896,042 downwards.
TCTCTCTCTCCCTGTACATATATATATATATATATATATATATATATATATATATATATATCTATATATATATATATATATATATATATATATATATATATATGTATATAGTAATATATACGTATATATCATAATATTTTATCATAAATAGATAGGAATATAGCAGAAACTGCACTGAATTTGAGGAATTTGTCACAAATTAAAAAATTAGGAAGGGAAATAAAAAACGGGAGAAGATTTAAGGGCAGAAAAAGAGAGAGAAATAGAGGGAAAGGATGTAGAGGGAGGAGGAGAGGATATAATAGAAGAAGGAGAAGAAGTAGAAGAAGAAGAAGAAGAAGAAGAAGAAGAAGAAGAAGAAGAAGAAGAAGAAGAAGAAGAAGAAGAAGAAGAAGAAGATAATGATGATGATGATGATGATGATGATGATAATGATGACTATATATTCCTTGTCGGTCAAAGAATACAGAAGGAAACATTTTCTATTTCCGCTTCAATTCTTATCTCTCAAAATAATAAAAAAAATGTACTAAACAAATAAATAAATAAATAACAGCAACAACAAATGCATTAAAAAATGTAAATAGAGGATTGAGACATGGATAAATAGAAAGAAGCTAAGTGAAACTGAGAAAAAGCTTTGATTAAGAGAGGTAGAACCATGGGAAGCGATAGAGAAATTGATTGATAGATAGATAGATAGATAGATAGATAGATAGATAGATAGATAGATAGATAGATAGATAGATAGATAGATATATAGATAGATAGATAAGTTTCTTTATTGGCCACACAGGGCTGCACACAGATGGGACAAGTTACAAAGTAGAGCTTTTCTTTTGGGGGATGAAAAAAAAGGGGGGTGGCGTAGGTTTTCGATCAAGAGGAATCGTAAAAGGGAAGAAAAAAATAATAAATAAAATAAAATAAAAAAAAGAAAAGGAAAAGGAACAAAAGAAAAGATAAATGAAAAAAGAAGAAAAAAGGGGAAAAAAGGGGAAGAGGAAAAAAAACGATAGATAGATAGATAGATAGATAGATAGATAGATAGATAGATGGATAGAAAGAAAAGAGAAGGCGAAGAGTTCACCGTTCTTTTGTGCAGAAACAATCAAACCTAGATTATTTATTGTTTGTTGGAAAGCAGGGTCTTCAGTTTTAGTACAGTTGAATCTCACAAGAATCCAAATTGTATGAACCAATAATACTGACAACTAATGGGAGAAAGTAGAAAAAAAAAACACACACACACACACATACACACACACACACACATACACACACACACACATACATACACATAATAATAATAATAATAATAATAATAATAATAATAATAATAAAAATAATAATAATAATAATAACTGCAGAAACAACAATGCTTAATACATAGATCTGTCGGCTATCCTTAACACCAAGAACGACAGTTACTATAGTAAGTGCATGTGTTTGTATATATATATATATATATATATATATATATATTTGTGTGTGTGTGTGTGTGTATGTATGTATGTATGTATGTATGTATATACATATATAAATATATATGTATACATATGGATGTACTGAATATGTGTGTGTGTGTGTCTGTGTGCGTATATACAGTAAGTCTGCTTGAATGGACGGCGCGTCTGCTAGTGACGTGTGTACAATGAGAAGTATTATTAACTTTGTATGTATTTATGCATATATGCAGGGTTTATGTATTGTGGCTAAAAGCACATGGATCAACAGAATTTACTAAACGGAAAGAAATGGGGGGAAAAAAAATAAAAAGAGAAGTAACTCCCCCCCCATCTACCGTCGCCACCATCACCACCATAATCCTAACGTACCATCAACAAATGTAATAATAATAATAATAATAATGACAATAAAAATAAAAATAATAACAATTATATGAAGAAAAGAAGAAAATGAGAAGAATCTTTATTCACCATCATCATCCGCTTCATCATCGATATTATTGTAACATAAACAATAATAATAATAACAGTAATTACAAAACTACTACTACTACTACTACTACTACTACTACTACTACTAATAATACTAATATAATAATAATAATAATAATAATAATGATATTAATATGATTAAGAATATGAATAAAAATACAAATAACGGTAGTAGTAGTAGTAGTAGTATAGTAGTAGTAGTAGTAGTAGTAGCAGCAGTATTATTGTTATTATTATTATTATTATTATTATTATTATTATTATTATTATTATTATTAGTAGTAGTAGTAGTAGTAGTTGTTGTAGTAGTAAAAGCAGTAAATGCAATATCGACAACAATACTATCAACAGTAGCTACAACATCAGAGCGAATATTTACACATATTTCACGTTTAAATGCGCAGCAACATGCATAACTGCTGAAAACACTAAGCACTTTGTATCGTCAGCTTCAATGAACCCGGATAAACCATTCTCTCCTAAATGGATGTACGTAAAATGACAAAGACACAAAACAATGAAAGAAAAGAAAAAACCAAATGAAAGAAAAAAAAATTTCCCAACAACAACAAACAAACAATAAAGAACAATAAGCGCATGACGGAGATAGACGACGAAAAGACAAAAAAAAAAAAAAAGCAGATTTCTGAAATGAATGTAATGTAACGTACAAAAGACCAAAGAATGACATAAGAACGTTGGACAAAATACAACAGAATAACAAAAGAAATGTACCTCACGAAATAAAACGAAAGCCACGGGTATAAAAAAAATCAAAATCAATGGCGGTTTGGAACGACCTCACGCTGATCCTAACAAATAGAATCTTGAAAAGTATTAATGCGAAATAATCATAATAATATGGGCAAGTTGAAAAGGCTTCATGAATGCATACATAAACGTTGAAATTAATTCATTGATATTATAAATTTCTTGTAGTTTTTACTCGTAAGTAATAGAAAAGTTTGTTTCTCAAGCAAGCATGCAACGAGCATTTAACAAATGTAGTTGATGGATGTATGCGTGCATATGTATGCATGTATGCATGTATGTACTTATGCATCCATGTAAGTATTTACATGTGTATATATCCGTGGATATATGAATATGAATGGACAAATCGCATAGATATACATATGAATGAGCATTTGTATGTTTATGTTTTTATGCATGAGCATATCTACACACACACACGCACGCACACACGCACATACACACGCACACACGCACACATACATACGCACACACACGCACACACACACACACACACATATATATATATATGATAAGCATATGTAAATGTATAAATGTGAGAATCTGTTCATATACATATATATGTATGCATATATATATATATATATATATATATATATATATATATATATATATATATATATATCTGTGTGTTTGTATGCGAATATATGTGTGTATATATGTATATATATATATATATATATATATATATATATATATATATATATATATATATATATATATATATATATATATGATATATATATATATATATGAATATATATGTATATATGTATGTATATACATACATATGTGCACACACAAAGAAACATATGTGCATAGAAACGTATATGTCTGCGTGTATGAGCATATCTGCCTTTTTCTGTATATGATAAAGTTGATGTGGCTTATGTCAACAGCAGATGGCAGTTTCAAGTCAAGCAGACAAATATTCGCATATTTTCTAATCGAAGCAACATGTTTCCGTATGTATGCTATACTCCACCCACAAATACTACTATACATACATACCTATACTCAAACTTCCACGTGCACGTGCACATATTCGTACACATGTCCATGATATATATATATTATGTATATATATATATATATGTATATATATATGTATATATATCTATATACATACATACATGCATATATATATATATATATATATATATATATATATATATATATATATATATTATATATATATATATATATATTATATATTATATTATATTATATATTATATATATATATATATATATGCATATACAGTGTGGCCCCCAAAGTAGGTTTATGTGGCTTATGTCAACAGCATTCATATATTAACAGATTAGATCTTAATTATGAAAAAATATGAAACAGTTATTCGATGCTAATTTAGTTAATTATGTGAAGCTCCATTTTCAGTTTGTAAAATAGAAATATGAATGTAATAAAATGTTTTAAAAGAAATTTAAAGTGCCTAAGTGATAACTGTGTACTTACTTTTGGCCCACCATATATATATATATATATATATATATATATATATATATATATATATATATATATATATATATATATATATTATACATATATATATGTATTTATGTATATATATGTATATGTATATATATATATATATATATATATATATATATATATGCGTGTATACGTACGTGCATGTGCGTATGCGTGTGTTTATATACCTATATGTATACATTTGGTACTATCTAAATCTGCAGTCAAGCCGGTCGCTAGCTGGACAGGGCTGGTTTGCGTAAGGATGGTGCTGCTTTGCGTAATTAAAGTGAACTCTTGGGCATGGTGTATGTTTGAATTACTTATCTGTGTACATAGGAATATGTGGATAAGATTGTCCTGATATATTGCATATCACTTTTATCTCAAAAAGTACATGTCATTATAATCCGTGAACGGTTTTTGTTAGGCATAAAAATGCGCAATACATTTAGTGGCTAACCTCCAATTTCGATCGGTGTTTCACAGAATTAAACCTCTGACCACCGCATCCAATGGCGTGTCAAGACTAGTTCAGATCCCTGATTTTGCGCATCTCTACCTGTTATCATGTTGTTGATTCTTTTGATATCCAGGAATGTTCGCAAGGCAGTAACATCTTCCAGTTTGTTTACAATATTTTCATCGTCGCCATGGCGAATCACCATCATACTAAAAACAAACGATGCGGTGTGGATGTGTGGAAGTTCAATCTCATCATTTTCGCTTTTCACACCTCATATGCTCTCTGGCACCAACCTGCTATCATCAAAGCAGTTCATCTACAATTGGCCAACACACGTAGTCTGATGTTATACCTGTTGCTGTATCCAACCGCATTGTCCACACATTCCCTACCTGAACCATATACTTCTTCACTAAGATCCACTAGCACGAACATCTCTGCCACTCCATAATCTCCGCCTACATCCATATGCTCACTCTTCCCACAACCACGATACTAACTCCGTCTTGCTCAGGCCCATTAGGGCCTTCTTTGTACTATGGACATCAACAATTGACATAACATTATCTATCAGTGCCTTCAGGTAATCCAATTTCTTACGCAACAAGCCCTATCCTACCACTGCTACTCAGCATGTTTCACCGATATAATCCTCTCTTTCACTTGTTTTACGTTTTCAGGCGACGTCGACGAAGAGCTCATACGGGTTGCTCTCCCCTCTCTCATTCTCCTCTGCCTACTTCCATATTGAAGCGTACAAATATTACATCTTTCCAACTTTGTTTGTTTATGTTTTCATGTGTGTACGTGCGTTTGTGTGTGCAAGAGAAGATGCCTGAAGTGTGACACAAATTACCTTGTTAAGTAGAGGAACGGAATTCATGCTGCATTAAAGTCCTACAGTGTTATGATGCAACAAGAGGCTCATCAATACATATCAAGTAGAAAGTATCACTTATAGTTTTAAAGGATTACGACAGTATCGGTTTTTGATAACTCTGACCAAGCAACAGCAGTTCATGCTATGACAAGAGAAATAGATAGATACACACACACACACATACGTACACATATACACACACACACACACACACACACACATATATATGAATATATGTCATCGCGATGCTATATTGAAATATTTAATAGTCCATTCTTTTATCTATGTCATATTCTGGGTATAACATTCGTATTTGATTATTTCATTTGGACAGAAAGTCATAGCGACGAATACCGTTTTGTGCATATTCAGCGACTGTATATATATATATATATATATATATATATATATTCCCATGATTGATCGCTAGCCACTAAACCTTTTTTATATCCTCTCTCTGTTTATTTTCTCTCTGTTTATTTCTGTGTTCCTTTCTGTCGCAGAGCATAGACTCGAAATGCAAAAGACTTTCTCACTTCCCGAGCGTTAAACTATTACATCTGTTTGTTGTTTACACATCCGTCTTCGTCTTTTGTTTTGTCTTTTTTTTTTGCAAATTCCGACTATATATATATATACAAGCATTATGACCCGTCGTTGGCGGGTCATAGTGCTAGTGCATGTATATATGTGTATATATATGTGTACATATTACATGTACATCTATATATATACATCTACACATAAAATACAAAATACAAAGTTATATCTTGATATCGCTAGTGATAACAATACCCAACATATATAACAGACTGGAATTGTAGGCCCGTCTCTTGTAATTTCGATCAATTGTATCTTGTCCTCCCTCTTGTATAGAAGTGTGGCTACAATCTAGCCTACCTCTACTTCGGGGGGGAGGGTATTTTAAATTTTTATCCGGGACGTCCTACGTCCCAGATATAAAGGTAAAAATAAAATATTTCCACTTTACAAGGTTCGAGTCGAGTACTCCGTTGCACGCTCTTTTGACTCGAACCTTGCTTCTATTGTGGCGAATTTACCGCCTCTGATTAGATATCTTTCATAGTCGTACCAAGACACTTTTCAATGGTGCTTTCCTCCAGGTGTTCAAATCTTTTTTTTTTCTCTACATTGCATACTTTATAGACAATAGTCTTTTCTTTAATTCAATTTTTTTATTTCGTTTGGTGGTGTTATCCTAGATTCACCGTCTTTGTCGGTGATCAATGCGAAATGAGTTTGTATTTCTTCCATTTTAATTTTAATGAGTTCGCGCCCGCCGACGGTTGCAGCGAAATTCATTTTGGGACTTTCTTCAATCGAAGGCATTCTAACTAAAATGCTTCCGTGTAAACGGTGAAAATATTGTCAATTTCCTCAAAAAGGGACACAATTCAATTTTTAAACAATAACCAAAGCTCCTTCTCCCAAAGGTGGAGGGTTACAGTTTAGAATTATTTAACAAATGCAACACAACCACGTTTCCCTTACGAGGAACCAACAAACGTGATAACAATAGTTAAAAAGTAATAATAATAACAACAAACCTTACGGTGAATCAAAAAGCAGTACGCAGTTGAAGCTATAGTCCTTTATGTATAAGAAATAAACCAACACATTACTCAGTAGGAGCGGCTGTTCGAGAAAACAGACATTACATACAGCCAAACTTCATATAGATACTAAATGCTAGCTAATTAGCAGATAATCTAATGTAAAAGCCGTGGTAAAAGGTATGTACACACCTCCATCTGGACTATTCCATTTCTGCACACTAATTTCATTTTTAATTTATTCCCATTCATGTGAAACCACTTATTCAAGTTCAAGTCATTGATGCAATTTTATACCAATTGCTATTTTTACTCTTGTTATCTAACGATTATATTGTAATTTAGTTTGATTTTAATTAATATTTACTACATATAATTCAATTGTTATTATTATCTCTAATTTTTATCGTTAAAGTGAAAGTATCTGACATAAAATAGAGGAATGTTTTTATTTCAATTTTAACACGTAGTACTGAAATAGTGGAGAAGATATGATATTGCTATGGGCTCGCCCTAGGCAAGAAGTTGAATATTTTTTTGCCCATGAAACTACAAGGACCCTAAGTAAAGCATGTGTAAAATTTGAATGAAGTTGGTTGCGTAGTCCTCAAGTTTTAGGGATTCACACAGACAGACACCTAGACAGACAGATAGACACACATTCTCAGTTTTATATATATATAGATATACTAGGAAGGGATTAGCATTAGCTAAGGACTTGGAGGAAGCAATGGAATCTGGTTCTGCAGCTCAGGTGACGGTCAAGAGACTGGCGTTAAACCAGCATCTCGAAGCCCAACATATGTGTTGCATTGTTGGAGTCAGGTTCGTACATTGGGTTGTGAAGGAATTAAGGCAGCAGGATGGGCCCGAGTGGTGGAAGCCCAACGTCGATGGCACAATTCGATCTTTGATGAACCAAAGAGGTAAGTTGATAAATGAGCCCGGAGCGATGCGTCTGGTCTTCACCCAGCTTTACGGGGTGGGGGAAGCGGACCGGACAGTAAGAGGGACCTAATGGATTTCCTCGCCGGGCTGCCGCGCCTCTCGTAGCTTGACGCGGAGTGTTTTGAAGGACCGATCACGCCTAGGGAGGTAATTGAGGCTATGACGCACAGCGACGCGGTTAAGGCACCGGGACTGGATGGTCTACCCTATGAACTGGAAAAGAGTATGCCAGACTTGTTCGGGCACCTGCTGGCGAATGACTACGCGAACTGGCAGCAGAATGGGTTCATTCCCAGATCTGTGCGCCGGGGAGTGGTGAGGCTTGTCAGAAAGGACCCGAAAAGGGGGGACTGCATTGATAATTTTTGGCCTATCACTGTGCTAAACACAGAGTTGAAGATTTTGGCCAAAGTGTTTTCGAAAAGATTGGCGCGTGTCGCGGATGACTTGATCGGGAATGCACAGGCATGTGCCGTTTCCAGGTAGAACCATTCAGGATAATCTACATCTTCTACAGTAAACTGTAGAAGGGTTTCATAATGATTTTTGCAAGGGAGTGACAGTGGTCGATTTAGACCAATCAAAGGCTTTTGATAGGGTAGACCACCATTACCTGGTGTCTGTTCTGGCACAGTTCGGCCTGGGTATTAGCTTCCTCAGGTGGATCATTGAAATTTATAACAACATCGACTCCGTAGTTCGGGTGAACGGCTTTTTATCTAAGCCGCTCAGCTTCAAACGCTCGGTTCGTCAAGAGCGTCATCTCTCCCCGCATTTGTATGTAATGTCTCTTGATCCATTGCTGCGAAAATTGAGCCAGGGAGAGCAGAGGTGGCCAATGTGTTCATCGCATCGGTCATCACCTACCGCCTAACCGTCGTTCCCTGCCCTGATTTGTAGTTGAGCAAGTTGGAAAGACAGCTCTTCCGATTCTTGTGGAAGGGTTCGAATACGCTTGTGAGACGCTCTATTTGCTGCCAACAACCGTTAAAGGGTCGGCTAGGGATGACATGGCTGATGATGCGCAGGCACGCGCTGAAGTTGAAGCATCTGTGGCTCCATCTGGATGGTGATCGGGTGTGGTCTACGCTGGCGAAACAGCCGTTTCCCAAGTTCACTTGCTTCGGTGGACTGGAGATCTGGTTCTATCGTAGATCGAAGTTGGGTACATGGTGTACAGAGTGTCGTAAGGCTCTCCGGATATTCCATCTCTCGGGCAACACCTGCAGTAGTGTTTCTATCACATTCTTCTATAGAGGGTTGTTAGAGGCGAAATATGACGATAGCTTGGGGAAGTCCTAGGTCTCGACAATAATCAGCAGGCCAATCTGTTCCAACGTACATTCGGGCCGAAGACACTGGATAACTTCCAGACGTCTTTGGCATGGCAAAGTTACCGAGGAGCCTTACCTGTCCGGGACAAACTCGCAATCATGGTGGCCCTAACCCACCGACCTGTCCAAGATGTGGGCGAGTCAGGGAAACCGTCCTGCATGCTACTGTTCAGTGTTCGGTGGGTTCAGATGTGTGGGTTTATGCCCAACCACTATTGTCTAGTACAGGAAGAGTACTGGAGAACGTTTACTTTATCATGCAAATAATAGCTTATGGGAATATTCCATTATGTACTGATGTACTATTATAACCAAGGAATACTTATATACACTGCGGAAAGTAAATTCAAGACCGATGATAAAGGTTCTATTTCTTATAAATTGATATAAATGCTAAATTAATATAAACGTTTCAAATTTACCGGCAAAATTAGTTGAAGACCGTATCATTATAATTTTATTTAAAGCTTAATATTGTAGCAAAAATTAGCAACAAGAACGAAATACATATTAGTACTTTGTGTTGCAGTCTTCAGTTCTAACCTCGGCATTGAATTCGCTAAGCGATTACAAAATTCTATGGGAATGTTTTGCCATATTTCATTGATATAATCGAATAACTGTTTTAGATTAGATGGATTTAGATTAGATTAGATGGATTTAGGTTCGGGCTCTGGAGTGGCCATTCGATTACGTCAATATCATGGTGATCAAAGAATTCCATATCCCTTTTGGATTTGTGCACAGGACAATTGTCCTGCTGATAAATAGCCCCCGGAGGCATTTGCTGAGTCAAATATGGCACATTATTCTTTATTAGATTCATAAAACATACACCATTTATCTTTCCATCAACTTTAACTAGAGGCCAACACCAAAGCTACTAAATGCCGCCCACACCATCACCCCAGCCCCCGCTTGCGTCGTCTTTTTCACGCATTTCGGATGGAATTCCTCAGTTGGGCGACGTCTGACATATGTTTTACCATCTGATCCAAATATTCAGAAGCGTGACTCGTCACTCCAAAGGACCCTGCACCAATCTTCAGCTGTCCATTGAGCATGGCTTTTTGCGAAATTAAGACGTTTGAGTCAACTTTTTCGGATATTATTGGCTTTTTCCTAGCGATTCGTCTATGTAGTCCAAATTCTCTCAAACGGTTGCGAACGGTTTATGGTGTAAAAATAACACCGTTCTCGTTGGACAATTGTTTACAAATGTCAACGTCTGTCAGCATTCAGTTGTCATCCGAAAGTCAAGAAATGCCTCAAGGAGCTTATCATCAAACTCAACTGGACGTCCTGTTCGATATTCATCTTCAATTTTGCAAACGATCTCCTGCAAGTTCTTTCATTCAAGCACTTTCCCATAAACTGAGTGTATGTTTCGAGTCACTTCGGCTGCAGAGTTACCTTTATTGTACTCATAAAGAATTATATGTGTCTTAAATTCTCCTTGGATACTTCCATGTTGAAAGGGTTTTAATCAAAGTAATTTTAGGTTGTCCACGAAGTCTGGGTACATGGAATAAAACCGTAACATAAACAAATAAATATAAGAAATAATAATTTTCCTTTTTTACTTTTGTTTAAATTAAATAAAAAAAATTTACTTTTCTAAATTTATTTATTATTTTTTCTACAGATGATCGAATGATGGCTATGTCTAAAGAAGAAGAGAATCCCAGATCGAATGATGGATCTGTCTAAAGAAGCAGGAATTGAGTTAGTATTATTAAGTGGACGAGAGGGATGGTCTTATCGCAAAATTGCGGAAGAATTTAATCTTCGACACCCTTATAGGCAACCTATTTATTTTACTGCCGTCGGGAAATTGATCAAGAAATTTAAAGAAACAAGCAGTGTTTTGGCTAAACCCCGTTCCGGGCGACCAAAGACTTCTGATTAAACGAAAGAGGCTGTCATGGCTAAAGTTTCTGCTAGCCCAAAGAAATCACTTCGTCGGACATCCACGGTGTTTGGTGTTCCAAAACCAACCATCCACAAAATGCTGGTTGAGGAAAAGTTTCATCGATACAACCTACAGATATTGCATCACTAAAATGAAGACAACCCTGATAGACGAATGTAGACGTGCGAATGGTTTTCAGATAAATTGGATGGAAATATCAATTTTACGAAAAACTTTGTGTTGTTCAGTGACAAAGCTACGTTTTATGTAAATGGTGAGGTCAACAGACAGAATCTTCTATACTGGTCTCGAGGTAATCCATATTGGATGGATTCATCCAAACAGCAAGGCAGCAAAAAGGTGATGGTGTGGTGTGGTGTGGTTTGTGGAAAGCTCATGTTCTATGACCCTTCTTCATTGAACATGTAACGGATGAAACTTACGTAAACATATTGAGAGACAAATTAATATCTCAAATTGAGCGCCTATGCGAGGACCTTCCGAATTGGTTTCAGCAGGATGGGGCCTCTACCCATTTTGCCACAACTTTAGAGATTGACTTTATGACACTTTTCCTCACTGGATTGGAAGAAGAGGTCATATGGAATGGTCCCCTCGTTCACCAGAACTTTCTCCCCTTGATTTCATTTTCTGGGGTATGTTGAAAGAGAAAGTTTACTCAATAAAGATTACAGATTTAAAACACATGAGAGAACGCATTACCAGTCAGTGTGCTGAAATTGATGGCAATGTAGACATATTTAATCAAGTTCACCTGAATTTTGCAAGGCGCATCAAGTTATGCATTGAAAATGATGGAAATCACTTTGAAAATATTATTTATTAACATTATAATTAAATAAAATTGTTTTGTTTTAAAAGTATGTGTTAATACCCATGAACGCAGACTTTGTGGACACCCTCTATTATTTTGTAAAACAATATTGAATTAGTTTAAACGTACACAAATGTATAAAAATAACTAATTGAATTAGACATTTGAAAATACTAATTTCCTTCAAATCTAAAAAAAAAGGTAAAATTGGACAGAACTGATTGGATGACTTGATATATATAATCTATGATATTCTAGTAGGTTTCAAGTTTATAACACCTTGATATCTCATGTTATCTCATTTTATATGCCTAAGACGTTTATTTTCTATTCTGGATTTTATATATTTCTACACATTATATTTGTATGTATAATTTATTTTAAGCCGAAACATAATACGATCCTTGTACGAAGGAAAGAACAAGAATGTCCTCTGGGAATTTTATCTTCAACCGGTGTTTGTAATCGATGGTAACATGTGCGATGATTTTGCGATTATCTTCTATTTTACAGAGAGATTGGAAGCCTCGAATGTAAGCCACCACTTTATGCATAATTCAATATTTATAGTTCTCTTTCTAAATGAAATTCTGTCCTCAATAATTATAGATCTCTATTTCTAAATGTAATTCTTTTTCTTCTCGTACAACTTATACCTATAAGACGCATTCTTGTCTTTCTCTTGACAAAGCTTTCTTTCTCCAGCGTTCACCAGTTCACCTCGTTAGGGTTAAACTGCTCATACCGAATGTTTTCACTGCCTTGTTTTTGTTAGCAGCTTTGACGCTCCACATATCTAAAATTTTATTTAATTTGCTTTGGGGGAGCAATTGCTTTGACGAAGACGCATTTAGTTGCAATGCTCGCAATGCGGAGTATGGAAAACTGCCAACAATTGAGGAAGGGTTGTTATTCTTTATGCTGCCTTCACGCTATAGTTCTCTCAATATAATTGAAATCCTTTCTTTCTTGCCAAGCCAAGCCAAGCCGAGCCCTTTGTAATAGTAATACCAATGCCATAGCGTCGACTGTGGGCCTGTAGCTGTGTACAGTTTGGCTATAGCCCGGTAGAATAGTTACTTGGCTTACAAAAGAATAAGCCGTGGCGTCGATTTGTCCGATCAGAGGCGCTGCTCCAGCATGGGCGCAGTCAAATGACTGAAAGAAGTAGAGGGAAATAGAAGAAAATACCGAAGTTCAATACGTTAAAAAATCATTTTATAGTTCACGTTTAGCAACTTGTGCTGCTATGTATGCGTATAACAATCCGAGTTCAGGGAAGGGAGCAGGTAAAATCTAAGCTACACATGTTTCCTAGCCAGCAGGACCTAGGAAGTAACAATTACGCGATGAGAGGTATTCCACTAGCTACGTATCAGGCCGTCGTCAAGGGATCCCAAGTTAACTCGTTGGACATTTGATCGAAAATTTGAATTTTGTATATTAGTATATATACATACAAGCATACATATATATATATATATATATATATATATATATATATAATATATATATATATATATATATATATATATATATATATACACTAGCAGTATCGCCCGGCGATGCGATTTGTTTAGACCCTTTAGAATTGGGATTTTTGAAAAGTAAAATTTTGTCAGTATGTGGCTTGTTATTCTCTTTAAGTGAAATACACCAAAAAATGGCGACAGAGCAGTCAAAACATCGTAAAAAATAGGGATTTTCATAGAAAAAAGGTACGTTTTTGATGTAAATAATTGTTGGTGTTAACTTGGTCCGATTTGAATTTCTTCTTCTACGGAAGGAAGAGTTAGCCTTCTTCTATCATACTCTCATATATATATGTATATATATATATATACATATTTAAAAAAGGAGATGTGGAACACGAGTTGTGATATATAAAAAAAGGAAATGAAGAAAATGCTGACAAAATAATTTAGTAAGGGAGAGTGAATTTAATTAGGTGAAAGTTAAAACCCACAGAGTATAGCCGTTTGGTAAATATTGGCCTTGATCTCTCCTGTTCATGCACATTAAGTTTTAACGTTCTAGTTCAATTCTGCAGTTTACAGCAGGGCTTGGAATGAAGGAATGAAACGTGTGATTGTCGCATTGACTATGACAGAGAAAATTGTCAATGCAATACCTGCTCAGAGACCGAAGCAAACTCACGGAAAGTAGTGTATGGAGGGGAGTGTATTAACCGCACACAAGTGTATGAGTGGTTCAAACGTTTCCAAGAAAGGCCCTAAGAAATGTCGATAATGACGAACATTCTAGGAGTGAGAACACCATGGCAGATGTGCGTGTAGCTGTGAGATGAAATCGTCGAATTACCCTCCGTGAGTTACCAGAGCATGTGTGGATTAGATACGGTTCAGTTCAGTCGATTATCATTGACGATTTTGATATGACCAAAAACCACTTGAGATTGAGGTGCACAAGATCACCTTGATAGTGACGAAAACAATGAAATATTTTGAAAATTTGCGTAGGCCTCTGGAGCAGGTATCGCTAAGGTTTTGGCAAAATATGATGCAGGCTCTCTGCTTAATTTACTGTCATGGTCAATGCGACGATCACACATTATACACCTTCCTTCTAAGCACTGCTGTAAACAGCGGAGGAATGCTAGAATTTAAAAATTAGTGCACATGCACAGCAGAGTTCAGGGTCAATCTGTGGTGTGCAGTTTCACTTTGCGCGCTTTAGCTTCGTTACTATGGCAACTTATTGATCGTTACTTATTGATCAAACCACGTATATATATGCATATATATTTCTGCCTTTAGGTTTTAAAATTGCGAATTAACCACCCATATTATATACATATATTGTGTAATTCCATAAATAATGCGGTTTTTTATACTTCTTTTATTTTACAAAATTAAGATAAACAAAGTTGTTTTTTAATCTAAAATATACTCTCCTTCATTTTCTACAATGCTCTTCCATCTATCTGGTAGACTTGGATCGCCTCTCTTCCAAAACTCACTTGTCCGTGACGAAAATCACTCCCAGTGCTGTTCTGACCTCGTTTACAAAATACCTATTTTTCCCCTCCAAATGGTTCTGAAGACAGCGGAATAAATGATAATCAGATGGGGAACTGTCCGACGAATATGGTAAATGAGACAACGTTTCCCATTCAAATTGTTCCAGCATTTGGAATGTCATTCTTTCTGTATGTAACTGAGTATTATACTGATGGAACACCTTTTGTCTTGAAACCAAAGATGGTCGCTTTTCTTCTAGTGCTAACTTAAGCCGATCAGGCTGTTCGCAGTAGATCTCTTTTGTTAACGTTTGGTTTGGGCTTAAAAACTTAAAGTACACTAAACCTTTCATATCTCACTAAACAGATAACAACTCTTTCGTTAGTCTGGAGTGCTGGTGTTTCTCCTTATTTACCCGATCCCCATAACTGCATTAAATATTATATAATTTTCCGTTGTGTTGTTGTCTTTATTGAACTCATAAAGCAAATATGCCGAATATGCTCCTTTCTCACTTCCATTATAGCTTTGAAAAAATAACTGTTAAAATCAAACTGCACTCTTCAAAACGTACAATTTCTACCTGCTTTTATAGCATGTTGATGCAGGTAGTTTATTCCGCCCCGCCCGACTTTTAGTTCGTGCAATTGAAAAAAAACCTCATCATATATGGGATGACCCAATATATAGAAACAAAGAGATAACACCACAAACAATACAAAGAATATATAATAAACTTCATTACCATACTTCTGTTTCTGCTGTAACATGTAGTGTACTGTTATTTGAATCCCTGGGTAATAGCCTAAGGCTTCACCAGAGCTTTGAATATAAAGTTGACTTTGTTTGGGAAAATTTTATTTTTAGATCATCCAGGTGCTACGAATGAGGAAGTTAATGTTGATTTCTATGGAAAGATCTGTCTAAATGTAGAAAAAAGTGGAAAACATATGCAAATATACGCATGCGCTATACATATTAGAAAGTTTAAACAAGCAAGAGTAAAATTATCTAATACATAAATAAGAGAGATACTGCTATTTCCAGTAAGTGGAGCAACTGCATCGGGGCTGTAAGTAACTGTGATAACGAGCAAAATATCTCAGACAACAATTTCAGAGTATACTTTATTGCTTGTTTGGGACAATTTTCTTTCTTTTTTATCGCTGATAGCTTTTCTTTATATTCGAATTATAATTTCACTTAATTACAATTATTATCTGCTACGCATAATTAGCATGGGCTTAACTACGTAGTTTTGTGCACAAATATCTACTGAGAAAATTTCTCGGAAATTCAAACTTAACCCCCAAATGAACGCCAAGTCACTTAGTTAAATAGGGATCATATTAACCTCACAGCCTTGCTCCCACAACCAGCTAAACACATGGTGGAAGAGTTTTGATATAAATAACATGTTACGCGATGTTCATTCAGAAAAAAATAGTAACTTTGACATCAGAAATAAATTTGTGGCAACAGGAAGATCAACAATTTGAAAAGTGGAATTTAAAGTGGAATGATAAAATGTCTGGTAAAATGCTGAAGGATATAACTCAATATTTGGTATGGTAAACAAACTTACTCTGCTATTTAACATTATAACATGATGCATTCACATACACTGCATTGTAGCTTTGAGAGACTATTTACATTCACGTACATATTACCTTATACATAACTATACAATATTTTAGTAATTTTGCATATATATAACATAAACACATAGACATATGTACATATATATACATACAAACATATATATATATAATTATATATGTATATATATATGTATATAAAACATAAATAATATATATGTATATATGTATTAATATATACACACACACATGCATATATGAGTACATGACGTCACCAACAGTAAACAACATGAAATACGGAAACAACGAAAGAAATCAACGGAAAAGAGGACAAATAACATAAAGAACGTCCCTTCGTCAATTGTCGGCTGTCTATCTACTCCTCATTTCAAGTATTGAATAACAATATAAGTCTTCGAAGGCAGTTGCTCCCCTACGTACGAAAATAAAATTTGGGATTTACGGAGGGTCAAACTTGGGAACAAAAACAGGACAGTGGAGACATACAAGGAAGGCGAATGAAAATAAACATGCAGGGTCGTTAGGCCAGAACAAGGGTAAAATAGCGAACGCTGGAGAAATATATTCTTTGACAAGAAAAAAGATAGCAGTGATAGGATAGGTGCTCTCCATATATATATATATATATATATATATATATATATATACGCATATATATGTATATATATAGCGAACATCCACCATGGGTCATCACAATTGCTTAAGGTAAAAATGAATTCCTCGCTCTTCCGGAAACATCAATCTTCTGTATTGACCGCTTTCCACAACTTTGATCTGTTTTTTGTATTGAATACGTATCGCCACCGTGGGCCACTGCATCGAACACTTTGAACATATACTTCAAACTATATATCAACTATACATGAACTATATATCAACTATACATGAACTCTAAGATGTCTGACTCCGTTGTGTATTATAAATGAAATTCTTGTGTTTGACGGCATGAGCTGTCTTTTTTTATATATAACTTTTTTTGATAAGGTTCATTTCAGGAACTGAAACATGTTATAATGTATATATAAAAATTAAAAATTGTATAATACAGCAGCATTTTCGAACTTCATTTTTTACAAATATATATATATATATATACATATATGTATGTATATATATATATATATATACATATATATGTGTATATATATGTATATATATATATATATACACACATATATATGTATGTATGTATATATATATACATGTATATATATATGTATATATATGTATGTATATATATGTATGTATGAATATATATATGCTAATATGTAATTTAATATACGTAGGAACTTCTAGAAATTGAAACATTTAGAGAATCTTTTGGCAGTAATTTTTAACAGAAGTTGTGATTTTCTAGTTTTTCTTCCTAGTTATCTTTCGTATGCTTGGCTGTATATCATCGATGATTGCGTATACAACTGACTAGTTGCTTCTGTATATCTCTTTCCTTAGCTCCCTCCCCGCACTTACAGCAATCTTTTTCCCTCCCTCTGTCTCCCACGCTCACTTGTATGAATTCCTACACATACATATATATATATATATATATCGATATGTGTATGAATATATATTTACGTTTCTATGCATGCATACACACACACACATACACACACACATATATATATATATATATATATACATATATATATATATATATATATATATATATATATATATATATACATGCATATATGTGTGTGTGTGTATATATATATATATATATATTATATATACACACATATATATATATATGCGTGTGTGTGTATATGTTCGTAGATATATATCTATATATATGTGCGTATATATATATATATGTATGTATGTGTATGTATGTATGTGTGTGTGTGTGTTTGTGTGTATGAACGCGTTCAGACATCGGGATACAACTTCCTTTAAAATAAGTCCAATTTTCTCCGTGTATCTTCGCAACTTTCCAACAGAAGAGAGAAAGCGAACATGAATTTTGGTAACTGTGCTTATTAATAGGCGTTCAGAAGATCTCTGCTTGGATCAGTTACGTGATAGTATTGCATTAGTGATTGCTCGTTACATGGTAGTTGGAAGGGTCACAATCGGCACAGTGCCATTAATTCAAAAACTAACAACACTCAACAGCTGGTTGCCGGAGCACTTCTAAGACGAAATCAGTCTTCCATCTATTAGAGACGTTTTCGACTTCTACGTTTATTTTTTCCCCAATTTATCTCCATCCTTTTCATGTCTTTAACTCACATTCACCTGCCTTTCGCTTTCTCGTTATTCCAATTACTATTTCTAACTCTTTGCTTCCCGCTCACTTTCTCTCTTTCTCTCTGTGTTGCTTTTTCTCTATATCTCTATTATTTCTGGTTTTTCTCCATTCAAGATTCAAGAGTGTCTGATTTAACTTCCTACTCTTCATATCTCAAATACTTTCGTGTGAGGTTTTTAAGCTAGCATGGCTTGCGATTAAAAGCAACCGATCGACGTTTGCAAGTAATTACTTCAGACACATATCATCTAACCAGCCAGAGATTTGTCTTTAATTTATATACAGATATGCTTCAATGTCATACACGCATGTTCATACGTACAAATATATTGTGAAATCTATCAATATGTGCATATACACATATATATGAATTTACATATGCGCATGAATATATATATATATATATATATATATATATATATATATATATATATATATATATATACATATAAACATATACATGCACACACAGACATTTATGTATTTACGTATGTATGTATTTAAATATGCACACTATATATATATATATATATATATATAATGTGCATATATATATGTATATATATATATATGTATATATATATATATATATATATTATATATATATATATATATATGTGTGTGTGTGTGTGTGTGTATGTATATATATGCGCGCGCGTGTGTATATGTTCGTAGATATATATTTACATCCGTATGTGTGTGTATGTGTGTGCGTGTGTATATCTATATACATATATAAAATACATAATATATTCATATATATATATACACACACATAAATATATACATGCACACACACAGACACACACCTCACACACGTATGTATTCACGTATGCATGTATTTTTATACGCACACGTATATTTATATATATATATATATATATATACATATAAATATATAAATGCACACAGACACATACACCCATACACACATAGACGCTCATTATATACTCGTTGTGTAACTGTATAGACCGACTTACATATGAAACGATATAATTATACATAAACTATTCGTAGAATCACGTCCAAAATTATTTGCGTTTAAATACAAGATTAACATGTAGACTTTCATGCTTATTTTTTATATTATTTTACGATTATTTTATTTGGATGATCAACTGCTCCACATTTTTATCAATCAATCTTTAGATATGAAAAACTACATGCCTTTTGACTGATATAGTCATACACGCAGATACGTATGTATGAGTGTATCCATCCATATATGTATATACATATATGCATACATATACATAATTCTGTATATTACCGTCTATCTAACTGTATATGTATGTATATATATACATGCATACATATATATATACATCTGTTTCGCACCATATATGTACGTTTGCAGTTATATTAGTAAGTACATAATGAAAAACATATGTGTGTGTGTCTGTGTGTTTGTGTGTGTGTGTATTGCAGAAATTAAACAGTATAACTATTTAGTTCATACGTACGTTTCACCATGGCAGTTAATTGGGACGCAATTCTTGATAGTCAAAGTGCATTTGGATTCCTGACTGCGATGAATCATTAGGAGAACACTTTATGGAATTCTATTAGGGAGATCAAATACAAGTCGTTAGACACTTGATGAGGTAATTTATAAGAATTTAGTAAAGGAAGCAGAAAGCGATCAATTTTAGAAGATATAGAAAAACAGGAGAAGAGTGCGAAAATTGGACAGAGAGAAAAGGGAAACGGAAAAGACTGGCCAACGTAGTTTTAAACAGGATAAAGTTTAAAGGTACACAAGTGAATAAATGAATAAATAAAAATAATATCACTCTTTTACTCTTTTACACTTTTACTTGTTTCAGTCATTTGACTGTGGCCATGCTGGAGCACCGCCTGTAGTCGAGCAAATCGACCTCAGGACTTACTCTTTGTAAGCCTAGTACTTATTCTATCGGTCTTTTTTGCCGAACCGCTAAGTTACGGGGACGTAAACACACCAGCATCGGTTATCAAGCGATGCTGGAGGGACAAACACAGACACACAAACATATACACACACGTACATATATATATATATATATATATATATATATATATATATATATATATATATATATATATATATATATATATATAATACTATATTTGTTCCACGTCATCGCGTTGTGTTTTTTCGTGCTTTCTTGTTTGGATTAACTATATATATATATATATGTATATATACATATATACGACAGGCTTCTTTCAGTTTCCGTCTACCAAATCCACTCACAAGGCTTTGGTCGACCCGAGGATATAGTAGAAAACGCTCGAGGTGCCAGGCAGTGCGACTGAACCCGGAACCATGTAGTTGGTAAGCAAGCTACTTACCACACAAACACTCCTACGCCGCAGTACACACACGCACAAACACACACATGCACGCGCACGCATATATATACGTTTTTCACTATGTACTTAGTAAGTAAATAAACACAGAAACAACTAATATATATGCTTGTGTATGTGTGTGTATGTGCGTGTGTGTGCACGCGCAGATGCATTGTCATAGAAACTTACATATACGTGCATATATGCACAACAAATAGATGTACATACGCACTTATATACTTATACGTTATTTTAAATATAAAATATTTAAAATATAACGAAATTAAAAATGGAAAAGTAAGTTAAAAAGTATAAGGCGAAATATAAATAAATAAGATTGCTACGTGATTCGTAACAGAATCAGTAACCTGTACCCGCCAGGGCCGCGTAGTAAAATTTTTCATGTTTTTCAAATATGACCTTATTTGCTAAGAGTTTATATATTCTAATCCGACACATTTCAACCATTAAAAGGCAAATTAGCTTCTGTTACCGTCTACTGACGCAAATCAGTCAAGGTTGTTGATTGCATTTTAGTTAAAGCTATGCTTTGATAAGGTCTGCCCAGAGTTGCCTCTCTCAGGTATTTTCTATTGATAACGGCCAAAGCGCTAGTAACATCGATGTCTTGGAATCCTGACAGGGGACGTTACTCGACAGATATGTTGTTTCTACACCTTTTTAACATAAACGAGAATTTTTCTACATAGTACCTGCAGTAAATTTATCTTTTCGCAGTTGAAATATGTCAAAAACATAGTTCAACTAACTTAAACTACACTTCTTTGATATGATTTATTTGCACATAACAATCACATTATTATACCACGGCAATTTACATGTTACTTCGCGCTGCATTGATTTATGATCCATACCTCATTGTATTTTAATTTAATGTATCTTATTATGCCCCCTTCTTGACGGTAGTTTAACCTGTTTATTTTACTTCATTTTATTCTCTTTGCTTCATGTTGTTTTATTTTACCACGGTCGATTTAAGTTTTTGTATTATCTATGTTTTTACTTTCTTATCTCTTTTCTTGTATACTTTATCATTTTAATTTACTTTATTGTACTTGGGTTGAATTTTCCTAACGTCTCATTTTTTAACTTTTTGACTCCTTTATTTTATTTTATAAGTGCGGTATAAATTCCGTGCTAGACATTTAAAATAACTATGAAAACTAAGCTAGCTTAGACATTTACATCGTAAAAAGTACCACACTAGAACAACTGTGAACTAGATATTTCACCAAAAGATAACCACTAGAGAAGTTGGTGGGTATCAAATATTCCTTTCTACTCTAGGTACAAGGCCCGAAATTTCCGGGTAGGAGGCCAGTCGATTAGATCAACCCCAGTACGCAAATGGTACTTAATTCATCGACCCCCCAAAGGATGAAAAGCAAAGTCGACCTCGGTGGAATTTAAACTCAGAATGTAAAGACAGACGAAATACCTATTTCTTTACAACCCACAAAGGACTAAACACAGAAGAGACAAACGAGGACAGACAAACGGATTAAGTCGATTACATTGACGTCAGTGCGTAACTGGTACTTAATAAGTAATCGACCCTAAAAGCATGAAAGGCAAAGTCTACCTCGGTGGAATTTGAACTCAGAACGTAGCGGCAGACGAAATACCTATTTCTTTACTACCCACAAGGGTCTAAACACAGAGAGGACAAACAAGAACAGGCAAAGGGATTAAGTCGATTAAATCGTCCCCAGTGCGTAACTGGTACTTATTTAATCGACCCCGAAAGGGTGAAAAGCAAAGTGGACGTTGGCGGAATTTGAACTCAGAACGTAGCGGCAGACGAAATACTGTTAAACATTACTCCCGACGTGCTAACGTTTCTGCCAGCTTGCCGCCTTGTGGGTATCAAATATCATTACCCTGTGTTGATACTCTTCGACCACGGTAAAAAACAACTCTTACTATGGTCTCTCTTCGCTCCTTTTTCCATATTTTTATTAGTGTGTTTGCACTTTCTTTGGCACTTCCTGTGCTGACCCCGAAGACGATGGCATGTTTCTTTTGACCGTTCAATTCTTTACGATCCTTGAATCGACCGATTGATTTTATGGGGCCATGAATGCACCTAAAGTGAATATCAGAAGTTGTAAGGATACAATGCACAAATAAACATAGGCATAAAGCCCATTATTTATGCTTTTAATTGCACGTCACTCTATGAAAGAAAACCAAATCAACTTGCCAATGCAACCACAAATTTATAAAGTCGGTTGCAATTGAATTCGATTCCGATTCTTGTATTAGAATTACCTGGAGTTCTACCAATCAAAAATCTTTTTGTTAGCCTGTTGTATTTGTATTAACAAAAAGTTTAAGAAGTATTTTGCCCGAATTGATAATTCTGTACTAATAACTCTTTATATATGTGTATATACATATATACATGCATAAAATATTAATATATATACATATGTGTTTGTGTGTGGTGTGTGTGTGTGTATGAAAAACAGATTTTCATTACCCCAGTCGTCGGAATGAAATTAATTAGTTTCGAGAATGAAAATGTGTCTGGATCCGCAAGCAAGTTCAAATTCAAAGAATATGTGTTTTAATTTATCAAAATATCGTAACTGTATATTTATTTGCTTGATTTTTTTTCCTTTCCAATTGTAAATAAAAAATCTAACATGTAAATTTAAAAATTGCTCGAACATTGAAAGAAATAAAACAAAGAAAATATTCTGTCTCAGACAGCAGGACAGAGCTTGTAAAAGGAAAAAAAAAAAAGAATTCTGATACCTTAAAATTTTCATCATGACCAACTGCTAATATAATTTATTACTATGAAACTTTCTGAACGTACAAACTTTTATCATGTATTACTCAAATGAAATTTATCGAACATTTGAACTTTTATGATGATTTCGTAAAGCTGTGAAACTTGAAGTTCATTCTGCTACCTTGCTATGAAACCTTATTAGCATTTTATTTTTGAGCACGTTTTAGTGCTCTGAAATTTTTTCGTGAGCATTCACTTATTTTAAAACTTTATTCAAAAAATTATATTTTAATAAAATGTAAAAAAAATAGACTAAAATTGGTTGAAAGTCTCAGATGTGTTTCCGAATCCTACACACCTATCTATCTGCCTGTCGGTCTGTCTGTCCGTCTGTCCAGCTGTCCGTCTCTATGTCTGTCTATCTATCTATCTATCTATCTATCTATCTATATCATATAAAAATATTCTTTTATTTGTCTCAGTCATTTGACTGCGGCCATGCTGGAGCACCGCTTTTAGTTGAACAGATCGATCCCAGGACTTATTCTTTGTAAGCCAAGTACTTATTCTATCGGTCTCTTTTGCCGAACCGTTAAGTTACGATGACGTAAACACACCAGCATTGTTTGTCAAGCAATCTTGGGAGGACGAACAGGCACAAACATACATGCATACATACATACATACACATACATACATACATATATATATATAAGATATATACGGCGACTTTCTTTCGGTTTCCGTCTACCAAATCCACTCACAAGATTTGGGTCGGCACGAGGCTATAGAGAAGACAGTTGCTCAAGGCGCCACACGCAGTAGAACTGCGTCTGGAAAGCAAGCTACATACCACACAGCCACTCGTGCGGATATATACGTATATGTATATACATATATATATATATATATATATATATATATATATATATATATATATATATATATATATGTATATAATTTTCTTGAGAACAATCTTTTCTTAGTGATCAGGCTATATGATGTCTACATCTAGCATAGTGGATGTCCACTTAGTGGACATCAAGCTTATATGTACGAATATATATATATATATATATATATATATATATATATATATATATATATAATGATAAATATCAAAGTGAGTTATATACAGTAGCGGTAACACATCGTGACGTATATTTGCCATCTCAATATGGCTACCCCTAAGGGTGGATGCTACTGTAGTTTTTAGCCCCAGGAGGACACACTCCTCCAGCTGGCCATAGACACACTTTCTGTGTCCTGTCAGTATTTGCAAAGGGAAGTCATCCTTCCCGTCTTCAACTTACGATACACACGGACTCGAGTTTCGAGGTATTGACCTCTCGTCAGCGTGTGACAATCATAGTTGTCGGCGAGAATTAGATTTCCTTCACAAATACTTATACTTTTTCCAGCGTCCACTGGAAGGTAGGAGCGCTGTTATTTATAAGTACGTGCTGTTGATCTCAACTTCATCCCAGTCACAGTAAGAACTTGGTCTTAAAATACGTTATGGTCGCGATTGTTGCGTTTGTAAGATCGTTTGTTTTCATGGTTCCGTGTGTTACTTTTGATTTCGAGTGTAGAGCTTGTATTGAATGGTTCTTGCTTGCTTATATTAATTTTTGGAGGTTAGGCTGCTCATGATCTGTGCTATACATAGGGTAGAGTAATGGGGGTTTGTCCTATTTATTATATCAATAAGGCGGCGAGCTGGCAGACACGTTAGAGCGCCGGGCGAAATGCTTAGCGGTATTTCGTCTGTCGCTACGTTCTGAATTCAAATTCCGCTGAGGTCGACTTTGCCGTTCATCCTTTCGGGGCCGATAAATTAAGTACCAGTTGCGCACTGGGATCGATGTAATCGACTTAATCCATTTGTCTGTCCTTGTTTGTCCCCTCTATGTTTAGCCCACTGTGGGCAATAAAGAAATATATTTATCATATAAAGCCCAATTGTTACTGCGGTGTTAGATATCTAGAATTATCTTTATATCTCTTAAAGGTGTAACCATGCTTGTGTAAACATCTAAGGCCTTGTCCGTGTCTTGTATTAATTAATGTATGTTTTGTTGTAAATATTTGGTGAACCTCCTCTACGCATAGGTCGAATCTATTTTCTCCCTATACGATGAGTTTTACTCGTAATAATTAATTCCCAATAGATAGAGTAACTAGTTTGTTTTTGTGGAGGCGCGTGGCCTAGTTGTTAGGGTTTCAAGCATCATGATCGTAAGATTGTGGTTTCGATTCCTGGACCGAGCGATGCGTTGTGTTCTTGAGCAAAAGCACTTCATTTCAAGTTACTCCAGTCCACTCAGCTGGCAAAAATGAGTAACGTTGCGATGGACTGGCGTCCCGTCCACCTGGGGAACACGTACGCCATTGGAACCGGGAAACCGAACCCATGAGCCTGGCTAGTCTTTAAAAGGGCGCATTTATTATTTTATTATTATGTATAACAAACAAAACAACCTCCTGCGACTAACATGTAGCTCAAAATAAATTATCAAAATGATATCTATACGCCAATCTTATTTCATTCCATATTAAACATATTAGATAATTAAGTTTCTTGTATCTTACTTAGATAGGTTTCCGTAATATATTATATCATACTTCAATTTATTTTGCTCTAGCTTATATTCCATCGTATTATATAAAGGAGTTTGTGGGAGTGTCTGTGTATCTAACTATCTATCTATCTATCTATCTATCTATCTATCGATCTATTCTTTTATTCTTTTATTCTTTTACTTGTTTCATTCGTTTGACCGTGGCCATGCCAGAGCACCGCCTTTAGTCGAACAAATCGAACCTAAGCCTTATTCTTTGTAAGCCTACTACTTATTCTATCGAGTTCTATTGGAGGAACTGCTAAGTTACGGCGAAGTATACACACCATCATCGATTGTCAAGTGATTGTGGGGGAACAAACACAGACACATAAATACATGCACACACATACACGCGCACACACAGACATACATACATATATATATGAGACGGGCTTCTTTCTGTTCCCGTCCACCAAATCCATTCACAAAGCTTTGGTCGAACCGAGGCAATGGCAGAAGATACTTGCCCAAGATGCCACGCAGTGGGACTGAACCCAGAACCATGCGGCTGGGAAGCATACTTCTTACCACACAGCCACTCTTGCTCTTATTAAATACCCCCACCATATATATGTACACACACACACACACACACACGCACACACACACACACACACATATATATATATATATATATATATATATATATATATTCTATTTGTAAATCAAAATGGAATTTAATAAAACAAAATATATAATAGAAGATTTCTCCATACTCGAACTGGGTTTCTAATCCTTTCTTTGCAGATATAACTCGTTCCTTCATTTGAACTATCCGATTACTTACGGCTTTATCCTAAAACTGTTTTTACCGTCTCCTCGCCGCCACTCAGTTGAACCATTTGTTATTAAGTACGAAAATCTTTGCTTTATGCCTCTTGTGTATTTTAGTATTTAATGCTCTGAGTCAGCAAATACCGACTCTAAAGTATTGTTCCTGTTGTAGCAGTTATTTTCAGAAAGAATCGGGTGTCTTAAAGAGGATTCAGTTCTATAGATTTGAAGATACATTCTTGCATTAATAAGACTGAGCTAACATTACAAACCAGAATGAATTGAACTTATTATGACATACACAGCTAGTAAACCGATACAATATATCTTAGTGAATAGATAGAAACCACAGTGTTTTCAGCGGCCTATAGTAACCTCACTATGCGGTGGCCCCAGATGAGTACTAACTTTATTAAAGTCACATATATATCTCATCTCTATTCGTAATAAACAATAAAAATATATAATTAGATCTACATTAATGATCGCAAAATTTAAGAAAGGGTATTTGCAGCTTATGAATATTTACTTCTACGCGCTGTATATCGATAGTTAAAGTCTCTGCCCAGCTACATATCATTTGTTAGAATAGTCACGTGTATGTGAATGTTGTCTTACATATCGTTGATATTTGTTTATTAGAATTAGTTATTATTATTAATGAAATAGTTTTCTTGCAGCAATAAATATTATATTCACTATTATGTTGCAGAAATTTAAGAGAATTTCAAATTCTATTTTATTTCAACTTATTGTCTTTCAAGACGTTTTCGACGAAAATCTTCTATTCTTTCATTATATTGCTGATGCCATTCAATATATTCTCAGTGAAGGAGAAGACAAAGATTGAATAAGGAGAACGAGAATGAGGAGAAGCAACAATTTCAGAATATAAGCTATAAAAAGACAATAAGGGGAGATGCAGCTGAGAAAGAAAATAATGATGGAAAGTCGTAGAATAGGCTCCGTTCTACTGAGGCCGGTTTAAAAAAAAAAGAAGAGAACAAATTATTGGAGAAGGGTGTGAGAAAAAGAAGGGAGAAGGGGTGAGAGGATAAATTTGTATGATGGAATGAAATGGGAGAAAAGAGTTTATGTTGCAAGCTATAATAAAATAGAGACAGAAAGGGAGAGAAAGAGAAAATGTAAAAACGAAAGTAGGAAATGTAAAAACGAAAGTAGAAAAATAAAACAGTAATAACTAAAAAACAAAATTAATAAAAATGTGGATGTGATAAAAGTGCTTGAAGGAATGTGAAAAATATAAAGAAAGAATTGAGGACAGAAGGGAGGTGTGGGATTTGATTTGGTAACTAGTTGACACTTATGTCAAGAAATATTTTGAACTTTCCAAGCCAAGGCTCTGAAAAGAAAATCGTTGCTAAATCTGCTGACGCCAGTTGAACCTGTCTAGAAAACAAGGAAATCAACCATTCAATTATATTCAGTGCCTTGCAATTGAAACCAAGCATTGATCGTAGTGAGTCACGACGTGAAATTGTAGACAATAACCTCACACGTATCTAGCACACTCGTTTCTCCACCATCCATTCCGTCCTGTCGCCCATTGTGCTAAGTTGCTTACACAAAAGTTGTTCTAAGTTGGCTAAATCAAATAAGAGATGTGTCCATTAGCAAGGGTGTTGCCACTGCTGTTTATACACGCCTGTCAATGGCAGTTTCGGGTGAACGAATGTGTATAGGTGACGTTAACAGGCTAAGTGTTAACGCAAGATAAGGAAAAGCAGAAATTTGTTGGGGAAATATCGAGCCTTTTATTATTGACACTTGATTAGTCTCTGTCTACGAAGTCAGAGCTGGAATTCAAGGCTGAGAGATTTTCTCACATCGATTTCTTGCTAAAGTTTCTCTAGTTGTTAATGTATTAAAATATGGAAGTGTTACTAGAATGCAATTGTTGTTCTCTTTTTTTGTTATTGTTGCTTTATTTGCTTTATTTTATAAAGAATAATTGACATTCAGGAATTTATATTTCCGGCTACAAAAATTATTATTAAACCCGTGGGACAAGAAGGCACAAACACACGCGCGCGCACACGAGCATAGACATACACAAATACACACACACACAGACACACTAATACACATACACAAATACACACACACACACGCACTAATACACACACACAAACACACTAATACGCATACACAAATAAACACACACATACACACAAGAACACAGATAGACAAACACAGATACAGACACAAATGCAAACGTACAAAGACTGAGTAATTTAAAATTTTTATTAACATTTGAGATAAATCAGAAATTGAATTTAGGAGTGTCGAACGTGTGGAAATAGAATTATGAAAATAGAAAATGGGTTAATGAACATTAAATTTTAATCGGAAGGATAGGACAATGAATTTGAAATCGTGGGCTCATGGTCACAATAATCATTGTACGTGGGAGGCTAAATATCATTATTAGTATTTTTTAAAGGATATGTTAAATGTTATATTAATGTCAATTATTATTGTTAGGATAATGAGGACAATTTTGTAATATTATCAAGTAGAATATTACTATTATTACTATTAGTCGCTAATCAGTCTAGTCCGAGTAAAACTTATGATCAAATGTATTTCAAATGCGGCAATTCTGTCATGGTATTTCTACTTTTATATTGTAACTTGCGGCTATATATCTCTTAAAAGGTTACGGGCTGTGACACGAGGGGGCAAAAGGCTGCTAAATCTGTCTGTTCTAGAAATCATCTTGAGCATCCCTTTCCTTTCTGTTTACATGTTAGGGTTGTTAAATGTTAGATGTATTGTTCCTCGCGTATTACATATATCACATATTTAGTAAATGTAGCAAGATAAATAACATGTTAGAACTTTAAAAAAAAACGTTTCATGTAAGTTTAATTTCAAACTATACATTAAAATCGGTCCTTTGTCTTCTTAAAAAATGGGAGAAGCTAAATTTAGATTCCAGTATCGAATTGAAGCAATGGAATCACAGAGAGTTAGCGGTGGCTTATATTGGTAACGAGTACAAACTACACGTTCAAAATGTTCAAGGTTGACCAATACAGTGTGCGAGATTGTGGTAGATGGAAGAATCAATCAGTTGAGGTATTGGATAGACGTATACACACACATATGAATATATATATATATATATATATATATATATATATATATATATATATATATATAAAATCAAAATAAGCAACAGGATATCAAGTAGTGATGCAGTATGACCGTTTC
>NC_043000.1:27847786-27860286 GCF_006345805.1 Octopus sinensis | reverse complement strand
TGGTTCGAAATTGGTGATGTAGTCTCTTTCATTATCGGTAAGTGAGTTGTAGTGTGTGTATATACAGAAACGAACTTATACGCACTCACGCACACTCATGCATGCATGCATGCATACATATATACATACATACATACATACATACATACATACATGCATACACACATACATACACATATACATGCAGCATACGCATATATGTGTAGCATATCAAAGTTGGCAGGCTGAGTAAGGGCCGGCGATAATTTGATAGAGAAAAAAGAGAGTAGAAGATTGACAAGATAAATTGATTATGAAATATAATATGTAAATATGTAGTGAGAAAGGAATAGTAATTCTGGAAAATAGGCAAATATGGAAGTCAGAGAAAGTGATAGAAACAAAAAGAGAGCGTGAAAGAAAAACAGAATTATATAATGAAAGAAAAACAGACTTTTATCAGTCGGGTTATGAACGCCTATAAAAAAGGGTTGGAAGAGTAATATATATATTTCGTATGAAACGAAACTTCACTATTTCCAAGTGGCGTGATGTCTCTCTTTTATTGAAATATAGAGAGTCTGGAATCAGTTTTGTTATACATAAATGTACAAATCGGATGCCACTGAAAACTTTAAAGTGTCAAAATATGTGTTGGCCCAACACCTCAGCATACAACATACATTTGAGCTTAAGAGGAACGCGGTCTTCTCAGCTAAACTCGAGTAACTTTACGAGAGTGTCCCCGAAGTTAAATGTCAGCGGATATTTCACAGGTTGTTGTCTAGTTACCGAAATAATTGTTGGTAATTAAAGCGTAAATCCATAGTGTTGAACATCCATGTCAGCCTTTAACGGCATACTATTTTCAATGTATATGGTCAGTGCTTGGTTATACAAGGCAGAGGTAAACTCAAGGTGTGCTTATTTTTTTCTCTCTTCTGGCAAATAGATTATGTCTCCATGCTGTCCTGGTGATTATGCCAAAGTGCCAAAGTTACTGAGAAATGGATGGCGACAGGCAAAGAAAATGATAGTGAAGAGCTTCCTCTTCTTACTTCCGATATATTATTCCAGTTTCTATCATGTTCCAAGCAGTTTCTTCTCTAGAAAGATTTGTGGCAAGCATTTACCTTCTAGAATGAGACAACTCCATGAACATTTTTCAGGAGCTCTCAGCAATTTGAGAAAATAAATTTCTATAATATTTAATTTAAAAATCATCTCTTCAAAAACATATTATGTTCAAAATACCATCGAAAATACAACCAGCATCATTCAGTCTTTCATTGCTTTACAACCATATTTGAATATATCAGCCCCAAATTATATTTATTTAAAGTAATCTCCCAGCATGTGTCATAATACGGACAGAAAATTATAGACTCTATATATCACAAACCAGGCACTAATAAAATTTATCATTTAAAAACATCACATGCTTGAAAAATTACTCTGAAGATTTAAATTTATTGTTTGATGTTTTCACGTTTAAATATGTTTATATTTATAAAATAATCGCATATTATGCTCCATGTATCATATTATTAGTTTGTTCTAATGTTAAAATACATTAAAAAATTTATCAGAACGATTTATTAAACATAAAACTTGAGTATATTGAGAACATAAGCATATATAAATGGGAAAGAATAAAATAATAAATTATTTTCTGTATTGTGTGGTACTAAAAGACCGCATGATAACATTTTGAAGATATCAGTATTAAATGCAGGATATAACAAATGAAAGCTTTTTCAAACACACACACACACACACACACACACACACACACACACACAGACATATACATGCACATATATGTGTACATATATATGTACATATATATGTATATATGCTGATGGATGTATGTGTGCGTTTATGAGTGAGCGTTTATAAGTGCGAGTGAGCTAAAGAGGCATTAAAGGAAGTCTGAATGTAAAGAAAAATGCTTGACTGCCTATATTTCTGTATCCCTCACTAACGCTTTTACGTAATGAAAAATTCGAAACAGTTATATTATAACTTACTGACCATCATAATTTCCTCTTTATTGCCCACAGGGGTTTAAACATAGAGGGGACAAAGACAGACAAAGGGATCAAGTCGATTATATCGACTCCAGTGCGTAACTGGTAATTATTTAATCAACACCGAAAGGATAAAAAGCAAAGTCGACCTCGGCGGTACTTGAACTCAGAGCGTAACAGTAAACGAAATACCGCTAAGCATTTCGCCCGGCGTGCTAACGATTCTGCCAGCTCACCGCTGTGTAGTAATAGAGATAAAACCTTAATGATCATCATTGGTAATCTCTCCAGGTCAAGGATGATTATTCACCAGATTTCTTATTTATGGGCTAACATGTGGATATATAGGCCAGTGTAGGTCTCACGAGCCTGGTCATAGACTGGGAACTAGTTCGAGCGTATCACTCAGGCTTGCGAGGAAGGGATGGCCTCCCTTTGCAAATACCTCAAGGACACTGATATTGTGTCTAAAGCCAGCTTGCGACGAAGATCTCTTGGGGCTATAAAGCTACAGTAACACCCCCTCCCCAATGTGGTTAGCCATGATAAGATGGCTTCTATACTTTACATTATTAATACAGTTCTATATTTATGAGATGTACATTATTTACATTTGACGGATATTTGTCCTCATCTTGATTGTTATTAACTCAACGTTTCGGCTAATATATACTCCAGGCTTCATCAGATGTTTTGGGGGAATTTCGTCACTTGATTCTCATTCGTAAGGTATTTTTCGATATTGTCGTTGTCGTTATTATTATTATTATAATCTTTTTTTCTTCTTCCTTCAAATTTGCTTCCATTTCTTGCCGAGTGTCTTCCCGACTCCTAGGGGAAAGAAACTCACAGTATACATTGGTAGGCCATTAAACTAAATTCACTAGTTCGTTCGTTCATTTTTTTTTTTTTGATAGAAATAAAGTTAAATTAAAATACATGGGTAGTAATAGTTCTGACATCGACAATGCTCTTCTCAATACGTGTGATGTACCAGTTAAGAAAATCTTTTGCACTTCTTGCAGGGATGGTAAGCCAGGGATCAGTCTCATATAATTTTCGGTTCCCTTCTTGATCATTCCTAGTGCTCCTACGATCACTGGTATTGTAACCGCTTTGAGATGCCACATTTTCTCAATTTCAATGAGCAGGTCTTTATATTTTCTGAGCTTGTCAAACTCTTTCGCCGAGATATTATGATCACAGGGGATGCTCATGTCTATCAATAAGCAAACTTTATTGTTTTGGTCTTTTACAACAATATCCGGTTTATTGTCTTTGATGGTTCGGTCTGTATGTACTGGAAAGTCCCACAGAATCGTTGCATTTTCTCCTTCAGTTACAGCTTCAGGGTGTATTATTATTATTGTTATTATTATTATTATTATTATTATTAT
Organism: Octopus sinensis; assembly: GCF_006345805.1. Lineage (NCBI taxonomy): Eukaryota > Metazoa > Mollusca > Cephalopoda > Octopoda > Octopodidae > Octopus > Octopus sinensis. The sequence goes on along the minus strand of NC_043000.1, from coordinate 27,856,880 downwards.
TATTATTATTATTATTATTATTATTATTATTATTATTATTATTATTATTTAGGTCACTGCCTCGAATCGAACTCTGAATCTTGGGGTTAATAGCCGGCGCTCTTAACCACTACAAGGACGGACAAAGAAATCGAGTCCATAACATCGCCATATGCCCACGGGCATATGGCGCAGTGGTTAAGAGCGTGGGATACTAAGCCCAAGGATCCGAGTTCGATTCCAGGTAGTGACCTCAATAATAATAATAATAATAATAATAATAATAATAATAATAATAATAATGATGATGATAATAATAATAATGATGATGATGATGATAATAATAATGATAATAATAATATTAATAATAACAACAAGATCGAAATATAGATTAGGAATGAGAATCCAGGTTCGAAATTCCCCGAAGACACCTTATGAAACTGGAGGTTATATCAGCTGAAACATTGTCTTAACAACAAACGAGATGAGGACAAATATCCGTCAAATGTAAATAAAGTGAAAATTGTTCGTTCTGTGAGAGGAGAGACTCCGTTGCTGATTATTTTGTACTACTTTCCTTTCTTTGCCACGTTTATCATTAGGATGTTCTGTCTTCATACCAACTGAATGCAGTTAGTCTACAATTTGCATTTTTTGATCCATCCGTATTTTACTTCAAGATCTAAGCATGCACACATTCTGAGTGAAATTTCGTAATGATTCCTTAAGAATGATTGAGGTTGTTGCAAGACAAATGAATAAGTATCGGCGTATTTAGAAAGGGTTCTTTTGCATCTCAGTCTGTTTGATTAAATCCAACATCCCTGCCTACCCATTTCCCTTAAAATTACCTTTGTACCTGTGGATGTGGCTATGAATGCGTGCAGCTGAGAATCGATGTATGCATGCACATTTCCATGTATGTATGTATGTATGTATGTATGTATGTATGTATGTATGTATGTATGTATGTATGCATGCTCATTTCTATGTATGTATGCGTGTACGTATGTATGTATGCATGCATATATGTATTATGTAGGTATGTACGAGTGTATCTATCTACCGAATCAACGAACTAATTTTGTGCTTCTCTATGTATATAGCTCTCTGATTAACTGTTGCCTCTCTACTTGTTTCCCTGTATATATATATATATATATATATATATATATATATATATATATATATATACAGATAGATATACATACATACATACATACATACATACATACATACATATATATATATATATATATATATATATGTATGTATATATATATATATATATATAGAGAGAGAGAGAGATAGATAGATAGATAGAGAGATAGAGAGATAGATAGATAGATAGATAGATAGATAGATAGATAGATAGATAGATAGATAGATAGATAGATAGATAGATAGATAGATAGAGAGATAGAGAGAGGGAGAGAGGGAGATGGCTAGACAGACAGGGAGATAGATTGATAGGAATCTAGGTAGGGATAAAGATAGAAATAAAGACGTATATCTATCTATCTATCTATCTATCTATCTATCTATCTATCTATCTATCTATCTATCTATCTATCTATCTATCTCTCTCTCTCTCTCTCTCTCTATATATATATATATATATATATATATATATATATATATATATGCGTGTGCGTGTGTACACATTCAGCTCTTTTTTCGAGTTCCTATATAATCTAGCTTAATGTTTATATTAACTTCGGCTTTGGTCTTTTACGCACGCCTGCTCTTTATTCTTCGTCCGTTTTTGCCCGTGTTCCCCTTTTTCCTTTTTATAAGAAACATTTGGCAGCAATAAAATAAACTCTAGCATCGCTTTCATTCTATATTTACGGGTGATGTTCCCGGAAATTCTTTCTGCACAATTTCGAAAGAAAATATGCAGTTCGGATTTACACAAAGGAAATGATCTTATTGGCAATGATTTGGTTTCTTTTATAAACTACCATTAAAAGGGCTTTCAGGAATTTTATATCTTTTAACACCGGTGCATAACCAAATACTACATGGTTTTTGGCAAAATCTTTCAACATTCCAAACAGCTATTTCCCCTCTTCAAAAACAACCTACTTATACAATATCTTTAGAAGTCTTACAATTCACTGGAAAATATAATGATATCATTGAGTAATTATATCCGAAGAAAGGGCTGCAGAGAAATGAATAAGGCTAAATTATTGTGTAACAACAAGCTAGAAAGCGAGATAATGAATTCTTTAAAACACAAATCATGTGAAATCACATTCAAACCTATTTTTTGAAATCTTACATTAATCATTTCATGGCTATGGTACTGGAATAACTAATCGTTGTTGTTGTTGGTGGTTTGTTTGTTTGTTTGTTGAGCGAAGCGGTCTTCGTCTTATTAGTGGGAGAAGTCCGAAAGGTGGTCCTTTGCTATTCGTAAGACCCGCAGAAGAGAAAGCAGGTCAACCCCCGACACCGAGAGCATCGACGGATGGATGAAAGCGTATCCAGGCTCAGTGGTTGCGTAAGAAGTCGGGGACAAGAAAGAGGAAGAAAGAGTGGGATAAAGTTGGAGCGAAAGAGTACAACAGGGGTCGCCACCACCCGCTGCCGGAGCCTCGTGGAGCTTTAGATGTTTTCGCTCAATAAACACACACAACACCCAGTCTGGGAATCGAAACCGCGATCCTCCGACCGCGAGTCCGCTGCCCTGACCACTGGGACATTGCGCCTCCGTTGTTGGTAGTGATGGTGGTGGTGATGTAAGCTCGCCGGAAAACCCTACCACTGCAGACCCGCGATCAGAGCTGTGTCATGATGATGTGACACTGCAAAGGATTTTAGAACTGGAACTACATTATCAAATATATCTTATATGTGGCTTGATGGATAGTTCGATGGTCTAGGACCGCCACGTGGATTTCCATATATGAGCCTGGTGTATCAAATGTAAAACCTTCTCAATGAATTAGTGTGCGAAGTACCTGAGTATTTCACAAGCAGGTGGATTCTTGACAAGACTGAATCTTTAAATTTGATCTGACACACCTCTACAGCTTCCAAATATTTCCTAAGGACGTGCACTTTCAGGCGTTCGTCAAAATTACAGGCGTCTTATGTAAAATGTTCGGCTATAATTGTGACAGAGTAATAGAAACTAAAAGTCCTGATTTAGTAGTAATTTACAAAGAGATAAAAATGTGCCAGATAATTGACTGTACAGAATCAAATGATGAGAAAGTCAATATGAGAAGTATAGAGAAATTAGTAAAGGACCAGGATCTAGCCATTGAGCTACAGAGACCAATTTGACTACATGGATTGAGGAAATAGGCATAAAACCTAGTTTAGTAGATCTCCATAAAACAGTGTTATTATGGACAGCTAGGTTAATTAACAGGGTTCATGGCATCTAAGGGTACTTGTAGCCAGATGTTAGGAATTTTTTTACCAACAGTTAAATTTCTTGGGCATTAATGAAATAATAATAATAATAATAATAATAATAATAATAATAATAATAATAATAATGATAATAATAATAATAATAATAATAATAATAATAATAATAATAATAATGATAATAATAATAATAATAATAATAATAATAATAATAATAATAATAATAATAATAATAATGATAAGGTATTGGAATTTTACATATATATCATTCTGCCTAAAAACTGGATCTACAACTTCAATATCCCTACATATCTCACATCTATTTTCTTTCCTCCACCTCACTCTCTATTTTATATATTATCTAAATTAATTATTACTTAACCATTCTCTCACACCGTCTCCGATGAAGGGATATGATTAATAAATATCCTGGAAACAGCTGTAAGACCTTTTATCTATAAATGTTCTAATATCTACACAGCCTTGATTTTTTTTATCTCATTACGTAAAAGAAATTTATAATAATAATAAGAATAGTAGTAATAATAAGGATCAATTACCGAAAGGCCTTTGATAAGGATCGATTACCGAAACGCTTGTGATAGGATTGATTACCGAAAAGCTTTTGATAGGATCAATTACCGAAAGGCTTGTGATGGGTCGATCGATTACCGAAAGGTTTTTAACAGTATTGCCCACACATGGATCCTAGAAACACTAGCTATGAACAAGGTAGTATCAATACTCATAAAATATATAACACATTCCCTGAATAAAAGGCAGACAGAAGAGGGATTCATAAAGACCAAAGCCATCCCAAATGGAAGAGGAATATCCCAGGGAGACACGATCTCACCACTCTTTTTCTGCTTGGCACTGACACCTTTATCTGACATGCTAAACAGAACTGGATGTGGATACAACTGCTACGGCAAAACAATTAGCAATGGATGACCTAAAACTGTACGCTACAATTGATAAACAGTTGGAAACATCACTACAGGCAGAAGATGAGTTTACCAAAGAAATGAACATGAAATATGGCTTAGAAAAATGTGCCAAAGCAACCTTGAAAAGAGGAAAACTAGTGAGGAGTAACAACATCACACTAGATAAAGCAAATGAAATAAGAGAATTAGACCGAAGCCAGACATACAAATACTTAGGAATCAATGAACTAGATACGATACAACACACACAATTGAAAGAGAAAATAAATAAAGACAAGTTAGATTAATGCTGAAAACAGCGCTTAATGCCAAAAACAAGACAATAGGCATCAACACTCTAGCCGTCCCAGCTATAAGTTACAACTACAATATCCTTAACTGGACACTAAATGAACTAATCAAAAAAGAGAGGGAAACGAGAAAGATAAAAAACAGGATTTAGGATGCACCAACCAAAATCTGATATAGACAGGTTATATATACAACGTATAGAAGGTGGTAGAGGCCTTATATAGCTAGAAAACTATTACAAAATAACCACCATAGGACTACAAATATACCTACTTCAGAAACAAGGAAAGCTAATACAAATAACCCATAAAACACGAACAAAATAAAAAACTGTTTTCTGCCTTTACGGAAGCTGATAAATACAAAAAAAGGGGGTCACACAACCTAACAACTATGAAGAAAAAGAAGAAACAAAAAAAGCTGTAAAACTATTGAAATCCGAACTAAAACTGGAACAGCAACGAACCATGATAAAATGAAGACAAGAAAAGCCTCTTCATGGCAAATGCTGGGTTAAACTAAAGGCAAAAGAAATAGGCAAAGCACAATCCCAACAATGGGCGAGAGGATCAGGAAACAAAGCAGATACTGAGGAACTTTTAATGGCTGCACAAGACTAAAGTCTCCCCACTAGAATTTACCAGACAGCTATAATGAAAAGAAACATAACAACTAACCGCAGAGTATGTGGAGATCGAGAAGACAAAAGAAAAAACATATTGTCTCTAGCTGCCCAGACACGACAAAGTTGGTATCTATATACATTGGAAACTATGCCAGCACTATGGAATAACAACTGAAAAAAGATGGTATATGCACACGTCAGAAAAGGTCACAGAAAATGAGAACGCAACCATCCTATGGAATATTAAGGATAATAGGCCAACAGAAATTTAGGCCCAAAGGCCGTATATAGCTGTTTGACAGAGATTATCAAGTAAAATCGCTTTCTAATCGATGTATCTGTATCAAAAGATGACAACGTTTCTCTAAAAGAAATGGAGAAACTTTTAAAATACAACCACTTGGAAATACAGTTAACTCGAATGTGAAGTCTAAAAACAGAAACAATTCCTCTCATAGTAGGCGTGTTAGCTATGATACAAAAATATTCAGACAAATACATAACAAAAACACCAGGACTAACAAATTAATATAATACAGAAAATTGCACTACTAGGCACCGCACACATCCTACGTAAAACATTTCAATACATTAATAATAAGAGCATTACAACAAACACATACCCAAGGCACACAGAACTGCGCTCAGTTGTACAGTGAAAGCACGTGATAAAAATACTACTACTGAATAATAATAATAATAATAATAATAATAATAATAATAATAATAATAATAATAATAATAATAATAATAATAATAATAATGCGCCAAAGTAACCCTGAAAAGAGGAATACTAGTTAAGAGTAGCAACATCACACTAGATAAAGACAATGAAATAAGAGAATTAGACCAAAGCCAAACTTACAAATATTTAGGAATCCAAGAACTAAATAAGACACAACACACACAAATGAAAGAGAAAATAAAGAAAGAATACTATAGACGAGTTAAATCAATTCTAAAAACAGAGCCCAATGCTAAAAACAAGATAATAGGTATTAAAACTGTAGGCGTCCCAGTTACAGCTACAATATCCTTAACTGGACGCTAAATGAACTAACCAAAATAGATAGGAATACAAGAAAAATAATGACAGGATCTAGGATGCATCACCCAAAATATGCCATAGAAAGGCTAAATATACAACGTATAGAAGGTGATAGAAGCCTTATAAAGCTGGAAAACTACTATAAAATAAACACCATAGGACTGCAAAAATATCTACTTCAGAAGCAAGGAAAACTGATAAAAATCATACCACCTAACAAATATGAAGAAGAAGAAGAAGAAGAAGAAGAAGAAGAAGAAGAAGAAGAAGAAGAAGAAGAAGAAGAAGAAGAAGAAGAAGAAGAAGAAGAAGAAGAAGAAGAAGAAGAAAACACAACAAAAGCTATAAAGCAAATGAAATCCAAACTAAAGCTAGAACAGCAACGGACCATGATAAAACGATGGCAAGAAAAGCCCCTTCATGGCAAGTACTGGACTAAACTAAATGCAAAAGAAATAGACAAAGAAGCTCAGGACTCAAAGCAGAGACAGAAGGATTTTTAATTGCAGCACAAGACCAATGCCTCCCCACCAGAAATTACCAAAAACTTATAAAATAAAAAGAAATATAACAAGTAACTGCAGAATATGTGGCGATGGACAAGAAACAATCATATTATCTCTGGCTGCCCAGTCCTGGCTAAGAAGGAATATATTCACAGACACAGAGTTGGGAGCTACATACACTGGAAGCTATGCCAACATTATGGAATAATTACAGAAAAAAGATAGTAGAGGCACACACCAGAAAAGGTCACAGAAAACGAGAAAGCAACCATACTCTGGGATATTCCAATACACACAAATAGAGAAATTAAAGCCAACAGACCAGATATATGTGTCAGAGATCATGAAGAAAAAAAAAGCTTTCTAATTGATATATCAATACCAGCCGATGACAACGTGACTCTAAAAGAAATGGAGAAACTTTCAAAATACAAAGACCTAGAAATAGAGGTAACTAGAATGTGGAATCTAAAACCAGAAACAATTCCTATCATAGTAGGTGCATTAGGCATGATAAAAAAATATTCAGACAAATACATAACAAAAACACCAGGACTTACAAATACATATAATATACAGAAAATTGCACTACTAGACACTGCACACATCCTACGCAGAATACTTTCTATACAATAACCATCAGAGCATCACCACAAATTACAGCACATACCTAAGTCAAACAGAGCACGTTATAAAAATAAAACTACTGAATGATAATAATAATAATAATAATAATAATAATAATAATAATAATAATAATAATAATAATAATAATAATAATAATAATAATAATAATAATAAATGCCCTGATGCTGTGGCTCTCTGACTTTTGATGTTAACTGAAGTGATATCATGTGCATGTTTTGTCTTGGTATAAAGCAAAAAAAGGCTACAGTAAATATTCTGCTTAATACCAGAGACCTGTTGTCAGTTACTTGACCTTAACTAGTTGAGCATGTTCCTTAGTAACTGACGATAAATGCATAGATTACAGCGCAGATATTTGCTGACGATACCCCAGATTTAGCTGTCAGTTGCTTTATCTTTACTTGAGCAAGTTTCTTAGTGCCTGACCATATGTGCGTTCCTGATCACGAGCAGAAATAGTGGGGGGAGCATTGTAGCCATGTGTTGAGAGGAATTCTTTGGAATTTGAATAATTTACATCTGGAAACATGGGTATTTCGTTCATCATCCTGAAACAACTCTCATTCAGGGACGTCTTAAGCGGAATGGGCTACTCAACCAGAAGGACATTCTAACTGGGCCCCCACCTACAAAGTCATGCGCTGTTTACCTTGATATAAGCTCTCCATGCCTTGCACAAATGGTTGTGATGCATGTGCAAGGTAGTCATCATAGTATATTGAGTATAATCTTTTCTAATCTAGGCACAAGGCCCGAAATTTTGGGGGAGGGTGCCAGTCGATTAGATCAACCCCAGTACGCAACTGGTACTTAATTTTTCGATCCCGACAGGATGAAAGGCAAATTCGACCTCGGGGGAATGTGAACCCAGAACATGAACACACACGAAATACTGCTGTGCATTTCGCCTCGCGTGCTAACGATTCTGCCAGCTCGCCTCCATTGGGCTTCGTATGATTGTACCCCACTGTCACTCAGATGGCTTGCTATGCTCTGTCATTCTATAATAATAATAATAATAATACTAATAATAATAAGGATAATAATAATAATAATAATAATAATAATAATAATAATAATAATAATAATAATAATAATAATAAATGCCCTGCTGCACTACCAGGCAGAGGCTCTCATGGCTTCTCATCTTAACTGATTGGAAGTGTTATCATGTACATTGTTTTGTCTTGGTACAAAAGATGGGCTACAGCAAATATTCTGCTCAATACCACAAATTTGCTTGTCAGTTGTTTGACCTTAACCAGTTGAGCATGTCCCTTAGTGGCTGACGATATGTGCATCTCTGATCACGAGCAGAAGTAGTGGGGGAGCATCATAGCCATGTGTTGAGAGGGATTCTTTGGAGTTTGAATAATTCACCTCTGGAAACATGGGTGGTTCTTTCAACATCCTTAAACAACCCTTATTCAGCGATTTTTTGAGCGGGATGAGTTACTCAACCTGAAGAAAATTCTAACTGGGCCCCACCTGCAAGGTCATGTGCTGTTTATCTTGATACGAGATCACCATGTCGCGCACATATGGTTGTGATGCATGTGCCTGGTGTACCCTTATCAGACGGGTAGTCATGATGGGTATATTGGGCTTCGTATATTTTACCCCAGTGTCACGTTGATGGCATGCACTGCTCTCTCACTCA
>NC_043000.1:27817786-27845286 GCF_006345805.1 Octopus sinensis | reverse complement strand
CTTTTGTTTATATATATGAAATCAGATATTGGTAAGATAGATAGAAAACTGAAAGAAGCACTTTTAAAGAAAAATTTATTGAATGTATTGGATATCCACAGCCACAAATACTTTCCTCAAACATTTGAAAGGATATAAACGAGCAAGGGCTGATCAATTTGTTCCGAATTTCAATATATTCTTATCTTTGCAGTCTAAATTTAGTAGGAATCATTTGCGCTTGTCGGATCTGTCTTACATTAAATTACCAAGATTTATAAACTAAACTCGGGTTTATAAACGATCACTTCATATACAAACATTCACTTCTGGTATTTTCCTCCTACATCGCCTTAATCTCATAATACGTCTGATGAGGAAAAAAGTTTCTTTATGTCTGTTTAAACTACCAGTCATGACGAAAATAATTATTTCGAGTAAATTTATTTTTAATGAACTCATATGAATCAAGAATTTAAAAAGCAATTAATTGCAATTTATGGCATTCGGATTTTTTTATGTCCAGCATATCTCGGCAAATGGATGGAAATAGAATATAGATTTACTGACTGCTGAAAGCCATTGCAATTACAGAAGTAAGGAATTTCACTAGGGAATCCGAAACTGAAATAACTGTAATAACTTAGGGCCGTACACATGCGTTGTAGACAAGGTGTAGGTAATTAAATATTCGGTTAATAACTGTGTGACTGATTGTCATTCCACTGCGTGTTACCTTGACAAAGAACCTTCTAACGTAACCTCTGGCTGACTGATTCCTTCTAAGTGACGTTCGTTGGACAGGAGCTGTGAAAACATGTGTCGTAATAGCAATTGGTAGTTTGTTGTATAGGGGCGTGTGTTTTAGTCTGCGTCTGTGTGTGTTGTGTGTGTATGTGTTTGTGTGCGTGTGTGACTGCATATATGAGAGTGTGTGTGTGTGTATTTGTGTGTGTGTGTGTGTGTGTGTGTGCGTAGTCTTCTGTGATGTATGTCGACGCATGTTGTAATCATTGTTTTAGAACCCGATACTATGTGAAAGAAGTTCTTTCTGAGAAAAAGAAAAAATCTTTTGCACCAAGTTACCGAAATTTGATTGCCGGTTTAGAAACGCAACTATCATTAAATATTAATCGAAAACCAGGGGCCAACAAATTTACGTTTTCCTAAATTATGACATGAAATAAAAAGGATCAGATGTATGGCAGTAATTTTAAGTTCGTCACAACAAATAGGCCTAAATAGCCTTCTACGTCTGTATGTGTATAGCGCCCGTTGGATTGTTTTCTAAAATTCTATCCAAAACATTGGTTTTATTGTTGCAATCAGTCTTTTATGTGATGTATATTTGTATATTCGTGTCAGGCTTTGTCTTAAATCTCTGATTTCCAGCACACATTTACCTCCCATCATTCTATTAATATATGCAGTTGTGGTTTATGTTTTAGATATTGCTTTGAATTAGTTTTAACGGAAAATACGATTCGATTATCAGGAGTTCTGTTTACCGGTATTTTGTTGTGATTTGAGGCGATAAAGATTCACTTCATTTTTTGTTAGTTTCTTCCTCACAACGTGTAACGACAAACGCCTGCTGCATGTTTTCTGAAGCTGGTTACAACTTGACAATTATAGAAACGTGAAAGAAGAGGCAAATAAGGAGAGAAGGAAAACAAAAAACGGGAGAGCAAAAGCAAAACTTCAACAGCAGAATTTAGAATACAATAGACATGAAATATCAAAAGAGGAGGCAAATGAAAGAGAGACGGATGATGACATGCATGAATGCATAAATATACAATCATATATATATATATATAACTCCAAATACAAAACTACAACCAAGAGAAAATTGAAGGAAACTAACTTAGAAATGAAAGCTATTATGGAAAAATATGATCTAGCAGACAGAACTGAACCAATTGTACCATGCGAACCTAGGATTAATCTTAAGGACCATAAAAAGAATTTCCTAGAAAACCCGTCGGTAAGACTCATTTGTCCAACTAAGTCGGATATTGGCCGACTTAGTAAATCTATCCTAGATAATATCTTACCCCAAATAACCCCACTTCTTCCCTTAAGCCTGTGGATAAATACCGATGAGGTCCTTAAATGGTTTAATTCCCTAACTAATACGAATAATTTAGCCTTCATTCAGTTCGATATAAATAACTACTACTCTAGCATTTCCCCTATCCTATTAAATAAATCGCTTATATTCGCGATGAATCGCTCCCTCATATCTAGAGAAGAAATAGACATTATACTTTTAGCTAGAAAAACATTTATTGAGTTTGAGGGAAAATTATGGACCAGAGCTGATACCCCTAACTTTTTCGATATTCCTATGGGCTCAAGTGATTCGGCTGAGGTAACCAATTTAGTAGGAGCATATCTACTGAAATGCATTAATAAAGAGATCCCTGAATTGCAAGGTGGTCTATATAGAGATGATGCTTTGTTTGTTGTCAATACCAATAATAAATCACACATAGAAAGAATAAAAAAGAAGATTAATAGGTTCTTTAAAGATTTCAACCTTAGCATAACCTACGAACCAAGCATTAAAATAGCTAATTTTCTAGATATCACTTTAGACCTTAACTCCAAACTACATTATCCGTTTAGAAAGGAAGGTGAAATCACTAGTTACGTAAATAAATTATCTAATCATCCCCCAAATATAATTAATTCCTTAGTTAGAAATATTTCCATAAGAATATCCAAATTATCATCTAATTTTAATATATTTAACTCACACTCGGGACATTACAATGAGGCGTTATCTAGAGCAGGATATAACCAGAAAATTACATTTGAAGATACGGAAAACCTTGGAACTCATCATAATAATTTAAGTAATTTAAACAGCAATAACCACATAAACAACAAAAATGATCAAGCTGAAAAGATACATAGATGTGGATCTAATACAACATCTAATCGTAATGATAATAAGTATAAGGATAAATACATAGACCATAACACAGATAGCCCTGATAAGACAACCTTAAATAAAATTAAAATTAAGAAACACACTATTAGTAACGTAGACAACAATATTGACCAAGCCAGAAATGATAGTAGAAATAGATTTACAACGGCAAAGTACCCTAATGATATTAAGAATATTAATAAAAACATAACAGGGAATACTTATAATAAGGATAAAATAAACTTGGATAAAACTAGCAAACATGCTAACAGGAACATTAATAAATACAAGGAATCTGATGATGGTAGCATTAACTCTAATAACCCTAACTCTAGTGGGAAAAATTCTAGCAGCCCTAACTCAAATTCTAAGAAATTTAATAAGAAAGACATAATATGGCTAAACATCCCTTTTAACTGTGCGGTTTCATCAGATATTCAGGGTAGATTCAAAATAATTCTAGAAAAAAATTTCCCATCCTCTCATAGATATCATAAAATTATTTCTAAAAAAACAGTCAGAATTTCTTATTCAACTCTCCCAAATATGTCCACTTTAATAGCTAAGATCAATAATAATAACATAAAACTAGCCAGAAAAAATTTAATCAATAAAAATAAAAATACAACGGAAAATTGTAATAACAGCACGGACAGTAATAATTGCAACAATAATAATAATAAGGAATGTCATAAAATAAATAGAACCAAAAGCCATGGAATTGTTAACAACAATAATAACATAAATAAGAATGATTATGTAAATAATAGGAATAATACCAGGAATGTAAGCACAGTGAATGAGGGTAACAATATTATCAGCAACAACACTACACATTTGGAAAACAATATCGACAGCAATACCAATAGCATCAACAATATCAACAATGATAGTAGAGTTATAGAACCAAACGATAGTGTAGGAATACCGACAGATGATAATACTACTTTAGGAGATAACATCAACTGCAATAATGATAACATTATTTTAGATAGCAGCACCAATAATAATAATAATAATGTTAGTAGGGCTTTAGAACCAAATGAAAATATAAGAATACCTATAAATGATAATACTATTTTAGATAATAATATTAACTACAATAATAGAGTTTTTTTAGATAATAACAATAATCAAAATCATGATAAATTTACCCGCTCTGCTTCGAGCAACAGTAACATAAGACTTCTATCCTCAAGTTATTCCACCTCTAATTATAATGCCCCTAGATGTAATTGCAGAATTAAATCAAAATGCCCGGCCCCTGATTTATGCGGGTTAATTAACATAATCTACATGTGCTCCGTAACCACAGATAATAATAAGTTCTCTTATGTTGGATGTACTGTAAATTTTAAACAGAGATTGAATAACCATCTCTCATCTTTTAAATTACGTCATAAAGCGGATAGCACCACTCTTTCTAGTAAAATTTGGGAACTAAAAAACAAAAATATCAAATATAACCTTAATTGGGAATTAGTCAGAAGAGCAAAACCCTATAAAAATAGCAGAGTATGTTGCCAACTTTGCTCCATGGAAGCATTTGAAATACTAATGTATAGAAATAATGGAGAAATTCAATTAAACAGCAGAATTGAACTTGGAAATTCTTGTATACATGCTCGAGTTAAGACTAAAATATTTTAAATGATATTTTAAATGATATCTCAATTGATAACTGTATACTGGAATCACTTTGCATAAAATTCACTTTGACTTACATATCACTCCTACATAGTATATTATATATTTAACTAGAAAGATAAGATCTAACTAGCTGTGATTATAATTTCTCTCTCTGATGGTACTATTTAATACTTATCGATTTAAATTATTTGATTTATGTCTATTGGACCATATTATTAATTTTAATTAAAATTTTGCTCTATTTTTATCCCCATTTCCTAGTCTATTTTTTAACCCATATATAAATATTAGTTAGTTAAATCTATTAGTTTCTTTTACACTAATAATTAATTCTGCTAATCCCAGACCTATCGTAGTGTATTGTAATGCGATATAATATAATATAAAATAATATAATATGATATAGTGTAGTGTATTATAGTATAGTATATTAATAATATAATTGTTTGATTTCATTAAAGAACAACCCCATTTTTCTTTCCTTTCTAATTGACCTCTCATTGTAACCTGACATTCTATTAATAGTAACATTTATAAATAAAGAAATAAATTGTTGACCTCAGTTCGAATTTTGCACTAAACAAGCTTAGATTTTCTGGTAGTATCAACTTGTGTCCATCCCCTTAGGTTCCCCTTTCCTTTCTCTTTGATAGCTCTAATAGCAGTAACTGATTAAATCCTACTTCCTTCTCCCCCTCTCTCTGTGATTCTTGTAAAATTCATTAACAACAGGCACCTCTACAATATAAGACTGTCATTTTGCTTCTCATTCGGATTCCCTGATATTTTCGCATGATTGTACCCTAAATCTCTTCACAAAACTGGATTATGAACTATAAGGACATGCACATATTCTGTAAGTTCAAGACTTTTCATCGGATCTCCAAGAATCGAACTTATCTGCGATTCTTGTAAATTTCAATAACAATCTGTTCCTCTACACGATATGACAGTCACTTTGCTTTTACTCAGACTTTCCTCTACATGATATGGCAGTCACTTTGCCTCTTACTCGGATTTTCAGAAATTTTGCATGACTGTATCCGAAATTTCTCACACTTCTTATTAAAATCTATGAGCTATATGTAGACATGCACAAATTTTAAGTTTAAACCTTTCATCGGATCTCCATGAATCGAACTTTCTTCAATGCAGTTAATCTTACAACCTCTTTTGTATCTACCCCTTTTGATGTTTGGGAATTCTCTGATGTTTTTTCGGCTGACGAGTACGAGCCATCTGTATTCACTGCATTTTTTGTAGCTTATTAAAGATGTCCTCGTACGAAACGATCGTACCGAGATTTTAATCCATTCTTGTTGCTTTTTTTTCCTATATATATATATATATATATATATATATATTATATATTAATATTAATATAATAATATAATAATAATAATATAATAATAATAATAATAATAATAATAATTTGAGGGAATATTATTCCAAACTTACAGGTATTTTTTCTAATTTGAAAGAGATCAAAGAGGAACAGGATCCTATCAACTTTAAACGGAGTCTGGATATTTTCCTTTGAGGAATACCAGATAAGCCACCCATAATTGGATACAACTCACCCAACAAAAACTCACTACGTGAATGGACCATAAACAAAACTCGACTTAAACAGGATTCAAATAATCCTATCAGGTGGTGCCATTATGTTAGACATGGCCTGGACCAATCATTGGTCGAAACATATATAAGTTTATCTAAGTTTATATAAAAATATATATACACATGTATATGTATAGATTTATACATACACAATATATATATGTACATATATATATATATATATATATATATATATATATATATATATATATATATATATATATAATATATATATATACATATACTTGAATATTTTCAAAGGGGAAGAATTTACGGATTTTTTCTCTTACGAGGTTTTTCACGCTGACTACTGATAATTTCTTTTAAAGATTTTATCCTCAATTGTTAATTAATATATATACACATATATAAATATATGTATATATATATATATATATATATATATATATATATATATATATATATATATATATATATATATATCTATATGTTAATAAAATAGAACACATGCATATATATAAACATATATGTACGTACCTACCCTACATGTACATATACACGCATATATGTGTACAGGACACCAAAAAGACGTCGAACACATAGAGAGACGAAAAACATACACACAAACCAAGGAACAAGACAAGCAAAAAAAGAGATACAGGACAATAAGCACAACGAAAAATCCCCTTCTTCAGTCGCTAAGGTTTCATCTACTAAACGTTTCGAAGGATAAAAGCGAGACGTATACTTCGAAGAAAACTTCCTTCCTGCGAAAAGCAAATCAATTAAAATTCTGAGATCTTTTCGCAGAGGGGTAAAAAAAAGCAAGACGGTAACGACAGTACAAACATATAAACAGTAAAAAATATATATATAAACAGTGGAAAAATAAATATATAACAGTGAGAGACAGGACAAGGAGAACAAGATATACATACACAAATATATAACCGATACCTGGGTAGCAAAAATCACAACAGAAAAAGCACGGTTGAAGTTACGACCATGGGGCATAAAAACCGTGCCTTAGTGCGGAAATTTGAAGTTTTATATATTAAGTGTTGGAAGAAATGGAGCTGAACGAAGATTTAACAAAATTCCTTTATATTATTTTCTACATATGTTTAGAAGGCTGCAAAGTCCCTAATTCGGATTGAATAAGGAGTCCATTTTGCAGCTTTCTCTTGAGGAAAATCCAGGAACTTAATTCTCCAACAAAATGCATAACAAGCTTATTATCTGTTATAGTTTTTGCGTGGTTAGAGAAAATACTGACATACTTTAGGTTAGTGGAAGGTTTATGGTAGGGGCAGTAAGAATCGCTATGCAGGTTTAGTGTGACATCTAAGAAATTTGCCTTGGTAAGTTCGTTATCAAAAACTATGCTCATGCCCATCCTATTAAAGAACCTAGCTAATCTATTTTTAGTTTTCTGTATCATTCTATTCGGGGTGTTCTGTAGGTAAAACAGACAATCGTCACGATATAGGCCGCCTCCGATGTTCGGGAATTGGTCAGATAATTCATAGAGAATATAGATTCCGACCAAATCGGCAATCTGGGCGCTATCTGAACTTCCCATAGGAATATCGAACTCGTTGGGAGTATCCTTACGAACCCATAACTTATCTTCAAACTGTATAAAGGATTTTCTGGCGACTAGAATTATATCAATTTCTTCTCTTGTGAGGCCTGCCTTATTATGTGCATGCCACAGGGCCTTATTGAGTACACTAGGGTTAATCGAGGGGTAGAAATTAGCAATATCGAACTGAATGAACTTAGTTCTGTTTTTATTAGGGATAGAAGAGAACCACTTTACGACTTGCGAGGAGTTCGCCCAAAGATTAAGCTTAAGATTATTAACTAAACTAGGAATGTATTTGTCTAAAATGTACTTACTGATGGAACCGATGTCGGAACTAGAAGGGCATATGAGCCTTAATGCTGGATTGGTGTGGAAATTTGGTTTGTGGTCCTTAACGATGAATCTAGGTTGTCTTGGGTTAAGCGGTTGTGTTCTCATTTGAAGCCCATAATTTACCATAATTTTCTTAATCTCCAAGTTAACTCTTCTCAGTGTATTCTTATTTGTAGTTCTATAGTTCTTCTGGATCTCTTTCCTGAGTAATTCTAAGTACTGGTTTATAGGTATCTTGTAAGTATTCCTTGTTTTGTCAGATTGGACCAGGATTCCGTCTGAGCTGTTGATATCCTTAGTAATTTTCCCTAGGTATCTAAGGTGTTCATTCCTACGGGACGACTTCCTGAATTTAATGCTCCTTACAATGCCCCATAAGTCGTCCTCAAATTTCTTCAGTCTGGGATTGGGTGGTGGCGTCTCCATCGACTTGAAAAGCTTCTTATATTCGGATGATGTTACGGACCGGTTCTGTTTTAAATCCTCGTTATCATGAAAGAAAGCGAGCCATCTAATCCGGTTGATGAATGCATTTGTTTTGCTGACAATTTCCTTAAGGAAGGTTTCCTTTGGTGGTATAGGAATGTCCTTAAGGGACGCGTTAATCTCGAACAACTCCATTTGCAGTAACGGTTAAGGTAGCAGTTTCTTGGCGAAGCTGTATATGATTATTGAAGTAGATAAATGAATTATCTTATTACGGATAATTCAAATAATAACCGATACCTGGGTAGCAAAAATCACAACAGAAAAAGCACGGTTGAAGTTACGACCATGGGGCATAAAAACCGTGCCTTAGTGCGGAAATTTGAAGTTTTATATATTAAGTGTAGGAAGAAATGGAGCTGAACGAAGATTTAACAAAATTCCTTTATATTATTTTCTACATATGTTTCGAAGGCTGCAAAGTCCCTAATTCGGATTGAATAAGGAGTCCATTTTGCAGCTTTCTCTTGAGGAAAATCCAGGAACTTAATTCTCCAACAAAATGCACAACAAGCTTTTCGACAAACGCTCACGAGGAGCCCATGAGATAAATGACACAAACTGTCTATCTATATGCGTTGTATATATGTATTTGTGTGTGTGTTTGTGTGTGACATATTTGTGTTGCACTGAGTTTGTAAATAGATGTATGGACTTTCATATTGCGATATTCTAAGATATACATCGTTAGGTCTTGTTATATGTTTCTCTCAGAACACGTAAATGCGCATGCGCGTGTGCATTTGTATATTTCATTTTGCAAAACGGGATGCTGCTTTGTCAACTGAAGATCACAAAGAGCAAAGATTGCGCCAACAGCATCGAAGCTAAAAATAAATATCCTGGTGCATCTGTTCGATATTTTATCAAGTTTTTTTTTTCTATTTGATCCATATGCACAATATATGTGACTGCGCTCACACAGATATCTACCATCTAGTTAGTGTTAAACGTAGCAGAGAATTTTTCCTCGTTTTCTATGCCACAGAGAAAGAAACTCAGACCTGAGAACAATGGACAAAAGACGTCGATGTTCCACGCTCCTTGGGGGATTTTTAACAAAAATAAATGTACAATCGTAACTGTTTGACCGTTATTTCAGCCACTATTAAATGTTTATTTATATACTATTTAAAGAAAAACAAAATGAATATTTTTTAAGTGGGAGGTACTTAAGCGACGTATTAAATTATACTCTCTCTCACCCCCACACCCCCACCACACAGATATAATATATATATACATATATATATATATATATATTTATTTATATATATATATATATATGTGTGTGTGTGTGTGTCTATGTGTGTGTATGTATATATATATATTCATATATATATATATATATATATGTATGTATGTATGTATGTATGTATGTATGTATGTATGTATGAATGTATCTATCTATCTATCTATCTATCTATCTATCCAACAATGTCCAACAATTTCCGACCTGTGGGCTTATGTCGAACAATTGCTGTCACGTGTGGGACGAGTCGGTTTATCAGCTGAGTCTATCGTCAATATTGTCACGCCTCCTTCCTTCAAACGGGAAGGAAGAGCTATTTTCATCATCCTTGTGGCTATGGCGAAAGAATGTATCTGGTGGACGCGTCTGAAAGGATTGGAGACAAACACTTTCCTCTCTGGTCAATCTCTCATCAACTTCTTCAAGTACCACTTGAAAAGGAAAGTGAGAGTAGAGAGGCAAGTTTTGTCTAGCGAATGTTTTAAAAAAAGATGGTGAATGTAGCAAGAATGGCACGTATGAATGACGAAGCCACTTGAGCATAGTCCTATGAACCCAGAAATCGAAAACAGAGAGTTGCTTATTTGCAAAAAAAAAAAAAAAAAAAAGAAATATAAATGTGACTTCATTGACCGAGGTTCCGTGGTCTTTTCCGTAGGCTTTTCTTTCCACGGGTAAACCTCACCTGTCCTCCCCTTTACACTTCATATTGACATTTCTGTGATAACGATCCCTATTGATCAATTTTTTTTTCCCTCTCCCCTTTTTTTTTTTTTTTTTTTATCCCCCCCCCCTTTTTTTTGTCCTCTTTCTCTCCTTTTACGATCCCTTTTGATCGAAACTCCCCCTTCCTTTTTTTTTTTTTTTTTTTTAAACCTTCAAAAGAAAAGCTCTACCTTGTAATTTGTTCTATCTGTGTGCAGCCCTGTGTGGCTAATAAAGAAACATATCTATCTATCTATCTATCTATCTATCTATCTATCTATCTTCTATCTATCTATCTATCTATCTATATATATATATATATATATATATATATATATATATATATGCATCCAGTGGCGGGCTGGCCAGGATGCCAGCTTGCCCGATGGCAAATGCGCCCCTGCGTCATTAGAATCCATTTATAGGGGCCCATGTTAGTATTTAAGGGGCCCATCCTCTCAAGTTTGAAAATATTTTATTCACTCCTGGAAGAATGCATTAGTTATTTCAGCCTGGCTGTAGTTATAGACAGTTGAAACGAATAGGTTTGACAAAAAAAAATAATTAAATTATAGCATTGTAGTTGCAGGTGCCCCTCCCTCCTTTGTAGTTGCGGGTAGGACCCCTTAGTCCCCTGGTAACCAATATTTTTAGACCCAGTTGCCATGGAATGCATCTATCTATCTATCTATCTATCTATCTATCTATCTATCTATCTATCTATCTATCTATCTATCTATCTATCTATCTATCTATATATATATATATATATATATATATATATATATGTGAACGTAATAGTGTATTCATTAAAGATTTCTATGTATAATCAAGAACGTAATTACGTGAAAGTATGAACTTTTTTTTATTTTGAAGTCTTCGTATTCCTTCAACTTATTTGGAGCAATATATTTCGTATGTCTACGGACGCTTCAATTCTCTTCCAGCTTTTCATCTAGATTCGATAAAATGATTATCGCTGGCTATTGATATTGCTGGTTAATTATATACGGGAATCGTGAGAATTATATTGTCTGCTTCTCGTTCATTATCGCTGATTTGAAATGTTTAACCTCTGACATTAGACTTGTTTCATCAATCAGGAAATTGTATGGGTGAATAATACCAAAATTTAAGAATCTATTCAAGATTAATCGTAAACTCAGAAGAATTTTCAAAGATAACACTCTCGTACTTCAATCTAAATATAATCTTTACCGATTAATTACCGCTTCAAGTGGAATCACACACACACACATACAAACATACACACACACACACCACACACACACACACACACACACACACACATACGTAGTACATATATACGCACACATACACACATATACAAACATAGACTGTTCCACTCTATAAATCAAAAGGTCAATTCGTCTGTGGTTGTATCATTAAAATTATAAAAGAATTATAGTTCGCAAGCAACATTACTTTCTCCGACCCATAAAACCCCAAATAAATTCCTCGACATTATCATTATATAGTCGTTTGGTCATCTTGATAACCAAATAACCCTACTGAGCCGTATATTCACATGAGATATACTTTAAGTTCACCTGGTACATCGTCAGAGATTTTAGAAGACATTGAAGTATACCAGCAGACACCTTTAACATATTCTTTTGTCTTGGACGACAAGGAGTTCATTGCTTTCTTCACTCAAGCACTGGTAAACGTTGACGAAATCACTTACTCTGGGATTCTGTCAGCGTTATTATCTGCTTCATTTCGTCGGAGCAATGTTGAATAGAATAGTTCCAGACAGATCCAAAATTCAAACAAGTTACACCGACATCATATTCTGTGTGACTTAGACTTAAGTGTCTCTCGATCCCTAGATCTCATACGGCCGCAGCATAGTTAGGATTGCATAACTTATAAAAGCCTAAAATTACAAAACTATCTCCTGAAAAGGCCGCTGGACTGTCGCAGAATTAACCTCGCAGCTAGTACTGGAAATCATCTACAGCAGTGACAGCATGAAATTAAATGCTGCCTGGTATGGTGATTGATACACGATCCTGAAATTGTAAATCCTACGCCCAACCACAATGTCTTCTTCGTGAGACACCGAAGAGATGGCATACTAAAAATTGGAAGGAAACCACCAATAAAAAAAAAAACTGGAATGGCATGAAAAGGTAATGTTTGCTCTTTTCATTCGTCCAGGTATTCACGTTTTTTATTGAATGAAAGGGATAATAAAATGAATTAACCCTTTTCTCTGTGGCAAAATGATTCAATATCCTCCTGAAAACGAGGCTTCAGGGATAACTATGTAGACTGCACCCTTGTTATTGAATATATACGTAAAAAAGAAACACAGAGGATACTGGTGACACATTCCCTTCAAAGCGTCTACAAAGTGTAAACGTAACTGACCGGGTATACTATTTGGTGGGTAGGTAAAATAAAATTTAAAAATAGACATTATTAATGTCGCACATTCAACTTAAGTCATTTGTTTCAACACATTACGCCCAAGGGATATTTCTTTAGAGACGTTTTGTTCTTAAAAAAGACAATAAAACACAGCATATTTCAAAATCTGGCGAAACGAATCGTTCCGGAAGAGAACAACAGCGATATTTCGCTGTTATTTTAGAACATCAGTACCAATTCAAATCGTTAGCCTGATATATATATATATATATATATATATGTGTGTGTGTGTGTGTGTGTGTGTGTGTGTGTGTGTGTGTGTTTCTATTTTCTCTCCTTGTTTATTTCTGTTTTCCTTTCTGTCGCAGAGCGTAGGCTCGAAACGTAAAAGACTTTCTCGTTTCTCGAGCACTAAACTAATACATCTGCTTGTTTTTTACACACTTGTCTTCGTCTTTTGTTTTTTGTAAATTCTCACTACACACACAAACACACACACACACACACACACACATACACACACACATACATACACACACACACACACACACACACACATATATATATATGCATATACATATACACACAGATAACGTATGACAGGAAAAAAGCACTGCACAAATCGAACAAAATTCAAATTTTGTTTTAGAAACAGACTTCTACAGACGTCAGCTATTCTACCAATGGGAATATGAAGTCGACTGCACTGAAAACTTCAGGCTTTTATACTCAGATGATAAAAATAATCCAGGTTTTTACCAATATTAATTGGTGCTCTTCTGTTGTTAGTAAAGCTCTAAGTAACAACAGGAAATGTTTGGTTTTCAGTAAAAGAAACTGACCAGATAACTCGTACAGTACAAATACAATCCGCATGACTTATGAGGTATTGATTTTTCAATCGACATTCCAAAGATGGAGAATTGTATCTTTGTTACTCACCAATTCCTACCTTGCAAGAAAACTTCAAGTAATGGAAAACAGAAGAGAACATGCATACATGCATACGCACAAAATCACACAAACACACAGACATACACTTCTTTAATTTATAGCGGTGAACCAGGTAGCATTCGAAAGCCTTGGGCACTTCAGTAGATGCAAATATAACCTCTCAGAATCTGTAATCCATGAAGCCTACCAACATAGAGGTGTATGGGGCCTGAGATTTGATGATGTCATTCACAGCACAACGGAGTGTTTTTCACAAATATTGTTTATAAGGAGAATTGTTTTCTCGAGGCAATTTCTGCCGCTTATGTCTTTCCTCGTTCTAATATACATGAAAGTGTTAAATAAGATCGTCATACCTATATATATATATATATATATATATATATATATATATATATATATATATATATATATAAAATATTTCTTCAGACATATTACTCTCTAACTACCGAGCCTTCACAAAAGTAAAAGACAGAGACAGAAAAAATGAAAATGTACCACTTATTTGAAAACTATGAAAATATTTGTTTTTCATGCTTAAGTTGAGAAAGTAGCAAAGACTGAAACCGCTACTAAAATGTTCTTCATGACAGAATTATTTTAGCATTTTTTACCACTCACACACATACACACACACACACACACATATATATATATAATATATATAAAAGGGCGCATGGTTATGTGATTAGGGTGTTGTACGCACGATCTGGCGATAGTAATTTCAATTATTTTACCGGGTAGTGCGTTATGTTCTTGAGCAAAACACTCCATCTCACGTTGCCCTTCGATCACTTCGAGACACCTGCCGCGAGATACACCATGCACGTTCAGGCAACGTCGATTTGATAGAGAGAATGAGCAAATGTGCGAAATGTGCGGCATGAAGATTTGATCACCCTAAACAAGTCATGTGTGCAGGTCGTTCGGCAAAGCTAAACGTTCATACATCGTCTTCGACAGGACTGTCCATTATATAATTTTATATATATAATGTGTGTTTGTGCGTGTGTATGTATGCGTGCGTATGTGTGCCCGTGTGCTTGCATTGCCTTTGTCTGTGTGTATTAAATCGGTAAGCTCTTATAAGTTCACGGGAATATCAATATCCATTGACATAACATGCTAGGTGTAAAATCTCCTAATCAGAGAAAAGAAAACATTAGATTTTATCTCTACAAACATTATAACAGAATATGCTAATACAGTAAGTGAAGCGTTTGTTTTTAGTAGGTTAATAGGCACAAAAATTATTTAAGAAACTAATATTTACTATACTACAAAACTACAGAAATATAGGCTCAACAAACGCAGAGGGATCAACCGAACGCATGGCGAAGAATAGACTAGATAAAATGTTTAATTCAAATGGCGATATGTGTGCTGGATATAATGTAAATAAATATATAATTACATTTACATCTTATTGTTTCAAACATTGGTTTGTGATTATACAGGGGCACCGCATTTATATCTTTAGTCGAACAAGTGCATCACAGTTACTTAGTTTTTATGTCTGTTACTTACTTTTTCGTCCTCTTTCGATAAAACGTTTGTTACGGAGAAATAACAATCCCAATCCAAGACCGGTTGTCACGCGATTGTGGTCAAATCTAAACACAGGGATATGCTCACAGAATCGTATATATATATAATATATATATATATATATGAAATTAAATAAGGGTAGAAATTGATATTAATCAATTAAAACCAGTGGCCTAGCATATTTTTAAAAAATCCGAAGATTAAAATTTTTTTTTACGTACAAAATTTAGAGGACTGACCACTAAAAAAATGGACAGCATATATGCTAGATATAGACGTCAAAATCGCCATTTTCCACGAAGAATGTGTTCTTCGTCCATTTTTTTAGTGGTCAGTCCTCTAAATTTTGTATGTATATATATGTATATATATATATACACACACACGAAGGGAATTTATACAGTTTTTCTATCTGCTATATTACCTCACAAGGCATCGGTCTACACAGCTCAGCAAGACATTTGCCCAATGTACACAGCCATGGCACTGAACCGGAAACGGAAATGTGTTGCAAAGCGAGCTTTTTAATCACACAGTTATGCATGCGTTTATTTGGTAACATGACATTTACGACTACGCTCAGGCATAAATTAGCACTAATAACATATTTTGTTTTTTACTGTAAGATATAACGCTCTATTACCCACATGAAAAATAAACAAACTCATAAGCCAGTGAATAGATTTTAGATAATAAACGTTGTAAACTCCTGGATTTTACAATTGCCATAGGAGTACCACCCACGTTGGTAGCTTATCTTGCATTTATAGCAATTATGTTACACAATATAAATAAAATGAATGCAGCTACACGTTATATCTTACAGTAGAAAACAAAACTCGATAGAAAAATATTAGCTGCTTCTACAAACATCGTATGTAGTGTTCCCCAAAGAACTAGAAAATTGGTAATGGACGATATGTTAATGGCAACGTTTAAACAAGGTCATATAAGCAGATAACATGTCTAAGCGAAAAACTAACATATTCTACGGGTGAGGTACTTCTATGTTTCTAAAATAAGCCTGGCGTTGTGAATAAGATCATTTTAACCCCATAAAAAAGAATAAAAATATATCGAACGTCATTCGTCACCTATAGATTAAAAAAGCAAGAAGCATATAAGAGGCTTGCAGTAATAATAAATTCCATGAAAAACATTTCATTCAGGTGATAAGGTTTTATAGAGTTGCACTTTAAAAAGTTATTCGACTAAATATATTCATACGAGCACTGACGCACATATCTGTCTACCTACACACATGCCTACATATATGCATACATACATACATACATGCATACACACACACACATATATATATATATATACACGTACACATATATTTCTTTACATATGCATCCATGCATATATTTGTGTATATATGTATGTTTTTGAATATGTATGTATATATCTTTGTGTAAATATAAGCGGAGAGTTTTTGTTGATGCGATCATAATTTTGCAGATTATTCACTACATCTTAAGTGAGAAAGCCTTTTATAAAGACATTTATATCTACACAACCTTTTGGTCAATTTGGCTTCCGATTGCCACTAAGATCGATATTTCGGAATATGAAATAATATTAGAAACATTTCGAAATAAGGGAATATATTTCGAAACTAAAGACAGCCAAACCTTCGTCCAGTTAATTAAAAAAATAAATGTTCCTTCTCGAGCCATGCCAGGCTCATAAGGGCCGGTTTCCCGGTTACAGTGGCGTAGAAATTCCCCACCTGACGGGACGCCGGTCCGTCGCAGCATTACTCGTTTTTGCCAGCTGAGTGGACTGGAGTAATGTGAAATGAAGTGTTTTGCTCAAGAACACAACGCATCGCCCGGTCCAAGTATCGAAACCACAACCTTACGAGCATGAGTTTAACACCCTAACAACTAAGCCACGCTCCTCCGCTTCAGTTAATTACTTCCTGACAAAAAAATCATTTTGAGGCAAACAAGGAAAATACCATACGACAAAGCGGATAAGGCGCTGGCACTCTTCCAGATGAAAGTGCAACGATTCACATAGCCAATTATATTCAAAATTGGTAGTAACAGCATAAAAGTGATGTGGGCCATTTTGAAAGGCTTCACACGTTCATTGAATCTCGATATAACTGAATATTTATGGTGTTTTGCGGAGCATCAGGAACAGCTTCAACCTAGCCATCATTGCTGAAAAGCCTAAAACATATTTTATTTGAAGAATTGCTTAAAATTCTTCTCATAATCTTTCGGAACCTGTATGACGTAATTCCTCGACATTTTTCATGACAAATGTAAACCGACATTGTATTACGTAATAAAACCTATATTTATCAGTGTATTTCCATTATTTTGTCCAACTCCTGTATATAGATGCATACATGTCTACATATATATATATATATATAATCATATACATGCATATGTACCTCTAATATTATCATAAACGTGAACCTACAGTCTTAATGCTTAAGATATGAAGTTATACGAAACTTTTTGTCTAAATGCGATATTCCTGAAATTTTACCATAAATGCTGACGCCTTTATATATTTAACGAGATACAATATCTGTTAAAGGTTAATTGAATAAAGATAAATACAAACGTTGATGTGTAAAACGAAAGCTACCTTTATTGAATAATTAAAGCATTTTCATTCTTTATTGGATAACGGATAAATGGATTTTCTTTAGAAATTACAGTTAATTTCATGATGGAGAAAAACGATACTAAAGAAATATTACACTATTAAGATTAATTTTCAACTTGAAAACTTCAGTTTCTGTCATACTTTATGATATTCAATGACACTCGCACGTCATCTGGCGCATGGGAACGATCGGAGTTTGTACAGTTTGGAAATTTATGCAAACGAATTTTAATATTTTCTACTTTATTATATTTTATCGTAAACGTTAATGGCTTAACGTTTCTATTTTCCACTCATTCGTATTTTATTTTTAAAAAATCCACTACAATACATAGATAAGAAACAAATATACATACATACGTACATGTATACAAACAGTCATACGTATATGCACACACACGTATGTATGCATATAGTATGTATGTATGTATATATATATGTATATATATATGTATGTATATATATATATGTATGTATATATATAGTATATATATGTATATATATATATATATATATATATATATATAATTATATATATATATAATTATATATATATAGTACGATTGAATCATTAAAATGAAAATAAATATTGAATTCTTTTAACTTAATATCTTTAAAATGGCACTTCCTAGGATACCTCAGTCTCTTCCGAATGATTCCTTAGCTTGTAAGCCTTTACGACTGTAAAATACAGACATATATTTAATATTTGAAGATTAAAAATCTATATAAATGCTATTAAATATGTTCATTTGTAAACAGCTAATCTCGAATTCACACAACATATATACATACCTACAAAAACATATACACATATTACATATCATACATAATATAATTTATAATATATAAATATATATATTATATATATATATATATAATATATATATATATATATTATATATATATATATATATATATCAGTGTGTGTGTATTGATTCAAATATACATACAAAAACGTATCCACATATACTGAACATGATATATATATATATATATATTATATATATATATATATTATATATATATATATATATATATATAATATATCTTGAAATGTGATGAATATTTCGTTATTGATGTTTCTGTTTAAAATTTCATTTGAGCGATTATGCAAGCTTTATCTAAAATGTTAATATGTATACATTTGTAACTAAGATGCACCCTAAACGCTTTATATGTGCAGGTTTCACTTTTGCGTGAATGATCGTGGTGATCGGCGGTCGTCTGTTCTTGATATTAATGTCATTGGTGTATGAGGAGATCACCGTGTATGTTACGTACATTTCACTATACCTCTCTACCACATATATATAGCTTTGCTTTTGTCTGTGTTTGCGGTTGGTTCATTGAGAGGCAGGCTAAAAAACTTCGGCTCTAGTTTCTCTCAGCTCGGACAGTAGACCTGTTTATCACATGATTGAGATGACACGTCAAACATTTGGAATTTTTTGAATAATATGCGTTTTGGGAATGTAAATGATAAATAAAATGAACACTATATTCTTATACGTAACAAACTTCAATAACCATTTTCTTCGGTATTTGCAGGATTTACATCCTATATATACGAACTAATGAAAAGAAAAAAAATCAAGTGTCGATATTTAACTAACCCGGGGCCCTGGCAATATTAGGGCACCTCCTGATAAGTATGTATAAGGAAGGAGTTATTTTGTCGAGTACATTCATATGTGTTTATGCACGTGTGCATATATGGGTATCCGTTATATCAGCGGGTATGGAATTCTTTACAATTTTTGTAACTGTGCATGCTAATGCATGTTTGTGTTCCAGAGTGCAAATACGAAGGTGTATAGAATGTACTGCAAAAACAAATGTTACTATTTGTCGACACGTTCTATAAACACTCACGCACACAAAAAAGAAACATTTTTCTTTTCTTTTGTGATTGGCGTAAATAATATATTCATGCTTTTAGCCTCACTCTTTCTGATTTTTAATTTCTCTCTTCTCGCATTTAACACCGGAAAACAATTGGCTCCAAGATCGAATATAATTTAAATGTGATTGCGAAACAGAAAAACAACTTAGAAAACAAACATCTCGTTTTCTTTCTTTTTCATCTTTTCTTTCCGATATTCATTTTCCTTTTTTCTTTTAAACTTTCATCGCACCTTTTTTTTTTCTCTACTTTTGTGACCCTGTTTATTTGTCGACTCTCCTGGTTGTTTGTCTAAACCGCTCTTAGCTCTCTTTCTGTAAATCTCCCTTTCTCCCTCTCTCTCTCATCCTTTCTTTTCTCCCCTCTCCCCTTTTTTCTTTCTAATTTTTTCCCTCCATTTTATGTTTCCTTTATTTTTCGCTCTGTCTAGTTTTTAGCTTTTTTTCCCCAATCCCATATAATTCTTTTATATCTCTTCCGTTTTTTCCCTTCATATTCTCTCTTAGTCTAGCAGTATGTCTGCTTGTCTATCTGCCTTTCATTGAGAATACCATTTTCCATTCTAACTCGATGTATGATGTTATTTCGTTCTTATTTCCT
Organism: Octopus sinensis; assembly: GCF_006345805.1. NCBI lineage: Eukaryota > Metazoa > Mollusca > Cephalopoda > Octopoda > Octopodidae > Octopus > Octopus sinensis. The sequence continues at coordinate 27,824,735 of NC_043000.1, read as the reverse complement.
TCCATCTTTCCTCAAACTTCTGTTTATTCATGATTTTATTCTTAGTATTTTCCTCTAATATTCTTTTCTTTCAGTTTACTGTTATTTTTTATTCATTTAGTTTTCATTCAATACCCCCTGTTTACTTCTTTCTCTTTCTCATTCCAGAACACTTTAGCCTATCGTTTCTTTTACCATATTACTTCATTGTTTTGTTTCGTTCTTTGTTTCCACAATCTTTTATTCCTCTCGCTATCATGTTTTTCATTAATATTATATCCCTCTTTATGGTTACATTTCTTCATTTAGTTTACAAATAATCAATATATTCTTTCATAAATTAATTTTTCATTCATTTCAAAAGACTGCACTTTTCCCTTACATATCTCATTCCCGCATCCTTTATAGACCCCATTCTATCCTTTTCAACTGTCTCTCTTTCCTATGGTTCTTTCTTTCTTCTTTATCTGTCTTTTATTCATTTACTTATCGCTTCCTACGGGGATGCTGTTATCGGCTTTTAAATTGGGTTTTCATGTTCAACAAAGCTCTGTTTGGCATAGATGTGTCGAGAAAATGCAGTCATGAAATATTGATTCCTCAATTAGATATGAAGTCTTAGGCAGGTAGTGTTAAGTGTCTTGCCGAGAGACACAATGTCATACAACACCTGCGGTGGTATGCGTAGTGTTCATGATACAATAGCAAGCGTCAGTGTTCTGTTTCAGACAAAAACAAAAACAAATGGGAAACATTAACTACATCAATAGCAAAAATAAACAACATGGCTAGAAGTATAACTATCATTGGATTGTAGATTTATGTGTCCTACCCACGGACGAGCGAAATACTAGCAGTAAATTTGAACACAAATCCTGAAAAATAGAGTATCATATATCAGGACCGATAAAGCATTGAATGGCGGCATCAATAATATATTGGACATTAAACCTTGGAGTCAGCTGTGGTTATTCCCTCATCATCATTGACTTATTCATATAACCGAAACTTCCAGATTTCAACGCCGCAGTCCGTCTAATCGAATGCGCTGGAATAAATGTTTGTCGCAATGAAAACTGTAAAGCTGACGCCTCCATCAATAGCCTGCAATCTGGAGCAAGCGTCTGGCTCTTACTCTTGTAAAATTTCCTTGTAGGAACTGCCATTTGACAACTTAGTCCTGTATAAAATGCTGTTATGTACATTCAATTGTATGTTTGGCATATCTTTCGTGTATATCAGAATTACTTTTCAATGATACAAGGATTGAAATGCGGACATTTAACCATTGAAAAATGTGGGACAAATTCAGAATGATTGATAACTGAATATAGAGGGAACAATATATTGCGATAGAGAAGGAGGCATAAAGGTCTGCTGTAAACGGAGAATAATCATGTCAGTGGCGAATACGTTTAGGAATGTTGTATGTCCATATTTAGTAGCTGACTGAATTGTTTGTTGAGATTTGGTCATAATTATGAAGATTAGGTTTATTTTGTAATAGATCCGTTAGCAAGTATTTAAGATATTATACAAATATGTTTTATCCCCAGTAATCTGATATATATATATATATATATATATATATATATATATATATATATATATATATATATATATATATATTGTGTATGTGTGTATTATGTAGTGTGTGTGACATATATATTTAAAAAGACTCCGCCGGTTACGACGACGAGGGTCCCAGCTGATACGATCAACGGAAACAGCTTCCTCGTGAAATTAACGGCAAATGGCTGAGCATTCCACAGACACGTGTACCCTTAACGTAGTTCTCGGGATAATCATAATCAGCGTGACACAGAGAGTGACAAGGCTGACCCTTGAAATACAAGTACAACTCATTTTTGCCAGCTGAGTGGACTGGAGCAACGTGAAATAAAGTGTCTTGCTCAAGACACAACGCGTCGCCGGGAATCGAACTCACAACCTTACGATCATGAGCCGAATGCCCTAACCACTAAGCCACGCGCCCTCACATATATTTATATATATGTATATATACATATATGGTTTATATATATATATGGTATATATATATTATGTATGTATGTGTGTGTACATAGGATATTTATTATATGTAATATACATATAGGGTTATATATATATGTGTGTATATATGATGTATATATATAATATATATATATATATATATATATATATATACATATGCATTATATATATATATAATATTATATATGTATATATATTATATATAATGTATAAATATATATATATATATTATATATATATATATATATATATATATATATATATATATTGGTTGAAGTAGAAAAGAATGGCGAACAATTTGGCCAGACTTGAGTAAAAAAAAAAAAAATAAATAAATAAAAAATTTAATTTTGCCAACATAATATAATAGGGGTAGTCTCTGACAGCTGTGTATCCCAGCTCGGTATCCGATCTATTGGAACATCGTGTCGAGCGAAGATTCCGTTTGTTGAGTGTTCTATCATATGTAACAGTAAAAGAAACTTCCTCATCTATGACAGTTGTTGTGGTTCATTATGTCTAGAAACGGAGGAGAAATCCAATTAAGTCCAGTTAGATCGGGTATTCCTTAGGTAAATACCTGATCGTATTACTCTCTAATCATTCTCTCTGATCATGAATTTATTTAAAAAATCTCTGATTATATAGCTAAATTAAATTAAGTGACCTCGTCAAGACTTGTAAAACTGTTTTCCTTTCATTTCAGCTTTAACCCATACATACCTACCGATTCAAAGGGAAACCACTTCTAGCCGCTTTGAATAAGGCAGTCACAAAATCACAACTGGCATACCTATTTAAGTACTCAGAGCGCGTACCTAACACTTGGTGACTCTGTGGAGTGAGCTCCGTTGGCTGTTACAGTTTGGCTCCTGACATTTAGGAAATAATGTAGCCACTCTCCGACTTTACTGTTGATGCCGAGTTTCCGTATTTTGTGGCATATCATTCCATGGTCGACATTGTCAAATACCTTCAGAAAGTCGAGGTATACCATATCGACCTTTGAGCAGTTCGTTAATTGCTTCAGTACCCAGTCATAGTGTCGCAGAAGCCATGTATGACAGCTCCTTCCCGGGCGAAAGCCATTTTGGGTGTTAGAGAGCAGGTGATTGTCCTCAAGGAACTCAATAAGTCATTTCAGGAGAATGCGCTCAATGACTTTACTGACGTGGGAGGTCAGGGAGACAGGTCTATAATTCCTAGTCTCTGCCCTGCTTCCTCCCTTATGGATAGGACATTTATTCCTCATTTAGTTTTTGGGGAGTTCACCATCCATGAGGGTCTCCTGGTGGAAAAGGATTTGCAAGCTGGTCTAGCTAGAGCTCTTTTACATTTCTTTGGATCCTCTGGGGGTCTGCAGTTGGTGAGCCGTTTTCGTCTAGTAGCGGTCCTACTTTGTAACGCTTTAAACATAATAGGGATATAGTTGAGATGGTAAATGTTTTTAATTTTCAATCCTTTCGTGAATTTATCCCTTTTTTGTGTTCTAGCACAACGCTTTCCTATTTGGAATCCCCTTATTGTATTTCTATATGAATAATATTAGGCTAATGACTAATTCGGTTTTTGTGCTAGGCCACTGGTAATAATAATTTATTATTACCCTATTTTATTATGTTTAAATATTGTTTGATAAATTTGTTCGAAAATTTTTACCGGCATCCTCTCTGTCACCGGGTATAGTTTGCGTCTGCGCAGAGGTTTGAAAAGTTAGGATTTACAAACCGTTAGATCTACATGTGGATCTAGCAGTCTGTACGTCAGGATTATTAAGGCTGTCCCACTTAAGAAACTTGCCTTCGGCAAATATTTTTTTGCTGAAAATAGTAAGAAACCGTCGGTCTGGGATATAGTTGAGATGGTAAATGTTTTTAAGTTTCAATCCTTTCGTGAATTTATCCCTTTTTTGTGTTCTAGCACAACGCTTTCCTATTTGGAAGCCTCTTATATATGAATAATATATAGTCTAATAACTAATTCGTTTTTTGTGCTAGACCACTGGTAATAATAATTTATTATTACCCTATTTTATTATATATAGACACGTGTACATGATACATATACACACATATATATGTATGTGTATGTGTATATATATACATATATGTATAAATATGTGTTTATATATATATATTAACAAATTCCAGAGTAACAAAAAAATTAAGAAAATGTCTTTGCTACCAGTAGTCTAGCGAGAAGAAAAAAATCTAATCAATAGACTATATATTATTCATATATAAATACAGTATACATTTTACATGCTTAAATGTACACTGTATTTATATGTATATATATATATAATGTACCTGTATGTATGTGTATTCGACACAACTCTACACACACATATGCACACATACACATACTTTTGAGGTGGAAAAGATATTTCACAATTTAATTGTAAAATTTACCCTTAAAAACATATATCGCATTAGTTGTTTTTGATGTCGTTATTATTGCGTCTGCGATGAAAGGTGCCTCGGAAGTCGCCATTCAGCCGTGTCGCAAGCATCTAGGGCAATGCTAATCATATACTATTTTTCTCTTGTATATGATTTTAGAGCGAGATTTGAGAGAAAACTATCTGCTATTTCCTGTAGATCGAGAGACCGTGTAGATACTCCGTTATCGTCTCAGCTGATCATTCTATGCACAATATGTTGCATTAAATTGGAAATAAAACTGTATATAGCCGTGTTTTTATGTATGTATTTGTGTTTTCTTTAAATGATGTGATTTTCTTTAAGGAGATAACGTAAGGTGGCATTTGCTTCGTAACCTGAAGTGTCGAGTATATTTGTATCGTGTTATATTGGACAAGCTTTTTCACTATGAGACATAATGAAGATTAGTTTCTTAAATGCGTTGAAAACGAGATAGAGGCAAAGAGACAGACATGGGGAAAGAGAAATGAGTGTAAGAGAGATTGGAAAACGCGATGTGGAGGGAAATGAATAGATGAGAAAGACAAAATGTGAAGTGAAAGTAAATTAGATGAACAAGAGGTTAAGATAAAGAGAGAAAGGAAGAATGGATAGTCAACGAGCGAGAAAGTGAGAGAGAAGAGCGATGGGAGGAGAACGAGAGGAGGAGAGGGAAATGAGAAAAAGGTAAGGAGGAGGAAGAGCGCCATAAAGTAAAATTGTCAGAAACATGAAAGACATCATTGTACTGTAGTTACCGTATGTAGTATTAGTGTATTTATGTGACACATGAGGGAGATTAGGTGTGACATTTCTAGCCAACCACTGACTAACTGTGCCTTGCGCAATACATTGCATCCATTAATGAAATATAACCTGGGAGTATTGCAATGAACGGAAATACAATGAGTGAGGAAGCATAAATATTATGCCAAATCGCAAAATCAACGCTATATTTGTATTGCATATATATGTATGTACCTATTTATGTTATTGATAGACGTATATCAATATATGCATATGTGTGTGTGTGCGTGTGAGAGAGAGAGAGAGACTATGAATGTACGTATATACATAAATATACAACAAATATTTATATTATATATGGCTAAATACACTCATGCATAATTTCCTCTATAGCTGAATTCACACGAATATCTATCTATCTATTTTTCTATCTATCTATCTATCTATCTATCTATCTATCTATCTATCTATCTATCTATCTATCTATCTATCTATCTATCTATCTATCTATCTACCTACCTCTCCCTCTATCTATCTATCAATCTATTAATCTAGGTATCTATCTATCTATCTACCTATCTATCTATCTATCTATCTATCTATCTGGCTATATATATATATATATATATACATATCTGTCTATCTATCTACCTATCTGACTATCTATCTTTTTATTTATCTACCTGTCCATTAACATACACACACGCCCACACACACATACGTACAGACACACACCACACACGCGTATATATAGAGGGATAAACCAAATTGTTTGCACAATACTTTCAGCAAGAGACCAGCCTATAATTGATATCTAGTTTTGCATAACCACACTGTTTTTGCAAACGCAGCGATATATTACCTGTTTGTTACCTGCCTTCGAGTTATTACCATCAGCGAAATGAACCTAATCAGTTATACTAATGTCACACATATACGAGCGCTAACGTTATCAGGTTCTACACAGGGACTCGATCAGTTTCATAATTATATTATTCATATTCTTATTTTTATCAATGTATCAACATCACAATATTATTATAATTATGATTAACTCGTTGATGGTCTACGTATTCTGTAACGCTATTCCTGTCCTTTGTTTTCCAGTTTTTAATCTTAACGCTGTTAGTTTCTCACCAGACATACCATGTTGTTTTACATGCAATTATTTTTATATCTGATTCTAAAATATTTATGCGTGTGATAAAAGAAACAAATCGTGAATTATCTGGCTCCAAGGAATTTATCAATATAAAGAGGGAAGTAACCACGAATGCAATAACCGCTGCAATAAACGCTGCAGCGAGCGCACAAGCTAATGCTTTCGTCAATCTAGAACTACAATTTTGAACACGTATTTATGCATGGATGTAAGTATGTATATATGTGTGTATATGTATGTATGTAGTGGATAGCGATTTAGGTACTGGGTAGCGATTTTCTTCACTACTTCAGGGAGTGCGACCCTGCCTGACACGAGTCCCGGGCTTAGCTGGCTCTGGCTGACAGTTCCCGGTATCGGCCCCTATCCAGGGTTACGAAAAGGAGACAAACTGTCAAAGAAATCTGGAGTGGAGCTCCGTAGGCAGTTTAGTGTTCGACTCGACACTCTTCCGGTAGCTCCTGCAACCAAGCTGGTGCCAAGCGTAATGGCCTGCATTCGTTTGGACTACGTCAGCAAGGTCGAGAGAGGAATCTTGACGATTGGGCTACCCAGGATTTTCTCATATCTAGCCCAGGCCTGCGCAAAACTGGAGAGGAAACTG
>NC_043000.1:27787786-27810286 GCF_006345805.1 Octopus sinensis | reverse complement strand
TGGAAATGTGATTGAGGATAATATTAGTATTCCTCCTGAGTAACCCCGCAGCAAAATACTCGATAATCTGATACTGAGTAAAATTTTCCCGTTTGTTGAGGTGCCTGCAGCGCATTGTGTGGAGCCACAAGGCCTAGTTGTTAGAGCAGCGGACCTGCGGTCGTGGGAATCACAGACTGAGCGATGTGTGTGTTTATGAGCGAAACGCCTATGCTCCACACTGCTCCGGCAGAAAGTAATAACGAAATTCTGATCACTTTTTCGCCACAAATTTCTCTCACTCTTTCCTCCTGCATCTATCAGCTCACCTGTGACGGACCGGCGTCCCGTCCAGGTAGGGAACATATACGCCAATGAAACAGGGAAACCGGCCTTCTGAGGGAGTCAAATATCGTCCGAGTAGTGACCCACGAAAAACTAAGGCACAGTTTGCCTTTTTTTATGGTTTGTCAATGCCGGGCAACTGATTGTCAGCTTCTTCATCAAAATTTGTGCATCGGTGTATAGGAAACACGAAATAAAACATTAAATGGAATATATGCTTCTAGCTCTTACAAAAATCCAGGCATTTCAATATGTGGTTGGCGAAGACTATTAGTTACAAAGGAGTAATGCAATATATCTGAACGTAATTTTCTTTTAAATTTGTGTTTTAACCAATACGGTTTTCATCACGGTCGCTAGAAGAATTCCATGAAGGAAATCGTGCAATTTGAATCGCTGGTAACACTGTTACACACACACACACACACACACATTAAAACACATTTATGTATCTGTGTGTAGGTATCTAATGTATCCATGTATGTATATAGGTAAGTATGCCTATATATGTATATGTATATATATATAAATAAATATAAATTAACAGAATGAGATAAGAAATCCACATGCGCGAGCGCACACATGCATACATATATATATACATATGTATATATATATTCATATGGATATGCATGCATATATATATATATGTAAATATTTGCATAACTATATATATATATATATATTATATATATACATACATGCAGGTATACATACATGCATACCTACATACATTCATATATACATGTATGTATACATATATATATATTACTTAATACGAACAGAAAAATTCTGCAGTTTGCCTTCACACGTTTCAAAGTAAATCAAGCATCTCTCTTCCTCATGAAGATAATTTATAGCGATAGCAATTTAAATTAAATTAAGCACAAACTAGAACTTGGCTGAAAAAGATTTTCTAATACACGCTCTGGTTTGCATGAAATACTTCGCCGCCGACAAATGCATGTTATGCAAATTAAACTGAACACTTCATTTAAATAAAGATTACTGTAGGTTTACTTCGTTTAGTAAAGAAAAATTTCTGATACGTAGAAATTTTGATTTCTTTAGAATTTCAGTAATATCATTTTTGTATAATTTACAAGGAAATTCTACTTGCCGTGTAATTCGAATTATTTAATGCGAATGCGTTTTAATGCTTTGCATTTGGGAATATGTGTGTGTATACGGATATCTATTGATGTGTGTGCGATGTGTTTGTTGGCCTGTTGTGCAAATATAGTTTTTTTTTCCTTTCTATTCTACCATCTGCATTTGACGGTGACAAACATTTAATTACAATAATGCAGATTAACTTATTATAAATAACATGCATTATAAAATAAATTATCTTATCAAATATCCGTCAGAATTTAATGTCACATATTTATTGATTAATCACTAATTAATCACTGATTATTGATTAAGCACACATTTTGCTGCATTAGAATTTAGACTTATTTCTTGGTATATTTCTGGAGCTGATTCTAAAAATGGTATCACTTTTACTCGATCAGCACTAAAACTATAATTAATTAATTATCTGCCATTCCGATACAAAAATAGCAACTATATTGTTGCTATTAATACACGACATGCTATCAAAGCAACTGCATATTGCTTAATCAGTATATTTGAGTACACAAGCTTAGTGAACGCGGTGTTAGTATCTCTACTAAAAGGCTGTGGGAAAATAAGCATAGACCATCAGTTTTTTGGCATATAAGCAGCTTCTTTTATAAGAACGTGATGGGTCCTCTTCTTTCCACTAGGTTTAATTCTTTGGCTCTTCGTTGAAATATATCATCATTGTTACTTTCCAATAAGTTTTCCCCTGTTCATTGCTCTGATAAAATTTCTGATTTATTACTATATGTCAATATCTGTATACGTGTCAACCGTTTCTATTCTCAGGCACATCGATCCTCTGATTAGCCGTCTGTTAGTCATAAGTCGTTTTATACCAAGAGCTTTGTCCTACGGACTACTGTTCTCTGTAATTCACTACCATCGTCGTGTTTTCCTCTGATCTATGACATTCAGTCCATTAAGATTTTTATTGGGTTGTCCGGAAATTTCGTGCCGATGTTTAAAGAAAAGAAAAAAGTCAATAAATACTTTCCATTACATTTTTAATCAACCAAATATAAACCATTTTGTTGCATAATGCGTCTCCATCTTTCCTTTAACTTCAAAATACCCTCTTCCCAGAATTGAGGTGGTTTCAAGGCAAAGAATTAATCAAGGTTCAATTCCTTGGATGACGTAAAAACGTCATCCAAGGAATTGACATTTTTACCATTAAGAATATCCTGCAGAAACCTGAATAAGTAGAAATCCGAAGGAGTAATATCTGGTGAATATGGAAGGTGGGGTAACACATCCCAGCCTAGCTGCAGCAATTTTTGTCTGGTTCAGAAATCATCAAGTGTCGAAAATAAACTTTCTTATCTTCCATTTTAAAGGCTTACAGAATTAACACTGGTTATAGGAACATAAACCTTCTTCCACGAAAAGATAGCTTAAACTCTGCTCTAAATGGAGCTGTAGTCAAATCCTATTTTATGGAATCAACCATGTTCTAAAATAAATTGAAAGGTAAGCTGCTATACATCGGCACGAACTTTCCGGACAACCCAATATCAGTCAACATCTTTTAAATCTTTAGCCTTCTGCTTCTTTTCTTTCTTTTAAGTTGTTTACGCACTGGTGGTATCAAAGCCTGTAAGGAGCAAAACTAATAAAAGAACGGGATTGTGTTTCAAGTGCTGTGTACCCAAAGCGAACTTGCTGAAGATCCCAGTAGCACTTTTCCATTCCGTTCGATGTGTGTACAGACTACATCTTTTCTTTGGTTTCTTTTAATTTCCGAGCCAAATTTTTCCGTGAAATACACTGGAATAACCAAGCGTTTCTGGAAATAGATCTCTGTGACTGAGAATGTAATCGACATTGAATCTCATGCACAAGTAAGTATATTACAATCAGAGATTAGGTCCTCTAAAATCCACAGTAATTGGCTGTCAAGAAAGTATTTGATATGAAGAAAATGTTCAGCACTGAACTCATTTTTCTCTCTGAAATAAAAGACCCGTGGATTTTTAATAAAACACTCGTGTATTGAGAAGAACTAAAATGACATCTGTACATATTATCAGAAACCGAAACGAGTGTCTTTAGAGGAATGTGCTGATTCTTTTAAATCAAGTTGATTCTTGCAAATATTATATGAATGTTAGTGAAGGATAGTTTTAAAAATATGTTCATATCTCAATGCATCGTGTAATAGACCTTTCATTCATATGAGATATCTTTTTATATCCCGTTGCTTGCTCAAAATATTTTCATAAGGTTGTCCTGAACATCCAAGATTGCTTTCAGACTTAGTTATTCGAGGTTAATGTGGTTTAAATTGTGAGTAATATGTGATAATAGAATGTATCACACATATTTAAAACGTATATATCATATGAGATCCAGAGTGTGCATCATCGATACTTTCAATACAATTGCTGCATGATTTTATTGTTTGTGATACCCATGCACTACCTGTCTGACACTCTTTCTCTCTCACTCTCTCTCTCTCTCTCTCTCTCTCTCTCTCTCTGTATATATATATATATATATATATATATATATATATATATATATATATATATATATATATATATATAGTTAATCCAAACATGGAAACACAAAGAGAAAACACAATAACGCGAGGACGTGGAACAAATATAGTATTATTGGACGCCCATGAAGGAAAGAAGGAGGGTTTAACGTTTCGAGCGGAGCTCTTCGTCAAAAACATAGGAAAAGGAGAGATCCAAAGAAGGGAAGAAAAAAATCGCCAACGGTACACACGCGGTTACATATATATATATATATATATATATATATATATATATATAGGCGCAGGATTGGCTGCATGGTAAGTATTTTGCTTACCAACCACATGGTTCCGGGTTCAGTCCCAGTGCGTGGGACCTTCAGCTAGTATCTTCTACTAAGGCCTCAGGCCGACCAAAGCCTTTTGAGCGGATTTGGTAGACAGAAACTGACAGAAACCCGTCGTATATATGTGTTTGTGTGACTGTGTTTGTCACTCCACAACATCGCTTGACAACGATGCTGGTGTGTTTATGTCCCAGTAACTTAGCGGTTCAGGAAAAAGAAAAATATAATAAGTACTAGGCTTACAAAGAATAAGTCTTGGGGTCGACTAAAGGCGGTGCTCCAGCATGGCCGCAGTCAAATGACTGAAACAAGTAAAAGTGTAAAAGAGTATATATATATCTATATATATAAAACTGTAGTTGTGTGAGTGTCTGTCCCCTTCGATTTAGATTCCTAACTCCTCCCACATTTTGCGGTGCAGTTTAACTAAATTCGGGTATCCTATAGTCGTGATTAATATCAAGCCCGTCTGGCTATTAGCGCGCGTCTATGATGAGTCTACGATTTTAAAAATAATTTAACATCATTTTTTATTCCATTTTAATGCATAATTTTTCGTGTCGATGACGGCGGAGTTGGCGTCCACGCTCAAACACCTGCACCTGTGTTTGCTTCTCCCCCTTCTTCCCTCCCTCGTGAAGCTGTGGGGAAGGGAGTGTAAAGAAATCAATGTCGTAATGCGTTGTCTAGGAGACCAGCGTTCTTTTAGAACAACGACTTCATGGCTTGAAGACACCAAAACAGAAATGGCTAAGAAAGCCCGAATTGGCATCTATAAGGGAAGTAACTCTCTAAAAATGCTTATATAGTTATTTCCCTTACAAACCCGAGCAACGCCGGGCGATACTGCTAGTCTATATATATAAAACTGTAGTTGTGTGAGTGTCTGTCTCGTACGATTTAGATTCCTAACTACTCCCACATTTTGCGGTGCAGTTTAACCAAATTCGGGTATCTTATAGTCGTGATTCATATCGAGCCCGTCTGAGTATTAGCGCGCGTCTACGATGAGTCTACGATTTAAAAAATAATTTACCATAAATTTTTTCCATTTTAAGGCATATTTTTTCGTGTGTCGATGGCGGCGGAGTTGGCGTCCATGCTCACACCTGCACCTGTGTTGCTTCTCCCCATTCTTCCCTCCCTCGTGAAGCTGTGGGGAAGGGAGTGTAAGGAAATCAACGTCGTAAAGCGTTGTCAAGGAGACCAGCGTTCTTTTAGAACAACGACTTCATGGCTTGAAGTCGCCAAAACAGAAATCGCTAAAAAAGCTGAAACAGATCTACAAAAACGACAAAAAAACGACAGGGCAGGTTTCCTGTGCAAACAATTTGCACAACCGAATGTTTTAGTTGTTGCACAAATCTTTATATATAAAAGTGAAGTTGTGTGTCTGTCTCCTACGATTTAGATTCCTAACTACTCCCACATTTTACGGTGCAGTTTAACCAAATTCGGGTATCTTATAGTCGTGATTCATATCGAGCCCGTCTGGGTATTAGCGCGCGTCTACGATGAGTCTACGATTTTAAAAATAATTTATCATCATTTTTTCCATTTTAATGCATTTTTTCGCTATTATATAAGGGAAGTAACTCTCTAAAAATGTCTACGATGAGTCAACGATTTAAAAAAATTACCATAATTTTTTATTCCATTTTTAATACATTTTTTTGCTATTTTTTTGCTATAACTCTCTAAAAATGCTTATATAGTTATTTCCCTTACAACCCGAGCAACGCCGGGCGATACTGCTAGTTTAATATACAAGGCAGGCAGAGAGTTAAAACAATTTTCACGTCCTTTCTTGTACGCTTCTGACTGTTTCGCTGCTTTTCTTAAAACCGATAATATTTCTCTGCTTTTCTCAACACTGATACCATTCTGTTTACAAGTGCGTTGGTGTAAATTTGTTTAGTAATTTCCACCTAGCTTCCTTGTTATTTTACAAAATAAGCCTTAACCAATGAAATGCTAATTTAAAGGTGCTGCATAAAATCTTTCCTAAATTTTGCTTCAGAGAGGTAAAATTGAAGATAAAATGACGTTAGAACGAATATCTCTACAAATAACGTTATTTTTGACATTTACAATTATCATTTTAAATTTGCAATTACGGTAATTTTTATCCCTTTAGAGTTTTTATCTTCAGTAATGATATTTAAACCGAAAGCTTCCGTTGAAACTAAGATAACTAGCGTTTCAATTCGGTGCTACTGTATAAAGCATGTATTTTTATTTCCATATCTGTAATTTACAGTAATGTAATGCATTACCTTAGAAATCCCTTGTCCCTGGAAATGATTTTTGTGTTGAGGTAAAATGCGAAGTATGAATCGGGAAAATACATACATGAACGCACTAAATGACATACAAATGTGCGCCGTTAATATATTGAGCATGGGAGAGAAATTTGATTTTGTCTTAATCTCTCTCTATATAAAGCTGAAGTTGTCTGTGTGTGGCAGGTTTGGTAGCCTTCAACTAACACTATCTCCTCCGAGACCTTACGGCGCATTTTGACCAAAATTGAAAGTATGATAGAAGAAAGATTGCTGTTCCTTCCGTAGAAGAAAGAAATTTAAATCGGACCATGTTAACACCAAAAACTATTTACATCAAAATGGTGCTTCTTTTCTATGAAAATCCCTATTTTTTACGATTTTTTGACTGCTGTATCGCCATTTTTCGGTGTATTTCAACCAGAAAATGTTCACTTAAAGAGAATGACAAGCTACATAATGCTAAAGTTTTACTTTTCAAAAATTCCACTTCTAAAGGGTCGAAACAAATCCGAGCAACGCCGGGCGATGCTGCTAGTAAAATGATATGACACTTAATAAAATAGCAGAATAAATATACTGTTATATACTCTACCGTATATATCGTACTATATAATACACGATGTGGTGTAAACTGTGTCTTATTATTATTATAAAGCTATTCAGGACGGTGTGCAAGCAGAATCGTTAGCACGCCGAGCAAAATGTTTTTCAACATTTCATCCATCATTACGTTCTGAGTTCAAATTCCAACGAGGTCGACTTTGCTTTCATTGTTTCGGGGTCCATAAAATAAGTATCACTTGGGGTCAATGCAATCGACAGATCCTTTGCCTTAAAATTTCTGACCATGTGCCGAAATTTGAAGCCATTAGTCCTCAGAACATTTAAGTGCGAATCGCGGAGAGTTAAAATTTGCCTATCATTTTACAGGTCTACAAAATCAATTGAGAACCAAGAAATGACTTCAATTGTACCGTCCACCATCCTAACCATCCTAACCATCCTAACCATCATAACAGTTGGTCTTACGATTAAATGAAGCTTTTGGCAAACATATTAAAAGGAAATATGTTCAGGCTCTTTGCATTATAAGTTCAAATCCTGTCGTAGTCTACATCTCTTTTCTTCCCCCCAGGGTCTACTAAACCAAGTACAAATGAAATACTGCCATCGATTTATCTACTCAGCCCATACTCCAAATTTACTGCCATTATGCTTAAAATTAGAGACAACTAATTAAAATTAGAGACAACTGGAGGCGCAATGGCCCAATGGCTAGGGCAGCGCACTCGCGGTCATAGGATCGTGGTTTTGATTCCCAGACCGAGCGTTGTGAGTGTTTATTGAGTGAAAGCACCTAAAGCGCCACGACGCTTCACCAAGTGATGGTGGCGAACCCTGCTGTACTCTTTCTCCACAACTTCCTCTCACTCTTATTTTCTTTTCCTGTTGTGCTTGTAATTCGAAGGGCTAGCCTTGTAACACTCTGTGTCACGCTGAATATCCATCGAGAACTACGTTAAGAGTACACGTGCCTGTGTAGTGCTCAGTCATTTGCACGTTAATTTCACGAGCAGGCTGTTTCGTTGATCGGATCAACTGGAACCCTCGTCGTCGTAAGCGACGGAGTGCCAACATAAAGAGACAACTATCAAACTTAAACTACACAAGTATTTGTCATTGCATTGGAAAAATAATTACAGAGTTGCAGAAAACTTTTTTTGGCATTTAGTTATGATTCTTTAGACTCTGACATCAAATTATGCTGAGGTCATTGTGGCCTTGACTCTCATCGTTTCGGGGTTGTAAAAGTGATATACCAGTTCATTATTCACGTTATTTACATTCGACGGATATTTGTCCTCATCTTGTTTGTTGTTAACACAACGTTTCAGATGATATATCCTCCAACCTTCTTCAGGTGTTCTAAGGCAATTTCGAACCTGGCTTCTCATTCCTAAGGTATTTTTCGATGTTGTTGTTGTTGTTGTTGTTGTTCTTCTTCTTCTTCTTCTTCTTCTTCTTCTTCTTCTTCTTCTTCTTCTTCTTCTTCTTATTATTATTATTATTATTATTATTATTATTATTATTATTATTATTATTATTATTATTATTGAGGTCACTGCCTGGAATCTAACTCAGAATCTTGGGATTAGTAACCCGCAATCTCCACCACTACGCCATACGCCCGTTGGCGTTGTGGCTAAGAGCACACGTTACTAACCCCAAGATTCCGAGTTCGATTCCAAGCAGTGACCTGAACAACAACAACGACGACGACGACGACAACAACAACAACAACAATAATAATCATGATAATAATAACAACATCGAAAAATACCTTAGGAATGAGAACCCAGGTTCTAAATTTCCCCAAGACACCTGAAGAAGACTGAAGGATATATCAGTCGAAACATGTTAACAAAAAACAAGATGAGGAGAAATATCCGTCGAATGTAAACAATGTACATAATTCCCCATCTCTTAAATATAGAATTGATATACCAGTTATATACTGTATTCGATTTAATCTATTAAAACTATTTTATTTAATTTCACACCTTGTGCATGACATGCAAAAATATTATTGAGCTTATATTTAATATATTAATGCCTTCTATGCTGATTATTAATATATTAGAGAGCTTTGCTGCATTTCGGGTTTTACTACATTGCAGTGAAAATATCTCACGTAGAGAGAACACCATAGTGATAATGTCCACGTTGCAGGCGGACCATAGTGTAAATTGCATGGCAGACGGCCAGCAATTATAGCACCTTTTCGTATTTATAAACCGTCATGTATTTGACACGGAAAGGAATATCGATTACTACTGTGGCATTTCAGTGTCATAGACAGCAATATTAAAGATGAAAATTGTCTTAATAACATTAGGAAAAATTTCTTCACGTCTTCTAACTTTTCATTAATGTCTTTTGACGCTCCCATCTGGTTGTCATGTGACTGCAGTGTTCCAAACATAAATGCCTGCATGCATACATGCGTACATATACGTATATGTATATATATATATATATATATATATATATATATATACATATATATATATATATATATATATATATATATATATATATATAATATTATATATATATATATATATATATATATATATATATACATATACATATATATATATATATATATATAATATATATATACATATATATATATATATATATATATATATATATATATATATATATATATATATATATATATATATATATATATATATACATATATATAGTAGTTGTATACTGTCACTTAAAGTGACAGTCCCATGAAGGGAATCACCACACTGCTATTTAGCCCTAGGAAGCATCAACGCTTCCTGTCGGCCTTCACATATTTCTTGTGTCCTTATGTTTACAACGGGGAGACAAGCACTCCCACCCAGCTTAGCCTGCATCCAGAGACTAGTTTCTGAGTCTTGCTCGTCATCAGTCAGGAATAGCATGGCCTGCTAGCTGGAGATGCCTGTCTAGGCCTTGCAAACATATAAGAATTCTAGTGAAATAAATCCACTGATTACAAAAATAGAAATATTACAGTTCTAAATATCTCAGACAGATATTTCGAACTTCTCGCAGTTACTACAGAATGACATACAATTGTTTTCTGCATTTCCTTGACTTCGAAAATCTACCCCAACACACTTTTGAGCGTGTGTGTGTGCGCCTGTTTGTGCGTGCGCGCGTAAGTTTACGTTCAGAAAGACAATTTGCACGCACACACACACACACACACATGACACACGTATATATTTATATATATATATATATATATATATACATAAAAACCCACAAAAATTCATATACACCCGCGCATGGAGGCAGACACACACACACACACACATATATATATATATATACACACATGCACAAATTTATATATACTCGCGCGTGCACGAAGACACAGACACACAAACACACACGCACACATGCACATACATATACGCATACACAAAATATTTCTACATAGAAATACACGTCGTGTGTATATATAGTTGTATGTATTTGTATGTATGGCCTGAATATATTTCTGAGTGGATGTCTGAATATTTATATAATCCACGATGATTCTCTGAGAAACTGCCCCAGTGCCAAATTTATTGCCAAGAAACATTCTTAATTCCACTGCTATTATTTCAATCTGCATTTCTGTTCAGAAAGCAATGAAATTCTCACTTTGCATATATATAGTTAAATATACACTCTCTCCGTATTTGAATTGCATCCACCATGCTAACCTGACCTTTTTCAAATTATGGCGTCCATTTTTATATTTGCAACCTGTATACTTATTTGCAATGGCATCTTACTTATGATAGAAATAATAGCCGAATTATGTGTTTACAGTGAAATTAAATAGACATGTATCATGAAATAAATACCTTACTTTTAATTACTATTAGCAGAGAATTTTCAGTACTGATTGCATCTTTACCACTTCTATGCTTCGTCGTATTGTGAAAATAGTCATTCTAACTACAGCTGCAATTATACAGTCGATTAGGCAGCATCACATAACCTTGTAATAAACGTCAGGCTAGTGTTCAAGTGTAAGTAATTGTATGTAATTATTACATTGCCGCATATATATGTTTAGTGTGTGTTTGGTAGGAAAGCAAGAAATTGTGTTCAATTAAATAAGGAAGGAATATCATAGAAGTAACAGCGTCTATTAGTTTCTGTAGTACTTGGTAATTAAATGCAACCGCACTAATTACTATTTATCTAATTTCACAAAGCGCACATTTTATGGATTTTTAATTAAAGCTTATACGACTCATTGCATATGCTGGCCGTAGTTCAATATATAGTTCAATAAACTGATTGAGAACCAAAATCAGAGCAGTTTTGCTTACGTCTACACTTCAAATAACGCATATTCAGACATTTTATTGAAGATTTACAAATGTAACATATTTAGTCAGGTTCTAATCTGAATACTTTTTCATTATAGTTAAGACCTGTCGCATATATATATATATAATATATATATATATAAATATATATATATAATATATATATATATATATATATATATATATTCATTTAGAGATAGTAGGCCCCTTCATCTCACCATATAAAAGACATTTCATTTAAATACTTACTACTTTATAACTTGGTTACACGTGTTTCATGGGGTACATTTGCCGGTTCCTTAACCACACCGTGTTTTGCTGGAACCATTCATATAATATAACCCCAATCATCAGGCCCCTATATCACTTTATCATAGTTTGATACTATAAACTATATTTTAATATGGTGAGATGAAGGGGCCTGCTATCTCTAAATGAAAATATATATTTTCTCATTGAGAATAATTTGAACCCCTGTTATGCGGGAATGTTTGTTCCCTAACAAATAAAATTATATATTCTCTTACTCTTTACTCTTTTACTTGTTTCAGTCAGTTGACTGCGGCCATGCTGGAGCACCGCCTTTAGTCGAGCAACTCGACCCCGGGACTTATTCTTTGTAAGCCCAGTACTTATTCTATCGGTCGCTTTTGCCGAACCGCTAAGTGACGGGGACATAAACACACCAGCATCGGTTGTCAAACAATGCTTGGGGAACAAACACAGACACACAAACATACACACACACACACACACATATATATATATATACATATATATATATATATATATATATATATATATATATATATATAATAGATAGATATGCGACGGGCTTCTTTCAGTTTCTGTCTACCAAATCAACTCACAAGACCTTGGTCGGCCCGAGGCTATAGTAGAGAAGACACTTGCCCAAGGTGCCACGCAGTGGGACTGAACCCAGAACCATGTGGTTGGTAAGCAAGCTACTTACCACACAACGACTCCTATATATAAATATATATATATATATATATATTATATATATATATATATATATATATATATATATATATATATATATATATATATATATATATATATATATATATATATATATATATATATACATATATATGTGTATATGTATGTATATATGTGTGTGTGGATGCGTGCATGCATACATGTATGTATGTATATATGTATTCATGTCTGCTCCTAAGAAACATAACTAAACGAAGTGGGTCACGACTAATCTAGTTTGTATTATTATGATGTCGATTCTGAGCAACGCCTCTATTTAAATAACATAAAATTGTCAAATGAACTTGGTGCGTAGTAATCAAATTCCGTTTATGACTCGTAGCTCTGCAGTGAAGTAAACAGTAAACGTTTTGTATATATTATATATTATATGGCACTATATTATATTACACTATATCATATTATATCCTGTTATATTATATATTATATTGCATTATATTATACTATACTGTATGGAAATATGTTATATTATAGTTTATATTATATATTCCGTAGTGATTAAATTATTATGTTTTGTTGTGTGTTTGTACACCATGCACGTGAAACGAAATTATCTGCTAAAGAAGTTTAGCAGTTATGCTGCACAACTAAGAAAAGAGAAACCAAGTTTGTTCCCTACGGAAACCCATGTTTGGCAATTGGTTTTATTCATTTTTCTTTAGATATTTCACTGTCTTGTATCCATAGGTTGATGGTTGTTGCAAAGATGACAATATTATGATTCCAATATCAAACTGCATAGACATAAGATATATTTAACTCAATACAGATAATAATTAAATAAATACGAGACATAGTTTACAACGGCAAAACTTAATTGAAACTCACAACCGAATGCTGCTCTTGTGACTGGAACGGATTTACTCCCTCCGCTATACATACAATCATTCTTAACACCACTGGAAGAAGTAAAACGAAAAAAAAATTAGCATCCACCAAATTGATGTTGAATCGTTCACCAACAAACTCCTGCAGCTCAGGCAAAATAGTTATACTGTATGTTCTACTGTTGGCGCTGCTTCTTGGTGCTGGCAAAGAAATGTGGTCATCTCCTCTGTCCAGGTATAGCTGATTTGCATGCTTCCTTTCCATTCGCTATCCATAATTTTATTCTACCTTCGCTTCAGTCCTGCAATACGCTCAATCTTTACCTCTCAGAACAATACACCTCTGAAGTCCAAACTCTCGCCAGATCATGGTTTTTCTCCTCGCATTAATAGAATTGTAAATAAAAGAAAAATAATACAGATTCTCACCAGCCTCGAGCCATGAATGCAATATCTTTCTGAAGACCGAGCAATTAAAATATATAACAAGCCAGCTATGTACTGAATAATATATAAATAGATTAATTGAAAAACATCATATAAGAATCGCAGATACAATAACGTGAAAATACGGCACATTACGGGATTGATTAGCAAATCGAATAGCTTGCGTCGTAACATTTGTTTCACCTGTCTTGAATCCGAGTTCAAATTCCACAGAGGTCAATATTGTCTTATCACTTCGATATCGATAAAAAAAAACGTAATATCCAGTTCGAGTGAGATGAATGTTGTAATATTCATCTGTTTCAAGGCGGCGAGCTGGCAAAATCGTTAGCACGCCGGGCGAAATGCATAGCGGTATTTTGTCTGCCGTTACGTTCTGAGTTCAAATTCCGCCGAGGCCAACTATACCCTTCATCCTTTCAGGGTCGATTAAATAAGTACTAGTTATGCACTGCGTTCGTAATTGTCTGTCCTTGTTTGTCCACGCTGTGTTTAGCCCCTTGTGGGCAGTAAATAAATAGGTATTTCGTCTGTCTTTACATTCTGAGTTCAGATTCCACGGAGGTCAACTTTGCCTTTCATCCTTTCGATGAATTAAGTACCAGTTGCGTACTGGGATCGACCTAATTGACTGGTGCCCTCCCCGAAAACTTCGGGCCTTGTGCCTACAGTAGGAAAGATTATTCATCTGTTTCGGTTCCTTTCATTCTTTGTTCAATTTCGCCCGTCGAGAACCACAGCTATACGTTCGACACGGGTCCAAGTTATATTACGAAATATTCAACGGTTGAAGAACAGTAGCATCTCTGTGCGAGGAAACGTGCGAAGTGGATTACGATGCCGTGCTTCTTGTAAATTTTAAACAAAAATTCAACGGACACTAGTTTGTTTATAACAATACTGTAAACCAGAAGTTCTCAAGCCTTTTCGTCCACTGCCGTACCTCCTCATGACCACATAATACCCTAAGTGACCCCATCCCAATTTTTATGCATAAACAAATATTTTATGTTTTTACTAATTCATATTTACTATGATGCATTTGACATTTGATATAATATCATATAATTTGTATACAATACTATAATAATATTATAATAAATTCATAGCCTCCCCTGATCCGTTGCCTTCCATTCAATGCCTCCTTTTTCTCTATCACTCCTCCCGCATCCACCAGCACACACCTCTCAACGCCCACCGGGGGCGGTAGCTCTTAGTTTGAGAACCTATGCTGTAAACATTCTGCATAATAGTATTGCTATAAAAAAATCTTCTAATTATTAGCAGTAATACAGAGCAACTTGTATTTGTGTGCAGCAAATAAAAGACACGCGGAGAAAAGATTTACAGTTTAGTATTTACATTGGAGACGCATAACATGCTATAGATATATCGTCATGTTTATTATGCGGAGAAATACTGGGTGAAGTATTATCCATGAAAGTAACCATTCATACACACACACACACACACACACACACTCACACACACATACCACACACACACACACACACACACACATATCCACACACACACACACACACACACACACACACACACACACACATATATATATATATATATATATATAGGAGGTGTGTATGAAAACTTTTGAGTCTCCAAGGCCTTTGAGCCTTGAAGTCTTGTACCTTCAGAAGTCTTGTACCATCTATTGTTTTTTTCCGGGCTATATAGCAGCGAATCCATCTAGGAATATCTGAAGAAGGAATATTATTTCGAAATATCATATCAGACTATGTATGACTAAATTACAACAGGTATATAGCCCGTTGTTTGTATTATAGTGCATTGTTGTACTATTCAACCTTTTTATTATTTATATATATATATATATATATATATATATATATATATATATATATAGGCCTGCTCGCTTAGCCAGTGGGGTGGCGTCATTTCAAGGCTAAAACAATGCGAAGCGCATTGTGACCAGCGATGTGTAGCAACATCTGATAGATGGTCGGTCACGGTGATCACGGTGATATATATATATATATATATATATATATATATATATATATACAGAGAGAGAGAGAGAGAGAGGAGAGAGAGAGAGAGAGAGAGAGAGAGAGAGAGAGAGAGAGAGATTATGAATGTGTGTGTGTGTATTCCTCATCTCCCACTTCTGTTAGTGATCAACTGCAACCACACCGTTCTCCCTCTACCTTTGACCAATCTCGACGACTCCGTTTCTCTTACTTACTCATCTCCACCACCTCAAAGTCGACTACCAAACTGAACTATCCGTATTACTATTCCTTCCGCCGACCTCACCTAAACCTCTTTTTTCTCCCTGACCAACCTCCGCATCCCCAATGTCATCAAAATTTAGCAAATCTAAATTTAAAACTATTTACATTTCACTGCACCCCAGCGCTAAAACGTCCAGCTGTCTATAACGAAATCCATAAAATATATCCCATTCTTTGCGAGCAAGTATATGTACATACCGTGACGGCAACACTCGTTTACTAAAACCCATTCCAATCATAAAACCCCTGCTACAACCCCACCAACATCAAAAGCAGTTCGTAACCCTAAAATCTGCTGCTATTCTCAACACCAGTAATTATTTCTACAGCAAGAGTTATCTCCCCGGGACTTACGTATAACCGAAAACAATACTTCCAGTCGTGACCCAAATCTCCATGAAATCATACCCTGTTGCAGTAGCATCGGTATGGACTTTTCCCAATGTAGCACCGAAGGAGATCAAAAATAAAGAATATTTTCTCTGTTCGGCTGCCACTTTTTAATTTCTTCAATTTTGTTCCTATTGATTTCGAATTTGGTCTATTGAAGTAGTTTTGTATGCTTACTATTGACATGAAATTCATTTTCGCCATAAATCAATAAATAAACAATTAATAGCATTTAAAGTTTGCAAATCTGGGTTAATTTTAACCAATCGAACGCCACAGAGATATAAGTTCCTGTTTCCATGGTAACGAGCCAACCATTGGCACTGCTCTGTAAAATCCCATGTGTTTATGAAAATCAAAATGATCTCTTTACACTTTTTTTCGAACTGGACAACAGTTTGTCTTTTCTCCTCTTAAAACTACAAAATATGTTGTTTGTTCTTTTTTGGTCATTTTTCGCTTATTAAACGCTTTAAACACGTGCTATCATCGCAATATTGATAGTCTTGTTTTGTCGTTTTACGATTGCAGTCACGCACAAAATGACAGCTTCGAAATTCTGTTTTCTGACACTTTAAACCTCTGTAACGTTTTACAGTCATTTTTTTCTGCAACAAGTGCATTAGACCCTGAGATATTAACACCACTACCGCAAATTTTAAGATCTTAAAATTTCAGAGTACAGCCAAACAGAACAGATATCTGGAGAACATTTAGTAGAAACACTAACAAATCTGACAACAGTGCAGGAATTACCCTCATCGCTGGCAATAAACCATAATTCTCTTTCGCACACTATTCTAGTCTCAACATTTTTGCTGAATGCACAAGACATCCGCCCATCCTTCAATTCAAAAGATGAAAGATTCAGTTCATTCAAAATTAGGTTGCCGACCACTGGGGCGAATTTTCATCTCGCTTTGATATTATTTTTTTTTTTAACACACCACGTCTATATGAGAAATTATCTCAGTTGAAGGGTGTATTTCAGCAGCGAAGTTGATATTTTCCCTGCGAGGTCTTTATAGGAACATATGTATGACACACGCACGCACACACAAACACACACACACACACACACACACACACACACACACACACACACACACACACACACACACACACACACACACACACAACATTTGTATGTATTTTAAGGAAAATTGCTCAGGGATGGTCTCCATTAACGCACGTTTATCCTAATATTTTGTAGTGGAAATTATGAAACTAGAGTTAATTAAATTTATAGCACTAGTGAGGTAAACAAATCACTAGTTTTATAATTAAGACCCCAAAAAGCAAAAAATAGTCTGAAAAATGCCAAACTGAATTGGCATTTAAAACAAGGTCATGTATTTTGTGAATTTAAAACTGTACTTCATCATGTTGTCAATTTGTACAATTTCTACTCTTAATTGCTTTTAATCCAATTAATCAAATTTATATAAAGACATAACAAAATTGTATCAGACTGCTAAATATTTTAAAGATATTTCTTGTATTTTTTTTTTGTTTATTTACCATTTTGGTTTAAAATATAATATAAAAATTCGCATACTTAGATAAGTAGATCGAAAGAAAAATATCTATGTGCCAAGGGAGAAGCAAAGAACAAAATGTAATACAATACTCAAACTGTCTTTTGAAAATATATATATATATATATATATATATATATATATATATACACATATATGTATATATGTATGTATGCATATATATATATATGTATATATATATATATATATATATATATATATATATATATATATATATGTATATATGTATGTATGCATATATATATATGTATATATATATATATATATATATATATATATATATATATATATATATATATATATGTATATATATATATGTATATATATATATATATATATTTATGTATATAGTACTTCCTGTGTGTACATTTAGGTGAACGACTGCTAATGGCGAGTTTAGAATTCGTTAAGTATCAAAGTATCATGATCCAGACTACTTATCCTGAAGTGGTGTGCTTAGACTGCACTTAGCAGTATTACAGGTTACATTGCACATAGCAAATGTATAAAAGTATAAGAACAAGAGAATGCAAATAAACACAATGGTGAAACGTACGTGGGGAAGAGATGATATAAAACAGACTTCTTCAGTTAACGATTTTATTTATAATTAATCTCTAAATCAACTCTGTCTCCTTCAAAACAACTGTCTTAGGAATCTATACCACGCCCAAGACGCTGTAACCACACTTCACAACAGCGCTAGAACACGGAAACCAGAACGGCTTTAAGTTGGTCGGTGACAGACTTTTTCCATGTTTTCCAACGCCTTAAATGATACTCTTTGAGGTGAATTTTCAATATCGGGAAGAGGTTATCACACGGGCGAATACGGGAGCTGAGAGACAACCCTGTAATCGAAATCGCCGTGTGACAAGGCGCATTGCCGTGATGCAATACACCCAGATCTCTTTGATGTTTGGCATCACGCATGCAATGTATTTTCGTAACCTTTCAAGAATTTTACTGTAAAAATCCTGACTGACAGTCTGTCCTTAAGACACAAGTTCTTTATTTATAACTCCATTACAGGAGTACGGTTTTAATATGCAAACGAGTATGGTTTTAATATTCGATTTGCTTATTCTCAATTTTTTTGGCCTCGGTGTGTTAGCAATCTGCCACTCCTGACTTCGGCGTTTTGTTTCTGGACCGCACTGAAAAATCCATGATTTATCAACCGTAATGACTCTTAAGAGAAAATCTGTGTCAATTTCAATCCATTCCAGGAGATCGCAGCACCATTTCTTCTTGTATTTTTGCTTAGAGGTGAGACTTTTGGGAACACATTTTGCAGAAATTTTCCTCATTCCCAATTCGTTGACCAAAATCCGATGAACAGTAATATGTTTCACATTCAGCTTCTCTTCACTTTGATGGTCAAGAATCAACAACATGTCGTTAACAGGTGCATTCTGATGGTTAACCGACGGTCAAACCGCACGTTCCACATTTTAGTCATTTCTTGAAGTTGATAACCTTCCAGAGCAAGAGTTATTTTCAACTGGTTCTCAGCCTCGTAAAATGTCTTTGAAGCATCCGGAAACTTGTGCTCTTGATAAAGTAGTTTCGCCGTAAGATTGTTGAAGTATTTTACAAGTTCCAGTGGCATTGTGTCCAAGTTTGGCATAAAAAAAACTTGATCGCAGAGCATTGATCATTAGTGTAGCGGCTGATTTTCAGGACACATAAAACAATATCACTTCGGAGAACGTGCACTCACAGTTCACCTCTAAGCAACAACTTTGTGCATCTTGCTCTGGAATTATAGGGGAAGTTGATGTTGATGTACCGCCGATGCCAGATCGAACACTATGAGTCTAGTTTCGCATTATATCTTTTTATTTACAGACCACGTATATATATATAAACTCCAACACGTATATATACATATATATATATATAATTAATACCTTGATACAATAGAGCACTCAATATAAATTCAGTATATAATATTCTCATTGAATATATTTAAATAAATATTTACACACACACACACATAAACACACACACACACACACACACACACACACACACACACACACACATATATATATATATATATATATATGGATGTGTACATATATACGTATGTATGTCATTGTTACGTTTTTTATTTCAAGATTTCTTGCCAATAGAGAAAAAGTCGGTTTCTAACCTAGATTCAGGGCTCCTTCATTGGAATTTCAACATCAACAACAGGGTATTTTTGTATGTATGTATGTATGTATGTATATGTGCAGATTTGTATATGTTTTGTTTTACGTATGTATTCTAATGCATATAGTTGCATATCTAGGCATGTTCATATATATTTAAATGATAAACTTCTGGAAAGTTTTACAGATTTTTAGTTCTAGTAATGGATTGGATTTGTAGTCTTCGAATTAGCTTCCTCTTTTCTGGTTTTGCGAAGTCTAATTTCACAAGATTGGTATTTATGCATTGTGTTGCATAACCCAGGGCCCCAATAATTACACGTATAAACCTGAACTTGTAATCTGCAGATTTCTCAATAGTTCAGCGTAATTCCGTTTTTCACTTATCTTCAGCTATATATGTGTGTGTGTGTACTCGAACATGACTGATATTACGCATAAGGATTTGATTGGAAAATGCTAAAATACCGTATGTTTTGTTCCAACAGCGACGACGACAACACGATTTAATCCTACCGATTTCAAATATGTGTTTGAAATAATAAACAAAATGAAAGCAATATTTTCCTGTCTTATATTCCCCCGTTATTTTATTTGACGTGACTGGGAGAAGCATTTACCTATCGATTAATCATTTTAGCATCAAACAACTGTGTTGTGTGGGCAGTGAAAGGAGGGGAGAGACTGCTTATCCAGACGAATTAGACATAATGTCATGTAATTAAACCTTTTGTAATTATCTTTATAGTGTGATTAGTCAATTTCATTTAACTCTACTGATTTGATAGAGCTGTAAAATGAATTTAACTTAGTAGTTATAAATTTGAAAAAGATAGCGTTCATTATACACTTTGAAAATATATATTATACAAACCTATACAGTATCATCTACGTTTGCAGTTCAATACATTTGAGACATAAAAACTGCAACATTATTTATCGTGTTTATTATGTCGCCTAGAACTGAGTTTAGTAAGTAATATTGTCTGTGAAATTAATTATACTGTCCTTATGGTAATTAAAGTATCAACTGCAATTGAAGGCTTCAAAATATATTATTATTATTATTATTATTATTATTATTATTATTATTATTATTATTATTATTATATTATTATTATCATCATTTAGTAGTTTAATATTTATAGCGTGCTTTTACTTCACTACCGAGCGCAGCTCTGTGTGCCTTGGGTATGTGTTGTGATTTGTTGTGATGCTCTGATGGTTACTGCATTTAAAGTGTTTTGCGTAGGATGTGTGCAGTGCCCAGTAGTGCAATTTCCTGTATGTTATATATGTTTGTAAGTTCTGGTATTTTTGTTATGTATTTGTCTGAATATTTTTTTATCATACCTAATGCGCCAACTATGATAGGGATTGTTTCTTCTCCTTCTTCTTCTTCTTCTTCTCTTCTTCTTCTTCTTCTTCTTCTTCTTCTTCTTCTTCTTCTTCTTCTTTTTTTTATTATTATTATTATTATTATTATTATTATTATTATTATTATTATTATATTATCATTATTATTATTATTATTATTGAGTGAATGAGTAATGCATGCCATCGAAGTGACACTGGGGTAAAATATACGAAGCCCAGTATACCCATCATGTCTACCCGTCTGATAAGGGTACACGAAACACATGCATCACAACCATATGTGCGTGATCTCATATAGGTGATCTCATATCAAGATAAACAGTGCAGGGCCTTGCAAGTGGGACCCAGTTAGAATTTTCTTCTGGTCGTGTAGTCAATCCCGCTCGAAAGGTCCCTGATAAGAGTTGTTTAAGAATGTTGAACGAAACTCCCATGTTTTCAGAAGTGAATTATTCAAACCCTAAAGAATCCCTCTCAACACATGGCTATGATGCTCCTCCACTACTTCTGCTCATGATCAGAGATGCACATATTGTCAGCCACTATGGGACATGCTCAACTGATTGAGGTCAAACAACTGACAAGCAAATCTGTGGTATTGAGCAGAATATTTGCTGTAGCCCATCTTTTATACCAAGACAAAACACTGTACGTGATAACACTTCCAATCAGTTAAGATCAGAAGCCACGAGAGCCACTGCCTGGTAGTGCAGCAGAGGATTTTATTATTATTATTATTATTATTATTATTATTATTATTATTATTATTATTATTATTATTATTATTATTATTATTATTATTATTATTTATTATTATTATTTTTATTATTATTATTATTATTATTGTTGTTGTTGTTTTTGTTATTATTATTATTAGGCAGTGGTCTTATTTTTTATCACGTGCTTCCACTGCGCTCCGAGCGCAGCTCTGTGTGCCTTGGGTGTATGTTGTGGTTTGTTGTGATGCTCTTATGTTTACTGTATTGAAAG
>NC_043000.1:27710286-27782786 GCF_006345805.1 Octopus sinensis | reverse complement strand
TTAGGCCTAACGATAACAACAGCCGTCTCACACTGTGTCCAACAAACCCTCTACATCCGACTTCGATTGGAAAATGCTCTGTTTTCCAGCCTGCGTCTTCACATTCCTCGAGGGCTTTTACATAACGCTCAATCTTTTGAGCCCTAGCGGCGTCCAAGTTATCTTCATGAGGAACCATTAACTCGAGTAGATTCACAACTTCCTTTCACACCACATTAAAATGTCCGGTTTTCTCGTAACTGGGATAGGAAAGAGTCCCTGGCTCCCTTGCAATTTATAATAACGTCGCGAACAAGAGGCAGTCATGAAATTATAACAATATGAACACTAACTATAGAGTCATGAGTATTTTTATAAATATAAAACCGGTAAACATGACATTTCGTACATTAAGTTTTGTTATAAAGATCTTATATTTACTTCTTCATTTAATACACGCGCGCATACACACACACACACACAAACACACACACACACACACACACACACACTCACTTATTAATAAAGATGCAAAGATATCACAAAAACTGTTACTCAGAATTTCACGTCCCTTTCTTCGGACAGTTTTGGTTGGGCATGGAACAAAAATTGGTTTTGTTTCTTTGGTCTCTTCTGCTTACGGCCTTTTCAGTAACTGGATATATGAAATTAATATTACGACTTAAAATATTATTTTACACAATATGATTTTAAATCGGGATTTTAAACACAACTGTCCAATGAACGAGAATGTGAAACTCTGAGTAACAGGTTTTGTTATGCCTTAGCAGTTTTATTAATAAAGCACATTACTCTACCTCCGGTATTCGAGTATTATTTATTTCCACCTTGTTTCACAGTTATGTGCTTACTCTGGTATATAAATATTATATTGTATATTAAGTGCAGGAAAATTATATCAAAAATCATCACAGAAGAAGTAAGTCCAAAATAATATTGTGTTAATAGATAGATGTATAAATATATAATGTATAATTATTTATTTAAAAGGTTTAAAAGTTAAAAATATCTAAGATAATTAAAACTTTTAAACCTTTTAAATAATCATACTTCTATATTATACATCTATATATTAATATAACATTATTTTGGAATTTTATCTTCTCTGATAATATTTTGATGTAATTTTCCTTCACTTATTTCATAGTATAATATAATCGCTCTTATTAAATGTCTAAATTTAGAGTTTTAGACATTTCCCTACCAAGAGCACTTATTAAAAAAATCAGTATATTGTATTCTCTTTGAATATATTTGATTATCGATATATATATATATATATATATATATATATATATATATATATATATATATATATATATATAGGGAGAGTTCACGAAAAAAGTAAAAGACGAAGACAGGTGGTGTACAAAACAAACAGATGTATTAGTATAACGCTCAGGAATTGAAAATGTCTTTTACGTTTCGAGCCTACGCTCTTCTACAGAAAGGGACACAGACAAAACAAGGAGAGAAAAATATATATATATATAGCTAGATGTACACATACACACATACCCAAATGTTGTAACATTTTATAACTAATTTTCGAATCTGCAGTGATCTAATTTGATATCAAAGTTTCAAATTGTTTTTTTTTTAATTCAAATATTTGTTCATTCCTGTTAAATTTTACTTCGATGTGATTCTAAAATTGATAACTTAAAAGTCATAACATAGGGTCTTTGTGGGTTATATAAAATTTTGCTTGCAAGTAAATTATGCGAGTCAAACGCAATCAAGAAATGAGTGCATTTTAATGATTCCTTTAATGTTTAAGTTCCACTTATCACTTTCTCTAGTTGTCTTTTTTACCCAACATCAAAAATACGTATTTAGAGCAGTTTCAGACTTGCATCCAAAAATGGATAACCATATGTGAACTTCTTTGGCATTTTATTTATAGATTTCAGGCAAGCAACCGCTATATTGCAAAAGGGATTAGATGAATACAATAAGCCATTTTCTACATCTGGTACCACAGGTTACAATCACAGCCTTCTAACACATGACTCTCTTTAGGATATTTCTGCTTATTGTAATGTAAGCACTCCTATCCAGTTTCTAATCAGGCTCAAGTTCTCGCTACTTGTTGCTTTATGAAGTGAGATTTTTGTCAGTGGGAATTAAAACACCTGTATATACATTACATTCTGGCAAGATTCCCTAATTAGCACTCGCGTTATTCAATATTGTCTTATTCTCGCATAAGCATGACATCAAATAAAACTAATTGTTAAATATGAAGCATAAACAACTTGTGGCGTCTGGTCCAATCACCAAAACCTACACTAAATTCAATCGAAAAATAAAATTGAAAATATTGTTTATTTTCATATATATCTATCGTTCTCTTCCCACACCAAAGATGCGGTCGAAAAAAAAAGTTCTTTTCTCAAAAAATCCATTTTTATTCATATTCTTTTCTACTCTAGACACAAGGCTCGAAATGTTTGGGGCGGGGGCCAGACGATTATATCGACCCCAGTACGCAACTCGTACTTAATTTACCGACCCCCAGAGGATGAAAGGAAAAGTCAACCTCGGCGGGATTTGAACTTAGAACGTAGCGGCAGACGCAATACCTATTTCTTTACTACCCACAAGGGGCTAAACACTGAGAAGACAAACAAGGACATACAAACGGATTAAGTCGATTTTATCGAATCCAGTGCGTAACTGGTACTTATTTAGTCGACCCCGAAATAATGAACGGGAAAGTCGACCTCGGCGGAATTTGAACTTGGAACGTAACGGCAGACGAAATACCTATTTCTTTACTACCCACAAGGGGCTAAACACATAGAAGACAAACAAGGACAGACAAACAGATTAAGTCACTTATATCGAGCCCAGTGCGTAACTGGTACTTGTTTAATCGACCCTGAAAGGATGAAAGGCATAGTCGACCTCGGCGGAGTTTGAACTTGGAACGTAACAGCAGACGAAATACCTATTTCTTTACTACCCACATAGAAGACAAACAAGGACAGACAAACAGATTAAGTCACTTATATCGAGCCCAGTGCGTAACTGGTACTTGTTTAATCGACCCCGTAAGGATGAAAGGCATAGTCGACCTCGGCGGAGTTTGAACTCAGAACGTAGCGGCAGACGAAATACGGTACGCAGTTTGCTCGGCGTGCTAACATTTCTGATTTCTTTAATTAGGCACAAGGCCCCAATAGAGAAAGGACAAAACAAAAACACATTATTTACATTCGACGTATAATTGTCCTCTTCTGATTTGTTGTTAACACAAGGTTTCGGCTGATATACCCTCCAGCATTCTTCACGTATCTTGGGGAAATTTCGAACATAGTTTCTCATTCCTACAGTATTTTTCGATGTTATTATTATTATTATTATTGTTGTTGTTGTTGTTGTTGGTGGTGGTGGTGGTGGAATCGAACGCGGAAACTACTACGACATATGCCCGTAGGCAATTATGGAGTGAATCTGAGGGCATATACATCTTATATTTTCCTATCCTTCCTTAGTACCGCTTCCCATATGCTACTCATATCTGCATTCGGTCTGCTTAGGAGGTTGTTGTGTTCTAGCGTATGTGCTGCTTCTTTTAGTTTTCGTATATTCCTGTGGTGTTCTCTGTCTATTATTTTAACTTCATCCTACAGTGGGAGGTGGTCTCCATTTTTCCATACATGCTCAGCTCTACCCGATTTATCAATATCTCCTCGTGTTACGGCTTTGCGATGTTCCTCTACCCTTATTTTGAGGGGCGGCATGTTTCGCCTTTGTATAACCTACCACAACAGCATGAGATGGAGTACATGCAGTCTTTTGCTATATTCTCTTCTATTGATGGTTCTACTAGAAAGAAATATTTGTCAAGTGTTATATTACTCTTGAATAGTGTCCTGATGTCATATGGGCCGCATATCGTTTGTATCTTTTCGGAGAGGCCTTTCACATAGGGTAGACAGACTGTAGACAGTTTTATTGGCCTCATCCTCCCTCTTCTTCATAACTGGAGTGGATAGTATACTTCTGGGGTAGTTGTTGCTTAACAGATCGTTATTAGCTTGATCATTTCTTTGTGGTGTGTATCACGATCGCTGCTTATATTCCTTGCACGATGTTTTAGGCACTGAGCAATCTTTCTCTTTACACTGTATGGATGGTGGAAATGGAAGTTGAGGTATTGTCCACTAAAGGTCGGCTTGCGGCATACGGATGTCCTGAATACATACTTGGTGCATGTTATTAATTAATACGTCCAGGAATGCCAGCTGATTTTCTGTTTCCCTTTCCATTGTAAACTGTATGGATGGCCTTATTGAGTTCACGTGATCTAACAGTACTTGAACTTCTTCCTGGTGTGGCCATGGTATAAAGGTGTGATCAACATATCGTAGCCATAGTGTTGGTTTTAGTAGTGTTGATCCTAAAGCCAAATTCTCAACGTATTCCATGTATATATTGGTTAATATTGGTGTTAATGGTGAACCCGAAGGTACACCCTCTTCCTGTCGATATATATCAATGTCCATACTAAAGTAGGTTGTTTCTAAACAGGTCAACATTTCTTATTGTATACCAGTGCGTTCCTTTAGATGGGTGTCTGTCACTAGTTTTTCTTGAATCACCGATAGTGCTTCACCATTTGGAACTTCGGTGAACAGACTTATCACATCTAGACTCACCATCTGCTTGGATTCAGTGGGGGTTTCCTTGATCAATTCTGTGAAGTGGGTGGAATTCTTCATGTACGATGTTAACTTTCCTGCTGATTGGCTGATTATATCTGCAACGAAGTAGCTCAGTGGATGACATGCTGAACCTCTACAGCTCACTATAAGTTTTAATAGAATACCATCCTTATGAATCTTAGAGAGACCGTACAGATCTTGTTGGATTCTCTTTCTATCATCATCTCTGGTTATTTTCCTAAGAAATTAAGATAACCTCTCTTGGATTTCGTTATTTAGTTGAGGTATTTTCCAACACAGATCTTGATCACGAACAAGGATCACTTTACACCAATGAAGTACAGACAACTGACTCAACACCACAGTAAACTTCCACACATGTACGGTCTCCCTATATAGTATTTTCATTCTTTTATTCTTTTACTCGTTCCAATCACTTGAATGTGGCCAAGCTGGATCACCACTTTTAGTCGAGAAAATCGAGCCCAGGACTTATTCTTTGTAAGCCTACTACTTATGCTATATTTTGCCGAACCACTAAGTTACGGGGACGTAAACACACCAGCATCGGTTGTCCATCGATGTTGCGATGACAATCACAGACTCAAAAACATATACACACACTTCGGACATCTTTCAGTTTCCGTCTATCAAATCCGCTCACATGGCTTTTTCCGGCCCGTAGCTATAGTAGATACTTGACCAAGGTGCTATGCAGTGGGACTGAATCCGGTACCATGTGGTTGGTAAGCAAGCTGCTTACCACACATCCACTCCTGCACTAATATGTAAGTATATGTAAGATATCCTGCAAGACTGTATAAACGGGTGGTTAAAATAACTTCTGCGTTAATCTCGAACTTATTACTATATTTTTAATATGAAATAATTGAACTTATCCAAACATTGTTAAATAATTTCTAAGTTAATTTCTTGTTAAGATTGTTTTGATTCGAAGACTCACTTCGCTTAGACATTTCGAGATATGTGTCACTACGCAAAGAAAGCTGTGACCAAAGAAATAATTAGTTGAATAAAATGAAAAACTGAATAAAAATAGAAATTACAAAAGAACTAAATTATCTGACAGATTTGAAATTACTCGAGACATAAAAATGAAAAAAGTTTACCGTTCTCTTATATAGGCATTGGCTTGTATCCAAGACATTCCCAGAAGTCTTTAAAAAAGTTTTTTTTTTTTATTTTGTAATGAAAACTGTCAAAAGCAGATATTAGTTAAAATTAGAATAAGAATATTATAAAAAAAAACACATATCAACGCATCAGAAATTAGCTGTACATAAAATTAAAATTAAAAATAAAATGAGATACGAAACCAGTAAAATAACACCACAGGCTCTGTCTCAGAGTCACTGTCGACTATGGAAACATTATTTTTGTGGCTGTTGTTATTGTTGTTGATCAGGATGTCTTTGTGTTGTATTATGAAAGCGATTTATCAGGAATATTACGAGGACAGCGTAAAAATATTCTTCAAATCCATGGAGTACAATGTTTATTTCTCATATTCGTAGTCTGCAAAATAAACACTCTGATTAAATAGATCTAAGTAGAATATTGATGAGAATGTTGATTTATGCTTAATAAAAATTTGAATTTTCTCTTTCCTTTGCATAAATATTAGTTTATAAATGTGAAATTTCTTCTCCTTTTATGTCGTTATATCTCTGAGGTAGCGGTTGTATGTTAAGAAGGCTACGTTCCAAATTAAAAAAAATAATAATAAATGTTCCTTCTCGAGCCAGGATCATAAGGGCCGGTTTCCCGGTTTCAGTGGCGTAGAAATTCCCCACCTGGACGGGAGGCCTGTCCGTCGCAGGATTACTCATTTTTCCCGCTGAGAGGAGGACTGGAGCAACGTGAAATGAAGTGTTTTGTCAAGAACACAACTCATCGCCCGGTCCAGGAATCGAGACTACAACCTTACGTTCTTGAGTTCAACACCCTAACCACTAAGCCACGCGCCTCCACGTTCCATACTGCAACATTTTATATAATTTTCTTGTAGTACTGGAAACTGTGGAAGCCCATCATGTAATGTAATGTATACAAATACCCAATGTATGCGCTTACTTGTTCACACGTAGGTTTCAAATTGGCGTGGTGGAGACAACTGTAACAAAGTGCTGGGTGTTAAAACACATGAAAGTCACAGACAGGTGATCCAAAATCTGGGGTGGATTGCCTCGCCTATCTATGACTTTCAGGGGTTTTAACATCCGATACTTTGAGGGATCCATCTCAATCATGTAAAATTTGTACCAAATCATCGAACAGGCAGAATGCATAGATTGAGTTCGTGTGTTCGATAATGTTTACATCACTATCGCTTCTAACGCATATTTCAATATATATATATATATATATATATATATATATATATATATATGTATGTATGTATGTATGTATGTATGTATGTATGTATGTATGTATGTATGTATGTAAGAAAAAAAGACGAACACACATGCACGAATTGTGCGTGTTGTTAGTTCGTCTGGCGGCGTAAGATAATATATATTCTTAATGGACTTTAAGGTACCCTTAGACTAAGGGCATTGAGAATTTATTCTCTTTCGTCTAAAAATTGCAGCCGCCGAACGAAATAACAACACGCACACACGTCGTGTATGTGTTCGACATTCTTATATACCTCGCGCTGCTTCTAATTTATATTTCAATATATATATATATATATATATATATATATATATATATATATATATAACAAAAATAATATGAGGGAATATTATTCCAAGCTTAAAGGGAAAATTTCAATTTAGAAATACTAATTCAAATTTCACAAAATATACCACA
The DNA here is from genome assembly GCF_006345805.1 of Octopus sinensis. Lineage (NCBI taxonomy): Eukaryota > Metazoa > Mollusca > Cephalopoda > Octopoda > Octopodidae > Octopus > Octopus sinensis. Next base: position 27,775,278 of record NC_043000.1, on the reverse strand, counting down.
CACACACACGCACACACGCACACACACTCATATATATATATATATATATATATATATATATATATATATATATATATATATATATATATATATATATATATACATATATATGAATTTAAAAAAAAAACACCTTTTATAAATTCAATAATGAAAAATTAAATTATACCATTTAGAAAAATTACATATTATAGAAAGATTAAATATAAGATAAAACATATAACAATGATTAAGTAATGTGCAAAATAATTAACAAAACGTATATATTTGGTATATATTTAATCTTTCTATAATATGTAATTTTTCTAAATGGCATAATTTAATTTTTCATTATTAAATTGATAAAAGGTGTTTTTTTCTAATTTATACACACACACACACACACACACCACACACACACACATACACACGCACCCACATATATATATATATATATATATATATATATAGTTCATTTTTACGTACAAAAAATCCTTTGAGCATTATACGCTCGTAATACGCATCGTAATAGAGTAGCTATTTTTGCAGTTTATCCAACAAAAAGTTTCATTGGTTTTCAAGTTTCAGCTGGTTTTCTGCCGTCAAAATTCTGTCGAAGGCCAGTAATCTCAAACTTCAAAGTGAGTGCCAACCTTCTTGCAAACGATTTATAGGTGTGCGTTTTTTTATGCGTTTATATGTGTATGGCTGTGTGTGTGTGTGTCTTTGCGTTTGTTCTTCGCTTCTGCTTTACAACTAGTTTTGGTTTGTTTAAATCTGAGGTCCGACAAAATAGTCATATATAATATACACTGGACTCTAAAAAACAAGAAAAAAGTACTGGGTTGGATTTTATCGATGAAACTCTTCTGTGTGGTGCCCCTGCTTGTCTGCATTGGACTAACTAAAGGAAGTAAAAATAAAGAGGGGCAATATTCAAACATAGAAAATGGATCTTTTCGGTTTGAACGGCGGTTTTTTCTAGCGGTGTCATATGAAATTGTCACACATAATTTTGACCCTAGTATCGATCTATTGCATTTCAATCTGTTATAGGGTTAGGGTTAGAGTTAGGGTTAGTTAGAGTTGATTAGGGTTAGGGTTGGGTTGAGGTGCATTTTTATTTCTTCAGAAATGTAAATAAACCCAATCTGTGTCTTAAACGAGGGACAGATTCATACGGCACAGAATGTTTTCACCTCAATAGACATCATTGATTGGTGAAAATTGCAGAAATTGAAGAAAAAAACAACAAATATCTTACAAACTATAGAATTTTCTCAATAAAGCCAAGAGAAAAAGATGTTTTATAAACACATTCTACCAGTATACGAAGTTTAAAAGTGTTTAGTTACGTGGAAATTATTTTAAAAAGTTGCCGTTCAAACCGAAAAGATCCTAGAACAGTTTCAATGTAGTTGTCAACAGCCTTCAAATTTTCTAGTTAGACTGATTTAGTAGTATTTCTCATTCTATGATTTTCTTGTATTTTTGTATGTAACATCTTACCTAATTCTTAGCGATACATTCTCCAACATTGGTTTTAATTAACTTTTAGATTTCTACATAATTTTTGGTATTTCCAAGTATCTCACAGCTACCTGTTAACATAGCATTTACGTTGTAAGTGTTAGTTTCCCTAAAATCAGAAAAACAAATTTGTTGCTATTTGTATTAAATTTCTTTCATTCGTCAATAGATATTTTTTTGCTTCTACAGGAAATATTTTAAAACTGTTTTCTAATTGAAGAATACACTATCTTCTTTGTGTTTATGCTATTTTATACTGGATGAACTGCGATATATATGTGTGGATATGTTTATCTTTGGATCTAACGTCTAAAAGGTCTCACGTCATTGCTGATGTGGAAGTGTAGCGATACAACATTTGGGTGGTAAGGGCTATACACATTTGAATACTATGAAACAGAAATTATCACGTGACTTCTGACATGGAAACATAATGTCGTATTACATGGCGGTAAATTATATATAAATTCTACTACAATAAAAATGGCAATATAGGAGCCAAATATATTTCTAACCTGATAAAAACTCTCTCAGTGTCTTGAAATGCAAATTATAGATCTTGCGGCTTTATTGTTCCAGACAATCTGTAAATGTTAATTTCCAAAATAAATTTTCTTTGATGAGTCAAATATTTCTTGTCTTAGGCGTTCTTTGAACTTGAATACTTATTTGTTATTATTTAACATTTATCTGTCCGTCAAGATAAAAATATTCATTGAATCGTTTTTAACTGAAAATTCGATTAAAAATTTTTGGTGCTTGGAGTGAAGTTTTCTTATGTTTGTCATATTGTGTGTTACCCAAAGTAGTTTGTGCTTAGTATGCTTCCTTTATACATTATTGTAATTATCTGGAAATAGTGATAGACACAACAGCTTCCAGTATTGCGATGACGGTCATAATTTTATGCTTAGACTTAGTTATGAGTGTATAATTTTCATTGAGAAAATAGTTCATTGTTTTGTAGGAACCTGAAGCAATCTTAATTATTTAATTCGAACTGGATTCACCTATACATTGTTCTCATATACAAAAATGTCCATCTTTAGATTTTTCTACTGTTACATATTTTAATTATTTATATTTACATCTTCACTGGTGCAGTTATAATATGGCTTTGGTTTATCGAATATACCGCGTGCCTAATTAAATTTCATCTTGTAATATTAAAAAAATCTGCCTGATCTATTTTTCTCATTCATGTTGTAAATTTTTATAACTATAATATTTTCTTCTCTAATTTTGTTACTTTTGGCGTTGATATTTTTTTCAAGGTTTCAATTGTATTACGTGTTCCACATTTTAAGCTCTGTATCTCTGTTTTTTTTTTTTTTTTTTTCATCAAATATGCTTCTTCTTCAATTTGCTGACAATCTGTATCCCAAGTTATTTATTAATCAGAATTCTTTACCATGGTTATCAAACTTTTGAGTTTGAATGTAACATCAAAATAAACTGAAAAAATATTACTTCATATACATGTAGACATTTATTTGATGGAGGTGAAGTGTAAAGTTCAGACAATAAATTTATAATATCCCCGAGGTCGTTGAACACATGTTTTGTTCCAGATAAAGTGGGCGATTACATTTGATAAGTTTCGCATATATTCATAATATTCGTATATTTTCTTACAACAAAATCTGGATATACATTCCATATTTGTCAGTGACAAATGAGATAACCTCCTGTACAATCGTATATATTTACTCGTAGTACTACCATTAGTTGATAAGAATAAATATAGTGAAGTTTAATGCTTCGCAAATGAGGTCATAACAAGACAGAAAGATATCCCGTGTTGTCTCTCATACTTGCCGAAAGACATGAAAATATTAGAAATAGATTTAACATTTATTTTACCTCACCACGTTCTTATTTGCAATAAACATTTGATGTTGCTTGTATTTAATACATTCATACTAACTTAATCGTTGGTTATCTTGATTTTCATGTTTGCTTTCAAATTCAATTTGTAAGTTGTTGATTTGTTTTGTTCGTCATAAGTGTGTTAACAAGAGATTACCAGCCGGCGCCACATGAAAACATTAAGAATACAAATGTTACACAATCAGCAATATAATTCAGATAATACGTTAATGCATTATTTAAGTCTGTACGTATGGGTGTTTTTGTTAGTTGTTTTTCTTAACTTATTATTACATCATGTCATTATATATTTTACTTAGCGGTGAATTAACAATGCCGGTTCTTATATTGCCTAGTAATACTTTGTTTTAGGAAGAATACAGTCTATGACGAAATTCTGTGATGTTAAATGTATTGAATGCTTATGTGAGATTGCCAATATTTCTAGGTGGTGTTTTGGTTGTATACTGTATTGATTATTATATTAAATAATTAATTTGATTATAGTTGTTGTTTTGAAAGTTAATCATTTGAACAGATGCAGTTAAAATGCATTTTCGGCTTTTGCTTGTAGATAAAGAGATATGTGACGTGGGCAAAAATCTGCACATAGATTTATATATTCATATCTACATGGTTATCTCTCTACTTAGCCAGATTGCTAGTTTATTTATCTATCTCTATACACACGCAGACACAGATACGCACGCGCACACACAGACACGCACACACACACACACACACACATATATATATATATATATATATATATATATATATGTATATATATATATATATATATATATATGTATGTATATTCAGGTTTCTCTCTCTCTTACTCTATATATATATATGTGTGTGTGTGTGGAGAGGAGAAACGCGGTTATATATGTATGTATATATAAAATTAATCAAAATAATTAATCAAAATAAAAACATGATGCCAAGGATTCAGAGGTACATATGTTTCGGGCCTTTATTAGACGGATTTATAACAATGCATAATGTGTATCTATGGCCTTCTTCAGCCGCGCACAACTACTACCTCAAGGACATGTATTACATCAAAAATTCTACGTTGGGGATGCAAATCCTCTCATTCGCGTACGACATAATGCGGCAACAGCATAAAAATGAAGCGTCCATCTCGTCCTTCTCTCAATGTAGAATGAGGAAGTTTGGATGTTGAGGCAATATAAATAAATGAATAAATAAATATATACATATATAAATACAGACAGACGTGAAGGAACCTGGTAATAAGAGCAAATAGGGATAAAGATGGAGGGGCGAGAATTCAGGACGAAGGATAAAAAAATATATTAAAAAATATATAAAAAAGTGAAAAATAAGAATGTGAGTATAGAAAAATCTAAAAATGTAGAGTATAAAGATATAAAGAGATATAAAAAATATTTAAAAAATATTAAAAAATATAAATGAATATAAAGGTATTAAGTTATAAAAAAATAAATAAATAAAAAGTAAAAAAAATAAAAAATTATCAGAAATATAAAGGGTATAAGAGTGTAGGAATGTAAAAGAATATAAGGATAAGGGATATAAAGTAGTTACGGACCGACATGGTGGTCAGGAAAATGACAAATTCTGGTTGTAGAAGCCTTGGGTGTCATAAATCAACCGGGGCGTCTGGGGACCTAGTGTATTGTAAATTAGAGTTGTTTGGTTAGGCCGCTTATCTAGTTCTTCGTAACGTATTAAGTGGTCATCATGTACATACGTACACGCATGGATATATACACCCATATACACGCGCACATATACGCACGCATACGCAACTATACGCATACAAGCATACATACGTACTCTCGTGCAAACATATACAGATATATATGGAAAAAGGCGCATGTAGTTGGGTACACGAACCGACGCGCATACGTACGTACATACATACACTCACATGCGATCATATAGGCACACTCGCACTTACACGCATGTACAAGACGAAGTGGATCTCTATGCGTGTGGGCAGGAATATGTATACACCTGCACTCGCGTCCACCCCCACGCACATGGGGGAGTAGATCCCTATGCCTATACACAAAAGTGTGCATATGCACTGACACAGGTATAACAAAAAGATCCGTTCTCGCACACGGGTGAGATACGGAGTCATAGTGGGTACAGAAGGTAGACATGAACGTAAGAAACTTGCGGGCAAAAGATTTTAACAGAATATGCATACACACATATATATATATACACACACACACACACATACGCATATATATATACACATATATGTATATATATATATATATATGTACATATATACATATACACATATACACACATATACATACACACACATACACACACCCATACCCGCACACGCACATATATATATGTGCATACATACACACCCACATGTACATACATACACGCATATATGCATACACACGGACCCACGCACACGTATCCACACGCACACACACACACACCTGTGTGTCTATACGTGTGTGTGCACATACACTTACATACACATACACAGACACACACACATATAGGTATAGGTATAAGATATTAAAGATATTAAAAGATGTATAAAAAATGTATATATGTATATAAGAAATCTACAAACGCATGTAAAAAAACGGACCCGCGCACACGTTCCACACGCACACACACACACATCTGTGTGTCTATACGTGCGTGTACACATACACTTAAATACACATACACAGACACACACACATATAGGTATAGATATAAGATATTAAAAGATGTATAAAAAAATGTATATAAGAAATCTACAAAAGCATGTAAAAAAATTTATTAAAAAAGTATAACGGGGGGGGGTACACATATAAACACAGATATTTACTCATATATACGCACACACATATATACATATACATACATACACAGATACACGTATAATCATAAAGCGGATACATAGATAAGTAAATAAGGAAAAAAGCTAAAAATAGACATATATAGAGATATAAAGTGGTAAAATAGGGGTAAAAATAGGAGTAAGAATAAGGGTAAGGATAAGAATTAGAAATAAAAATAAGAAATAAAATATAAAAATAAAATAAAGAATAAAAATAAGAATAAAAATAAAGTAAAATAAAATAAAATAAAATAAAAATGTAATCGGGTAAAGCTTAACATGAAATGAAGGTAAAAATAAAGGGTGGTTGAAAATGTAAAGTTATAGGTGTGTTTTAAAGGTGACCACGTAGGGGCGGGCGGGGGGAACTGGAAATTGGAAGGGTGGGAAGCGGGGTTTGGTGGTGTGCGCTCAACATCAGAGCCAGAAAAAAGGAAAAAGGTATAGATATAGGGAAACAAAAAATCTAGATAGGAAGAAGGTAGGTGTAGGAGAAGAAATATATAGGAGAAAACATATATGGGAGACAAAATATGTAAGACAAAATATGTATATATAGGAAAATATATATAGGAAAACGAGATGCGCTGGAGCCGACAGGTTGCACTTGGGTGGGAAGAAATTGCATGGGGGAGTTGGTATAATAGCCTAAGTTTTGTAGTATTTGAAAGTATTAATAAGTTTGTGTATACAAGACGGCTAGAACTCTGACCTTTTGTTAATAAGATTGTGTTTCTCCTTGAATTTCAAGATATTCAGGAGTTCTACACAACATAGTTGGCATCCTGCTCTGTTATTTAAATAAGGTGCAGTTGATCCGATGATGACCACCTGAGTTTGAAACCTATGCTTTTGTCTTTTAATTCCCAAAGTTTCTTAGAAAGGGAGGTGCTGCTAGCTTTATGTCTATGCTTAAACGAGGACCGGTGGTTGTAGTATCTAGATTTCCAGGAGGTCGAGCAACCTATGTAGGTGAGTGTGTTAAACTGGGTACTCACCTCACATGAATAGATTACGTTTTTCGCCCTACATACACCACGTAGCGGACACTCGGATGCACATATGCAGTTGCAGTGCACTGCATTTCCCGGTCGTGTGCTGTTAGTCCTAGGCGTAGGTGTTGCATTAAGTGTAGGGGCACTGTTATCCTCCTGGTTGTTGATGGGTGTGGTGTTGCCTCTGTTGTGTTGGCGGGTGTTATTACTAACTGTTTGGGTGTTATGGTTGCCAGCCCGATTATATTGACTACTGTCTGGATGAATAGGGTTCGATTGGTTGTTATCGCCTGCTCTTAATCTAGCTGTTCTAATGTTAATATAGTTATGCTTAGCTATGAGGCAGCTCATGTTGGGCAGGGTAGAGTAGGAGATCCTAATGGTTTTGTTGGAGAAGATACTTCTATACTTATGGGTGGGTGGAAAGTTGTTGGAAATGATAGAGAATATTCTCTTACATAATTTACCCTTAACTGCTATGTTGTATGGTATGTTGTACCATATATATTTGCGTAATCTACTATTTCCGCCTCTATTTCTCCTAATATGATCTGTGTTGCTCTCGTCGGAAGGGTTATCATTGTGTACTATTCTATTGGTTCGCCTTTTTCCTATACGTTGCTTAGAAGTTAAATTAGAATTAGCGTTAGCTTGGGTTGAATACGGAGTTCGTTTATAAGTGGGAGTTTTACAGCTGACGGACGTTCCTGGAGGGTCTACATAGGATATTCTCTGGGTATACCCAGCACTAGAGAGAGCCTGGTTGTAGTCTTGTGCGTGATTATTGAATATATCTCTGTTAGAGGATAGCTTAGTGAGTCTGTCTGAGATGGCTTGGACCGTGGTGCTAATTATACAGGGTGGGTGGTTGGAAGAGGTGTGGATATATTTAGTCGTTTCTTCGGGTTTCCTATACGGGTGGTGAAGGTACTTATTCAAGTCTAACGTAACATCTAAGAAGTTTACTATTTTTGTGTTAGTCATAAATTCTAGTTGAAGATTGAAGGATTTGAAAAATAGTCTGATCTTTTTCCTAATTCTTTCTAGTTTACTCCTATTGTTAGTGGGGTATATGAAGAGAGCGTCATCCCTGTATAGACCCCCCTGTAGATCCGGTACCTCGGAGAAAAGCTTCTTGAGTAGGTAGGCCCCGATCAAGTCAGTCACCTGAGCTGAATCGCTCGAGCCCATAGCCACATCAAAGTTTTCGGGGGTATCGGATCTGGTCCAAAGTTTACCGTCGAATTCTATTATAGTTTTTCTGGCTAATAGTATTATGTCGATTTTTTCTCTGTCTATGAGCGAAAGGCTGCGGGCATATATAAGGGATTTGTTAAGTAAGATGTAGGATATACTGGCGTAGTATTTAGCTATGTCAAACTGGATGAATGAGTAGTTGGGTCTGTTGGTGATTGTGTTAAACCATTCAAGCACATCGTTGGTGTTAATCCATAGTTGGAGTGGGATGTGGGGTTTGATGTGTGGGATCACCTTGTCCAGGATAGTCTTACTGAGTCTGCCTATATCCGATTTAGTCGGACAGGTTAACCGTACTCCTACGTTATCCGGGAAGTCTTTCTTGTGGTCCTTAATACTGATTTTGGGTACCTGTGGTTTGATCGGTTCCGTTCTGTCTAGGAGGTCTAATTTGGTCATAACTTCTTTGATTTTGTAGTTAATTTTCTTAAGGTTATCTGTAGAAGTAGTTTTATATTTTTTGCTAAGCTCTCTCATGATGAGCGATTTGTAGGTTTGGTAGTCCAACCTATACCAGTTCCCAGTCTTGTCGGCGAATGCAGGAAATCTTTAAGGATCCTTAAGTGGGTATATATATATATGTGTGTGTGTATATATATATATATACATGTATATACACACACACGAGTGGAAGCTGAAAAGTTTGGCGCTTCACACACTGTTCGTTTCCACAGTGTCTTGATGATCTGGGAGCTATAGTACAGTAGTAGAGGACATGTTCCTAACTTCCGGCACAGTGAGAAGGAACGTGAAACTACATGGTTACGAAGCGAACACCTTAAACACAGAGCTGCGCTGGCCACTATATATCTCTGCACACACAGATATACGCACACACACACACACACACACACCACACACACACACACACACACACACACACACATGTATATATATATGTGTGTGTGTGTTCGTATATTATTATACGTAGATGTTCCTGGCTTAATAAATAGTGTTACACTCATGATCGGTAGATTGTTTCAATTCGTAAACCAGGCGACTCGTGTTTATGGTCAAAACGCTTCGTTTCACGTTATTCCAATGCTCTCAGCTGTCAAACATTAGTACTCCGGCGGTCCTTCAGGTTTTCTAAGTCCTGTTAAAGAACTTGGAAGGTTGAGCCTCCAGCCACGATCATTTCAACTAACCCTTGTAAATCTTTCTTATAACTCATCCATTTTGCGATATAAATAACAGAAGCAGTTTAATATTAAAATAACAACCTCCACGTCTCTCCTCCAGATCAGTAAACTATTTAGCATTTCCATCAGGACTATCTGATGCAAATATTTTTCTACGAGTCACCATAATTCTTTTGTTAGCGTAATCACGCGAAACTTTTTATTCTGTAAAGCATTTGTATATAAACCCTGATGGTCAGTATCATCGGGGCTAGAATCATTCAGTGTCAAATATTAAATTTTAAATGAAGTATATTGAAGTCCAAAGTATGTAAAGATGCACTCTTCCTTCTCTCCCGCATATAAAGCTGCGGGCGTAGCTGTGTAGTCAGAAATTTGCTTTTCAACCATATCTTTCCGGGTTCAGTCCTACAGTATGGGACAAGTTTCTTCTACGTTGTTTCAACTGAAAGAAGTCCCTATTGCATGTGTGTATGTATGATACATATATATATATATACATATATGTGTGTGTGTGTGTGTGTGTGTATTTATTCCCACCACTGCTTAACAACCGTTTTAATGATAAATTTGGGCTCACGCACACACATTCAGACACACTTACTCACACACTTACAAACACGCGCACACACGTGCATTGAAAATTATTAAATGTTTCTTCGGAAATTTCCTAAATGGAATGCAAGATTTTTGTGTCCAGCGATTTTGTGTCAAATTTTACAGCTTAATACTGTGGTCCATCTTCGAGTTCCAAGCGTTTAGTTTCACATTTCAACAAGAAATTCTAAACAATTTTCAAGAAGACACTGTTACTTCCTTACCGTAGTAAACCAATTCCCCTTTCTTTTGCGTTTATCTTATATTCCGCGTGGAACGGATATACAAACGCAGCAAAAATAAATACCATTACTCTTTTACTCTTTTACTCGTTTCAGTCATATGAATGTGGCCATGCTGGAGCACCGCTTGTAGTCGAGTAAATCGACCCCAGGACTTATTATTTGTAAGCCTAGTACGTAAACACACCAGCATCGGTTGTCAAGCGATGTTGAGGGGGTCAAATAGAGACACAAAAGCATATACACACTCGTACATATACATATATATATATATATATATATATATATATACATATATACGATGGGCTTCTTTCAGTTTCCGTCTACTAAATCCACTCACGACGCTTTGGTCGGCCTAAGGCTATAGTAGAAGACACTTGCCCAAGGTGCTACGCAGTGGGACAGTACCCGGAACCATGTAGTTTTTAAGTAAGCTACTTACCACACACGCCATGTGAAGAAATACTTCATACCTAGAATCAGCAAAATTATACATATGAAATCTCACAGAAATATATGGATTTGGAGACACGAAATTCACTGATTTATCTCTTTAGTTTATTTTTAGAATGTTAGGCTACCAATATATTAAATATTTACAAATATTTACGAGTCCTATGAAGAAAGGGTATTAAATTATGTATACCTAAAACATAAGCGTTTGAAATGCTTCTTAGTAAATGCAGGAAGAATTGCAATAACTGACGCATATTAATTATACAGTGTCACCACTTATCTGGATGTTTGTGCCCTGCGTTACATTCTATGCTAATATTTTATGCCCAAATGCGTCGGCCATATATAATTCTCAGTACAGACTGCTGGACACAAGATTAGAATGATAAGGTCAGTGAGGAAAATTACCCATATTTATGGTTATCGTTTCAAGTGCGAATTACGTAAGCGTTTAAAGAATTTTCTGTGCTATGTTTATGCCCTTTTAACACAAAAGTGGTTAAATATTTATTATTCAGTTTAAAGATACTTGTCCAACATTAAACAATGGTTATCAATCCCCCCTTCTCTCTCTCTCTAACACGATCTTTCACCACAACTTTCTCTCACTCTTACTTCCTGTTTCTGTTGTACCTGTATTTCAAGGAGCCGGCCTTGTCACTCTCTGTGTCACGCTGAATATCCCCGAGAACTACGTTATGGGTGCACGTGTCTGTGGAGTGCTCAGCCATTTACACGTTAATTTCACGAGCAGGCTGTTCCGTTGATTCGGATCAACCGGAACCCTCATCGTCGTAACCGACGGAGTGCTTCCATACATATATACATTCATAAGTACATAATAAGCTTCAAGTGTCTGCGGCTTTCAAGACTTGGCAAAAAAGGAAAAGAAAAGAAAAAAGCTACGAGACGTCCAGGTGAATTTGTTGTAGAAAAATTTAATGTGAGGTGAGAGTTCACTGATATCACAACAAGAAACGCAAATAAAGGTAGTCCTTCATTCATCAAGACTAAAAACGGAGATAGAGATGTGGAAATGAAATTACAATGAAATTACCAATCCTGTGGTTCAAACATGTAAAATAAAATAAAATGACTGAGGCCAACCATATACACCTTGAAGACTCTTTCAAGAAGTTAAAGGCTTATAGCACCCTGGCATGACATTAGGGAAGATAGACATACAAGAATTTGGAATTCTTTGAACTTAAATTGAATATTAATAGATTATTTGGCATTCTCAGAAGATATATATATACTTTGTGTCGTAGGGTATGCGATTTTAACGGCCAAACTTGTCAAATTTCACAACATGGAGAAGCAAATTTTGACAGGACCTTGATGTGTGTACCTACCTTGAGGGAAAGGCAATATGTAGGGGTTTCTAGGTTTGCAGTAAATTTAGAAACAATGCTGTAAAGTAAACTAAATTGTGTTAGTTGACTTTTAATAATGGTTCCATGTATGTGGTACGTTCAAAAAATATCCGATTTAATTTTTCCCATCAAAGCTAATGCCGCATGCGCAATACCATTTAGGTAGGAAGTGACATCACTCTTCCTGCGCATGTAGGGAAGCTTTCATGCCCGTAGGCCGAGTCAGTTCCCGGCTGTTACGACTACAATAGTCATATGGTGCGCACCTGTCGGATTTTCGTCCTTCACCGAACGCCCCGAGCAGAGATATCATGTCAGGTTTTGCAAGAGCTTCGTAATAATCAAACTATCCAGAAGATTCAGCAGGTCTATGGCGATGATGCCATAGGCGAAACGCAGTTCAAGGAGAAGTAAAACCGTTTCAAGCATAGTTGCACCTTAGTGGAGAGCGAGGCACGCTCAAGCAGGCCATCCACAAGCAGAAACGAAAATCTGATGAGAAATAGCTAAGGAAAGCCGTCTTTTAACAATCCCGGAATTTACGCACGAAGTGGGACAAGATCAGTGGATTCCATTATAGTGAAGAATTTGTGTCGGTGAATAGATAAAGTCGGATAATTTTTTATTCAATCCCGTAATCCAAGCTTTCCTGGTAAGCTCCCAAGTAAAACACTGATACCAGCACATTGCACCCAATATTCCAGGAGCAATCTTGGCTCTCTCCAAGTTTAGTAATGGGCCACGTCATAAAATGATTCTTTAAATATAAAGGTAATGAGAAATATGAAAGAAATGAAGAAGTATGTTGTGATATTTATGGAACTTTTTACGGGCAAACGAACGTAACTCTTCCATATATTTTGTACATGAATAGTAAATGAAAACATTCTATTTATGGATAAAGAAATATAGAAACGTTAGAAATGAATGACAATCAAAATGTCACAAAAATAAATTTACCTTGAAATATGGAGCGCAAATGTTAATAACATTTGCGTGATACTTACACCATTGACAATAAAATAAATGCTTAAATATTTAAAGCTGTTGATACAAATTTGTGGCAGCAAATAAATATATTTTTAACTAAATAGAAAGTGATTTCTAGTAGTAACACTTGAGTTAATCAATAAATGCTTCAAGAGAATTACAGTGAAAATGTCACGTTAATTCTGTTTTATATATGGAAGGCAGATGAGTGAATAAAAACTTCAATGTTTCCATAATAGTTAAGTGACGAGCACTAAATGAAGCAAAAAAATAAGTGAAGTTATTGAACGGAATCTTTAGCGTTTGAAATTTCAATGAGAAATATTTCTACTGTTTACATGTAAACAGATAAGGAAGCAAATATTTTTCAAACGAATGACATTGAAAATATCATTGAACAAATTAACGTCGAAATACCGAGCAAAAACGAATGACGAAAAACTGTTTAATGAGCCTTTGTTTCCAAAGACTAATGATACCAAATTTGAGCGCGACGTTTGTGTTTCTTGATGTTGTTAGCAATGCTCTATAAGGGACGTTATTAACAAATATGGTTGGTGGATATTGGAAGGCTTTAGTGAGAGATTTCATAAAAGCTTACAAGCGGTATAAAATGCTTTTATGAAAGATAAGGGTATATATCTTCTAAGAAGAATGGTCTATTTTCGTATGCAAAAATAAAACAAAGCAAATGAAGTCGTTCCTGAAAGACATATTGAATTATGAAGCACAAAGTTTGATAGAAATGGATCTTTTCAGTTTGACCGGCAGTTTTTTCTAGCGGTGTCATATGAAACTGTCACCCATAATTATGACCCTAGTGTCGATCTATTGCATTTCAATCTGTCTTAGGGTTAGGGTTAGATTTAGGGTTAGGGTTGGTGGAAGGGTATATTTTTTTCTTCAGAAATGTAAATAAACCCAATCTGTTTATTAAACGAGGGACATATTCATACGGCACAGAAGGTTTTCACCTCTATAGACGTCATTGATTGGTTGAAATTGCAGAAACTGAAAAAAAAAAAAACAACAAATATCTTACAGAATATCTTAACTATAGAATTTTCTCAATAAAGCCAAGGGAAAAAGATGTTTTATAAACTCATTCTACCAGTATAAGAAGTTTAAAAGAGTTTAGTTACGTGGAAATTATTTTAAAAATTGCCGTTCAAACCGAAAAGATTCATAGAAATGTATATAGCCACTAAGTTGGTTGACTGTTCAGGGAAATGAGAACGTTTATCAACGTGGGTGACTCATTGCAATTGACCGGCTTGTATTTGGTGTGGATAAAATCATCAACTGTTGTGCTATAGAATCAAGCTGTTACGTAACCAGATCCTGTTACCGACCAATAATCGAAAGCTTTTCATAGACTGTAATAGAGACGAACTACTGTTTTAGTTTACCGTGGAAAGAAGCATTTAAATGTTAATTAATTCGTCCAGTTAGATCGTCAAGATATTCCTGATGGCGTAATCATTTCAGGTAGTTCATTTCGTTCGTCTCCATTCTTATTTAAATCTGCTATGATAACATTTTAACTTCATTCTACTAATTACCTATGGCCTAAACATCTGTATATATAAAGGCATGTGTGTATTTGTGTGTGTGAAGTGTGTGTGTGTATGTGTGTGTAGGTAAATGTGATTTATGCACGTCCACCAATTTAGCACGAATGTCGCCCCAATTTTAGGACATTCGTCATGACCCTAGATGTATTTTCGTCAACTTATTTTTCCCAGAGGCACCGGCGAATAGCAGTAAAGATAAATTTTCAACGAAAACTTTTAACAATTTTCAAGTCGGAGAAATCACCATTGTTTGCAAACAGGAGTTAAGTCTCCTTCTATCGGCGAGTAAGTTTTTGTTAAGATCTTTGTTGTTTTTTCTTCCATCGAGGAAAAAAGTGTTTTGTTGATACACGGGCAGCACACACACACACGAACACATATGCAATAGGTGTATGTACGTGTATGTATTTGTGTGTGTGTGTTGCCCATATATATATATATATATATATATATATATATAAACCAATTTCAACGGATGTCGCCCAAATTTGACGTCGGTGTTACTTAGTTTGTTTGAAACAAAGAACTTGATTACCGTAATAATTCTAACTTAATCCCCGGCAAAGCCGCGTTGTACTGCTAGTATGTAATAAAACGATAACAAACAAAGGCATATACAGTAAAATATGACATATACAGTAGAAATATGATTCAAATTTAGCTTCGAGCATGAGAGATAAAAATATTTTCTTTAATAGAAAATGCTAAATTTTAACACATTTCAAAATTTTGGACGATAATTACTTAGTCAATGGTATAAAAAAGCAACTTTGCAATATTATATATTACTTTTTTTATACCGTTTCATGTTGATTACAAAATGTCACTCCCTTTGTATACAGAGCGAGGTTTTTCAGTAGATACAGGCAAATATTTCCATACAAATGATAAACATCGCCCTTTTCTAGCCTAGCCAGGGTCATGGGCCCGGTTTCCCGGTTTCTGTGGCATATGTGTTCCCCTTAGCTGAACGGGACGCCAGTCCATGGCAGCGTTACTCAAGAAACAGGAAGAGAGAGTGAGAGAAAATTGTGGCGAAAGAGTACAACAGGGGTCGCCACCACCCCCTGCCAGAGCTTTGTGAAGCTTTTAGGTGTTTTCGCTCGATAACCACACACAACGCCTGGTCTGAGAATCGAAACCGCGAGTCAGCTGCCCTAACCAGTGGGCCTTTGCACCTTCAAATATTTACATATTTGTACTTATAAAATCGTTAACGTAACATATAAGGACATATTATTTTTAGAAAGCCAATGACTTTATTAAGGTAAAATTCATCATTATCATTCTACAAAGAGTGAATACAGAAAAAATGGATCAAACAAAACAAAGGTAGACCAACAAATTTAGAAACATTGTGATTTTGACTTCCTGTGGTGTTTCTGATCTGGTTGATCACGGTTAAGTGTTCAGCAGTAGCCAGCCAGCATACTGTCATTCCAGAAGCCTTGTTATCTTTTTACTATAGCACTAATGTCCTGGTGAAATCTTTCACTATGTTCATCAGACACTGCTCCAAGGTTATCTGCGAAGAAATCCAGATGGGATTCCAAGAAGTGAACTTTCAATGACATGTGACAACCAATTGCTGAGTAACATATCAGGATATACTTGATGCTATGCTTGTAGGCCATTGCTTTCTTGTTGCACAAGAAATTCTCACAGATCCAATTGAAAGCATTCCAGGCAGGCAGTTCCAGTTCATCCAGTGTTGTCTTGAAGTCGACATCTTTGAGTACTTCGCTAATATGGGGTCCGACAAAGATACCCTATTTCAGCTTCGCCTCTGAGATTTTGGGAAGCTTTTTCTAAAGTATATTCAACCCCTCTGGCATTTCTCTTCTCTAGTGTCTTTACAAACTGTTTCATCAATCCAGGATTTAGGTGCAAAGGGGACAATAGGATAATATAGGACAGTCCTAGCTGGTATGATATTCTGGATTCCGGTTCGATTCCCAATAATGTCTAGCAGTTGTCCGGCTATTCCATAGACACAAGAAACATCAGTATTTTGTGAAACCAGACTGCATTCCCATTAAAATTACAATGACTTTTAAATCTCCACATATTTTTAATGAGTATCTTTCATATACCATGGCATGAAGTAAAAGTTCTATATTCTCATATGATTCATGAAGATGAAAGGAGTTTGCAATAGGTATGGAGGGCTTCAAATTACCATTAATGAAAATATAGCTTTTAAACTTCGTGTTGAAGAATCAATAAACAAACGCCACTCTACAGAATCATCATTTTGGGATAAAAATTCTAAAACTCCATCGATGTTGCTGCAGAATCAAAGCGGGCCTTCAACAGAAAAACACGTTTGTAGGACCACATTTCTCAGCCGAAAATAAGTCATACGAACACTGTACTCTAGCAGATATTTCTACATCAGTCTTGATGCCAACAGTTCTGCTTTTTCTTTTGAGAGGGATAGGTCTCTAACAAGGTCGTTCAGTTCAGCTTGGGAAAATCTTTGAAGTTCAAAGTTATCGTCATCTGCCACGTATTCTTCCTCAGCTGCACTATAGTGACAATCAGCATTATTATTGGATGTTTCATAACCATCATCTTATCGAACAGGTATTAGCAGACTTCCATTGTGAAAGACAGGTTTCATTGCAGAATCCAAATTGGGACATTTCAGCTCCCTCCATATCATTGGAATTGCAAAAGGCATGGACTTCTTCTCATTGAACCAGTCACGTAAGCCATTTCAGTAAGTTGAGCAGATAAAATGAGGTGCCCATAACTTGTCCTGAACTCCAAGAGGACAGTCAAAGAATAGTTTATAAATCTCCTTGGTCTCTGGTGTTTTTGTACGTCTTTGAGCTTTCACAATAATTTGAACACAGACATAACAAAACACACCAGGAAGATTTCTACACTGTCTTGACATAGCTAAAACACTGTAAAACAATTAAGGAAATAGTTAAAAATGGTTATACTTATATTGAATTTGAGATGATGAAATATATCATCAGACCTATTATGACTGGACAATTTGAGATGTTGAAATAACATTAAGCAGAAGATTAGTCAGTATTTTTTGTCGAGTATATATTTATGACATTTTAAAAACAAACCAGGATGGTAGAGATTTTGAAGTTTTGACCCCCTCCCCCACCGCGGCCTTTGTCACAGAGAGATAAAATGAAGAGAATGTCAGAGAAGGAGGTTAACGACTTTCACAGAGATGGTACTGAAATCATCAGCGATTTAGTCCCAGAAATACTTTCACGATTCAAATAGTAATCGTGAGTACGGGAATATGAAATGCTCTGGCATATTTCTGTGGCATTAAGTAAACAGAATTACGAAGTTTGTGACAAAATCATATTTGTCAATATTTTGCATCACGCAGTGGGGCTGTTAATTCCTACAGAATAATGTATTAGCTTCCAAACAGTACGGTTCCAAAAGCCAATACCAGTTAAAGCTACAACGTATCTTACTTGCATGTCAACACACATCACTATATAACACTTTATTAAACAATACACATAGGCGTAGGAGTGGCTGTGTATTACGTAGCTTGCTTACGAACCATATAGCTCCGGGTTCAATCCCACTGCGTGGCACCTTGGGCAAGTGTCTTCTACCTTAGCCTCAGGCCGACCAAAGCCTTGTGAGTGGATTTGGTAGACGGATATTGAGAGAAGCCGTCATATATATATAGGTATATATATATATATATATATATGTACGTGTGTGTGCATGTTTGTGTGTCTGTATTTGTCCCCCTCCCCCAGTATCGCTTGACAACCGATGCTGGTGTGTTTACGTCACATTAATTTAGCGGTTCCGAAAAAGAGACCGATAGAATGAGTACTAGGCTTAGAAAGAATAAGTCCTGCGGTCGATTTACTCGACTAAAGGCAGTGCTCCAGCATGGCCGCAGTCATATGACTGAAACAATTAAAAGAGTAAAAGTGTATTTGAACAAAACAGTAATATATATGTTAGAACAGTTTTTACTCTCTCTCTCTCTCTCTCTCTCTCTCTCTCTCTCTCTCTCTACACACACACACATATATATATATATATATATATGTTTGAACGGTATCGCGAAAGTCCTGGCTGGAGGTCCAAACGTCTCAGTTATTTCACGGGTCTTCCAAATACTTAAGGGCCGTTGCAATAATTGTCTGAATCTGGGAGGGTAATCTGTTGAATAAAACCATAGTTAAATGGTCCTAAAATATATTCTTTTACCAAAAGACAGGAACGTGTCAGTACTCCTCATATATAAACATATATATATATTTATACATATACGCATAAACATACATACATAACTACACGGACACATAGAAACGCACACACACTCACACACACATACACACACACTCACCCACGAAGTTTCCTCCTCGTGCATGCATATATATATATATATATATATATATATACGTAAAATAATATATACATGGATAAACGTATGGACGCACGCACACACGCACGCATTTATACTTATATTCATATATACCATTATTTAATTATGTATGCGTAAGAATGTATGAATTAATCGATGAAAATGATGGTATTTACTGAAATTATACATAGTTTACCATAGGTTTTGTCAGCTACATCCGAATGAATACACATTTTAAAATATTAGCATGGAACCATTTTAGTATTTTGTGAGACAATTTTGACGTACAAGTTACTGAATACTGAGTTGATTGTGAAGCGTTCAGAGGAAATAACGGCAAAAGACTGTTGAGAAAACAAAATATTTAATTTCCCGATGGGAAATAGAAAGTTCTTATTCGAAACGCTGTTGCTGAACGAATTTTGACAAGAAAATATAAAATGGGTCACGAGAAATGTGTATATATATATACATATATACATACACATCTATATTGCACGTACATACATACATACATACATACACACATATGTATGTATGTATGTATGTATGTATGGATGGATGGATGGATGTATGGATATATATATATATACATACACACGCACACACACATATATATATACAGCTGTGTGTATACATATACATATGCATATACAGTGCACGATGGTTAAATTGTCGGCATTTTGTTATTTTGAATGCCACGCATACACATAGTTCGTTTTTGGTTTTCCCGACTACATAGTATTGTAGGGTCGGTTGGGCAACGTCTGTTAGAAAATCACCACAGTGACCCAAATCAATCTGCTAGAAATTCGGTGGCCTACATCAATTGCTTCGAAGCGGTAGTGTTGCCCTTGGTCAAGAGGGTTGTTGCTGGAAGAGGGTGGTTGTCTGGCAACAGTACTCTGCACCATGTCTTACAATCAAGAGAACACAGTTATGATTCTCATACAATCTCTGCGACTACATCACCCTTAACATCTGGCCACCTAACTCTCCAGCCTGCAACCCTCTTTATTATTATTATATGTGGGGCATAGATGAGCTAGAGACCAATAAAACTGGTTGTAACACCAAAGAACTGAAGGCAAGGATTATGGCAGCATTCACCAACTTTAACAAGGAGACCGTCCAGAAGAGTTGCAGGAGATTCAGAAGTCATCCGGAGGCCGTGGGTAAAGCTAATTGAGATTTTATTGAATAAATTTATGGTTTTCAAGATGTTATGTAATTTTGTGAAATATACCTGTTAAAATGAGATGTCAGTACTGTTTTCATATTTGCCTATTTCAGGCGATAGTTTATTTACCGCACCCTGTAAATATACATATGCACTGTATATCTCAACTAGTAACGCTGTATAGATACGCCTAAACACTATACTGGAAGCTGACTAGATGATCATGCTCTGCCCGTAGCGCGAACTCATACCGTTGTTGTACCGTTGGTACTGTTCAGAAATAATACATATGCACACATACAAACACACGCATATATATTTGTGTGTCAGGGTATGTGTATATATATATAAGGATAAGATCGTTAATTTAAAATGAAATAACGATTATATCAAGTGGCCAGCATGGACAAAATAACATTCAAAAGTAATAATTATTAAAATTATAAATTAGGGTATCTACGAGATACCACCATGCTGAAAATAGCAGCCATAATCTGACTCTAAAACCACCTTAAGTATCCATATAGCAACACGGAGAGAAGACAAAGAGACAAGATGAAACTAGTAGAAAATTACTGGATAATTCCAGATCCCGGATTTCTGTCTTTGCATTTAGGAATGCTTTGCCTCATCAGTGGAATATACACAGAAGGAAACATAAATATATAAATGCAAAGTCAGAAATCCGGGATCTGAAATTATCCAGTAATGTTTTACTAGTTTCATCTTGTCTCTTTGTCTTCCCTCTGTGTTGCTATATGGACACTTAATGTGGTTTTAGAGTTAGATTATGGCTGCTATTTTCAGCATGGTGGCATCTCGTAGACACCCTAATTTATAATTTTAATATATATATATATATATATATATATATTATTTATCGATACAGTTGTGCATAGGGTAAATGTGTTTGAAAGTTGTGCTTTCTTTGGTATGTTTGCTCGCAAACAATACTTATTTTAGTGCTGTTGACACCGCTAGATTGAATGGTACTGCCCAGGTGTCGAAATCATAATGATATCCGTTGGGGAGGTGATGATGGAAGTATGTTGGATTGTTGGTATGGCTGTTTTTGTGTATGTGGAGTAGTATTATAACACATTGTTTTGATATATATATATATATATATATATATATATATATATCAACAATTGAGAGTAAAATTAATTAGTTAGTAATCAATTTCCTTCGTGGGTTATTCTGAGTAAACACTATCTGAGAGAAATTTTTCTTTAAGTATTAGAAATAGCTAAAAAACTTTTTTGGCTGCTATTTCTAATGAGTTCAGTATGTGGCAAAGTAATTTATTTTACTAAGCCCTTTTATATTAATGTAATATTTTGAATTCGCCTTAAATGGTCCTTTTACATACTGAATACTTGATGAAATTGATTAATAACTAATTAATTTTACCCTCAATTGTTGAAATTATAATTCATTTCTCTCTGTTTATTGCCTCGGTTTTCACCGCTAAAATATGGTGTTTGCTAGTTTAGCCCGCGTGGGTGGAAAGGGAGAACAGGAATTCTTCGCTTGCATATTTTGAATTTGTTGGCACTGTCAGTTTGAACGGGTCGTCTGAGGTGTTAAGTCGCCAAAAGGGTATGTTCCTACTTTCAGTGTTTCCAAATCCAAATTAAGAAATTTTGGGCTGACGAAAGAAATGTCGAATTTTATTTGGCTGATCTAGAAACGTAACGTTCTCAAATAATCTTTGCACTTGTGATTTTTTAATGTTTTTTACCCCCATACCTTCGTGGGTTATTCTGAGTAAACACTATCTGAGAGAAATTTTTCTTTAAGTATTAGAAATAGCTAAAAAACTTTTTTGGCTGCTATTTCTAATGAGTTCAGTATGTGGCAAAGTAATTTATTTTACTAAGCCCTTTTATATTAATATATATATATATATATATATATATACACATTCACACCCGAAACCTCAAAAATGGGTTTATATGTAATTTATAGAGAGAATGGTAATCGGATCTTTATGAGGAACTAACAAGCAAGGCGAATATGTATTGGAAGAAGAAAAAAATGAAGCAAAAAACAATGATAAATGGGAGAAGTAAAATAAGACCTATGACAGAATCCCAGAATGAAATCTTTAAACATGCAAGAGATTCTCTTTCAATCAAGCTCTCCCCCACTGTTAAATGTAAAAGAGATATAAAATATCGATCGTACTCTATATAATGTTAATTGTAATCTCAAGTTTAAGTGTGTCAGGGGCTTTTAATGCCCACCATTTCTTATCGCTTTTCTCCACTATTTGAAAAACAAAAAGAACTTAAGAAAGAAAAACACTCGATCGTGCATATAGTTTATAAATCTTTTAAATGACCATGTAGTTTTATCCCAAGTTTCTGTACGTTGTCAAACCCCAAATTTAAGGGGTCGAAATGAACTTATCTTTATCTACTAGGACAGCCAAAGCTTAAAAACTGAAAATCAGGATGAATTAATTAGAAATATCTACTGGCATAATAAGATTTATATATATATATATATATTTAAATTTCTTTCTCAGTGATTCACTCCCCATGAGGGAAGTTTCTCCTACTCTTCAATTTCTTATCAAATGTGTGTGTCTGTGTGTGCACGTGAATATGTGTTTTAAAAACCTCGCACCCGAAAATATGTTGAGATATATACTTATATTAAATATATACACAGTGGTTCATGGCAATACATATGTAATGTCCGGAAATAATAATGATTTACCATCATGACATGAGGTAAGAAATATTGTAAACTTAGTACAAAATGTTGTATATACACCTACAGACATAAACAGATATACATACCTAGATACCTGTATTCATTAATATCTATGTTTATAAATATGTATAGAAATGTGTGTGTGTGTGTGTGTGTGTGTTATTTCCAAGAATTTTACTTTCAGCAATAAACTTTTTTTTGGTCATTGTCTTGCAATGCAACGTGGAATTTAACTTAGTCCTACATGTTTCCAAATGTGCTAGGTGAACTCGTCTACATTTCAACCACAACAATTTATCTGTGTGTGATTGTATGCATGTGTGTATTTGGTTGTATATATGCGTGTGTGTGTCTGGTTGTATCTGTGTGTGGTTGCATGTATGTGTGTGTGATTGTATGCGTATGTGTGTGTGCTTGCACCTGTGTGTATGTGCTTGTAGATAAATTGCATCCGCAGGTAAATTGCTGTAGATGTATTGTTGTAGATCATAGGTTCCTGGTGGGCATTGAGACAGTCCAGGTGGGCGCTGGTGCCTATGGGGGCGGCAGGCGGTGGAGAAAGAAGGAAAGCGTTGGGTGGAAGGCAGTGTATTGGGGGACGCTATGAATTTATTATATTATTATAATACTTTTTTACTTGTTTCAGTCATTTGACTGTGGCCATGCTGGAGCACCGCCTTTAGTCGAGCAAATCGACCCCAGGACTTATTTTTTGTAAGCCTAGTACTTATTGTATCGGTCTCTTTTGCCGAAGCACTAAGTTACGGTGACGTAAACACGCCTGCATCTGCTGTCAGGCGATGTTAGGGGGAAAAACACAGACACACACAAACACACACACACACATACACACACACACACACCCAAACACACCCAAACACACACACACACACACACACACACACATATATATATATATATATATACGACGGGCTTCTTTCAGTTTCCGTCTACCAAATCCATCACAAGGCTTTGGTCGGCTCGAGGCTATAGTAGAAGACACCTGCCCAAGGTGCCACACAAATTGTATAATATCATTAAATATCAAACGATTCATACTATTTAGTAAAATAAAAAATATTTATCCATAAAAATAGGGATCGGGGCGCTGTGGGTATTATGTGGTCATGCCCCCAACAGTTTAAAAAACTCTGTTGTAGATGAAGTGTTGCTATCAAATTCGCCAGATACTGTATGCAAATGTAGTTGAACAGCATTAACTAGAGTAATAAATATAGGAACTTCTCAAGCGATTATATATAAGCATAATTTCTTCTAAAATAATATTCCGCACCTGTTGTAGACAGTTATGGCCGTTATGACGTCATATGTGCTACTCATACATATATTCAACTCGTATACATATTCTCTTATGTATTGTAAAAGATTTACTGTGTATTACAACATCTGTTTCATCCTGTGTTATTTGGAACGGTAACTTCGAATTAAAACTTAACAGAAATGCAAATATATTCCAAACATGAAATTGGATAAACAGTATGATAACTGTTTATATCATTCTACCTGTCTCCTAGTCTGTCGGTCATTTACATCCACGTATCCGTCCACATAACTACCTACCTACTGTTGTGTGGAAGTAGAATACCCCTATTGGTTGGCTCCTAATGGAATGTACCACAATATAGATGGACGTACGCAGAGAGTCATTGGAACAGAGTAAAGCCAAGAGTTGCATATTGTCGAGGGCTGTTACCAGTAAATTGAGTAGAACGATTTGCAAGGACATTATTATTATCCCGTTATCGAACGTGCGATACAACACCTACCTACCTGCCCACCTGCCTGCCTACCTACCTACCTACCTACCTTCCTACCTACCTACCTACCTATTTCTTTACTACCCACAATGGGCTAAACACAGACGGGACAAACAAAGGCAGACAAACGGATTAAGTCGATTACATCGACGCCAGTGCGTAGCTGGTACATAATTTATCGACCCCGAAATGATGAAAGGTAAAGTCGACCTCGGCGGAATTTGAACTCAGAATGTAACGGCAGACGAAATACCGCTAAGCATTTCGCCCGGCGTGCTAACCATTCTGCCAGTTCGCCTGCCTACCTGCCTACCTGCCTACCTACCTACCTACCTACCTACCTACCTACCTACCTACCTACCTACCACCTACCTACCTACCTACCTACCTACCTACCTACCTACCTACCACCTACCTACCTACCTACCTACCTACCTACCTACCTACCTACCTACATATATAGGTAGATAGATAGGTCACGACAGAAACCAGTTATACTGAATTACCATATTTAGACATTCACATAAAAATACACGACTCCACAATCACAACACATATTTTATAAAAAACAGACAACAATACTTGAACTTCTATTTTTGCCATCCCTCACACATCAAAAGGAGCATTCCATACAATAGGGCGAGACGTATGAAACAAAATGGCATTATATGTAGGTTTGGGAAATAAAAACATTTAAAAAATTATTTTCTCTATTTTGCTTTTATTGAACCTACAAATGTGTCATGTCATTTTGCCCCACCCTGTATATATCAATACACACAATCCCGAAGTAACCAACAATTTTCACACTATAACAACAAACCTACCGATACTCCTACTAGGCCGCAACATGAAAAATCTGGTTGATGAAAGCCTCTAACGAAACAGTGAATGCCAGCCAAAAAGTCTTAAAGATCACCTCTCAAGGGCAAAATTCACATCAGAGAGTGAATCAGAATCCGAAAAGGAATGGAAGATAGCAGATGTGGAACATGCCAGAGCAACAGTTTCAAATATTTAGAGAGTGGTTTTCACATAAAATTTAACAGTGGATTCTCGTTCAAAGTAAATGCAGATATGAACTGCAAGACACAGAATCTCAAATACTGCATTGCTTGCCCCAGGAAAATTATACTGGCGACGTGCAAGAACCCACAGACAACACACCCAACAAGAGGAACTACTTAAGATTCCACTAAGTAAATATGTAGAAATATGTGTAGTAGGAAAATTCAAGATCTTCCCCTTCTACAAATGTTGAGGGGATGAACCAAAGTTCTGAAAGTCAATGGAGCTACATTTTATCAAAACGTTCTTGCCAAAACTAAACGTTTAAAAGAAAAGCAAAGACAAAATGCATGAACACTCCACTCTTTCAAACGGAACAAATTATGAGCATTACATAGTTATCTCACAGAGGTACTGTACCTAGCTAACCTTCCCGGAAAATATGACTGGACAGAAATATTCTGAGCGCTTGAATACTCAAGTTTGGCCATTTCCAAACATGATTTTGTATAAAATCATTCAACATTGGGGCGAATGTATGTTTTCTTTGGACTTTGAACTTATTAGATTTATTTCATATTTTATAATTATAACTGTACTTCAGAATCACTCTTTCAGTCCTCAACTTACCCTAAAATGTAATGTGTATATTTACAAACATATTGATATGTTTATAATTAGAGAGAAAAAAGGGAGAGAGAAAGGCATGCTCTCAAAAGCAAAGACAGGATCAAGAAAGACATCCTGAATTATAATCAAACTTGGACAGGCTGACCACATTGAAAAGAAGCCCCTTTCTCAAGTTCCTTCTCTTTCATTTTTCCGTTGTCTTTTTTTCTTTTTTCTTTTTTCTTTCTCGTCCTTCTGCTTGTCTTTCTCTCTTTCTTCTAATAACAAACTTTAAAAATGTCATTTAGCTTCAACCATCTGTTAATCAGAGACCATCCCTAGATACATTCTTCTTTCTTCTTCTGCTTTCTTTTCTCTATTCTATCTGTCTTCCTCTCTCTACCCCTCTCCTCCCTTCCTTCCTCTTTTATTTTTCTCTTTTTCTAAACAAAACAAAACAGCATCCTCTTTTCGATTTGTATAAAGGAAAGAAATTTTCTGTAAAACTAGGCAATCGGATGTTGTTACACACCGTTGCTCATAATGCACACTTCTTTTAATTCTTTTTTTTCGGTTACACACTTCTTTTCCATCTTGGCTCAAATCGTGGGGCAAGATTGCTATCTCATTCTCGTGGAATGCCTTTGAGTGTTCTTTTCAAGTTGCACATGTTCAGAATTGATGAACCTGGATGTATGCTGTATTCACCTTGACTCTGACTGCAGTAGAACATTCACTTGATTTTCTGCAGAGAGTACGACTTATATTGGCACCAGTCGATATACTGTTATGTGCTATGTCTTTAGGCGTAGAATTTGGTTTACACTCCTTGACGTCTGCGTATAAAAATCATATGACTGCATGAATGTTATTTGCGCCAATAATCAAGATTATGTTAAATCAGTGATGTGTTGTATGAGATTATGAATAAAAAGCGTGCATTGTGCTTGCGCATTAGATCACGCGAAATTTTGAAGATAATTGCATCAAAAATCTAATCTGTATTTATCGAATGAATGTATCATGGGATAATATGACTAACGAATGTCAGGTGAGGTAAAAACCTTAAGAAAATTCCAGCTGCTCTAATGCTGAAATTTATCAACGATGTCACAAGAGAGCACATAGAACCTTATGATATCAACGACCGAGTATGAATATACACAACTATAGTAACATTTGAAGAATACCAAAGAAAAATCTACAACATATAAAGGTGAAGGAGCGAGGGGTGCTAAGAAGCTTGCTTCTTAACCACATGGTTCCGGGTTCAGTCCCATTGAGTGGCACCTTGGGCAAGTATCTTCGATTATAGCCTAAACCTTGTGAGTGGATTTGGTAGACAGAAACTGAAATAAGACCGCGTGCTGGCAGAAACGTTAGCACGCCGGGCGAAATGTAGCGGTATTTCGTCTGCCGTTACGTCTGAGTTCAAATTTCGCAGAGGTCGACTTTGCCTCTCATCATTTCGGGATCGATAAATTAAGTACCAGCTACGCACTGGGTTGATCTAATCGACTTAATCCGTTTGTCTGTCCTTGGTTGTCTCCTCTATGTGTAGCCCCTTGTGAGCAATAAAGAAATAAGAAACAGAAAGAAGGCCATCCTATATATATGTGTGTATATGTGTGTGTGTGTGTGTGTGCGTGTGTGTAAATGTGTGTATGTATACGTGTGTGTTAGTCCCCCACCATCGCTTGACAACCGATGTTGGTGTGTTTACATACCCGTAACTTAACGGTTCGGCAAAGGGACCGATAGAATAAGTACTAGGCTCACAAAGAATAAGTCTTGGTGTCGATTTGTTCGACTAAAGGCGGTGCTCCAGCATGGCCACAGCCAAATGATTGAAACAAGTGGAAGAGTAGAAGAATAGACCAGTAGTAATGAAATTACTAAACGTAAACAAAGCAGATGGAATACAAAGCTTTAAGGAAATATCAAACGGCCTGCAAGATTTTGAATGGTTTCGATTGATAAACACGATAATAAGATGTGAGGGGAATAACAAGTTCACACTTCTCCAATTTCCTCTTATGCAAACAAAAATTTAACAAAATTAACTCTTCTCACTAGAACGCGAACTCGGGACGTTGAGAAATAGTCTCTGCTACCATAGAAGAAACTTTGAATGAGCCAGTATAAATTATGACTTTGCTTCCAAGCCACAAGCATTATACAGCGAGACGAAGGGGGAAACATTACTGATAAGAAAACACCCTCTCAAGTTTTTGCATCATTCTGGTGTAAAACCTGGAATGAAAAGCAGGATTTCAGCTTAATGCATCGTGGCTAAATGCAGTTAGGGGCCAATACTGTATCTCTATCGACAGTAAAATATACACAGTTGATCTGGAATATTTTAGCATAGCTACAGGTAAACTATATAATGAGAGAACGCCGGGAAGAAACGTAATAGTTGTATATTTGTAGAAAAGTCTATTTTACAGAAATCTTATACTATGTAAATTTAAAAGGATTATAGAAAGTCAGATTGGCTTATCGACATGGATTGTTATAGCATAGATGAATATAGTTGCCAAGAATGAAACCACCAAGTTGGCAGAAAACTGCATGCCAAAATAAAATGTATAATCTGTACACATTGTACATCAACCATTTCCTCCAGGATCATTTCAATTCCAACAAAGCATTAGACAGATTTTCGAACAATGTGTTAGACAGATGAACCTGGATGTATGTTGTATTCACCTTGACTCTGACTGCAGTAGAACATTTACTTGATTTTATGCACAGGCAGGTGGAAAGAAGGGTGTATGGGGTGTGTGCTGAATAACTTCTGAGAAACAGAGCATTAATGTCTGAAGTCAGATAACACTGTAGAATCCTTGCGACAGTGTGGCTTGATTTCCCAACTCAAGGTTGCTGAAATGTTTATATTCGGGACACATATCTCATTCCTTTGTTGCTGTTATGTAGAGGCTCATAAAACCCGAGCAACAATCTATCCACACTTCCAACTGAGATCGAAACGATCCTCTCCAATGTTATTGGTATTTCAGAGGAATATTTACCAGACGATATATTTTCTGTAATTCTGTTCATTTTGTCATTAAATCCATTATCATTCCTACTATAAAAAACAAATGGTTATATGATCGAATTTGCAAATGCTGGAGATATTATAGATGTTTTCGATCTAATTTGGATTCTTTGCCATCAAATTTGAATTCTTTGCTATCAAATTTGAATTTTTCAATTGGTGCTCAAGCCTTGAAAAAAAAAGTGAGTTGAACTATATCAGCCGTAAGGGAATACATGTCTATCTTATCTAACTCGTCCAGTAGAGTTCGATGAAATAACTCATGAACACTGCGATAGCTTCTACCAAAAGATGCCCCATTACTTCAACCGATCTAAACAAGGGGAGATAATAAACGACTGATTCTTTTATTATTATCTCCCCTTGTTCAGACCGTAATGGAGCATCTTTTGGCAAAAGC
This sequence comes from Octopus sinensis, assembly GCF_006345805.1. Lineage (NCBI taxonomy): Eukaryota > Metazoa > Mollusca > Cephalopoda > Octopoda > Octopodidae > Octopus > Octopus sinensis. Next base: position 27,745,279 of record NC_043000.1, on the reverse strand, counting down.
TATCGCAGTGTTCATGAGTTATTTCATCGAACTTTTCAGATATCAATTAGTGGGCTCGACTGGACAAGTTAGATAAGATAGGCATGTATTCCCTTACAGCTGACGTAGCTTAACTCTCTTATTTTTAAGGGTTGAGCACCAATTGAAAAATTTTAATTTGATTGCAAAGAATTCAAATTTGATTGCAAAGAATTCAAATTTGACGGCAAAGAATCCAAATTAGATCGAAAACCTCTATAATATAACCAGCAACTTTTTTGCAGATGTCCTGATGATTTATACTTAAAAATGTTATCAATACGAAAACCACAACTCGGGTTAATAACAGTATTTCCAGCTGGCAATGGGATTTGGTCAAAATAAATGCTATTATTGTTGAACATGAAACATTAGTCTCACGCCCCAAAACCTGCGCATCAACGGTTTCCCTATCCCTCTTCCACACAAAGAATGCTACATACACTTAGACATTGCTGAAAATATATACTAAGGTGGTGTGAATAAAAATAGAGTCACCCTAGAATATCATTCCAGATTTAGAAAAATATGGTAGTCGTAACTCTCCTCACGTAAGAGATTATTCGAATGTCATTACTCTGTCTCAGGCAACACCTGTGTCCAAGTGCAGGAGAAATAAACACATAAATATAGTGCTGAAAAGGGAAGCAAATAGCAGGCGGCGTGTCGGTAGTAAACTCCCCAGGAAGCACCCGCTCCCTAATGACCTGCCATACAACCCCCACATAGTCACACGAACATACCTCAAAGAAAACTTGGTTGTGAAATGCTCAAGTACATCAAAAAAGATTATGCATGTGTATGCTTCTTGAAGGGGAGAAGAAAACAGTAACATCGACAGAAAGAGCTGTCTTTCTTGTACTCCTGATCACTACATCATATCACGCTTCAAAGGCTATGCGTTAGCATTCGAAGGACAGGAAATGGTTACGAAATACCGAGCAAACAAAAGTATCAGCAAGCCCTTGGAGATCCAAGATGCAATCAATAAAGTAAACTGTGATATTCCTGAGGAGGACATCACGCCTGTGATTAGTAACTGCGAAACATTTCATCAAACTTTACCAATAGATGCGACACGACGTTGTCACAAAAGCAATATACAGTGTGATTTTGAAAGAGACTGTCCTGGAATAAATATACAGAATCATCCTGTTTTGGATATGTACACAATTATCAACACAAAAAAATATTGGCGGAAAGTTCATATCAAAACTACTGTCAGGCGTAAGAACCACAAGCCAGATATTGTTGTTTCTTAGACAAGTAAAAGTATGTATCACCATGGAGATCAGTTGTCCTGTTGATATGAATATCTCCGAAAATCAAAGAGAAAAAGGATAACAATGAACACTCGATTGGAAACCTCTAGCTTCTATATCTAGATATAAACTTTACGTTTATGACAATAATTATTATTGCGCTTAGATTTTGTTAGTAAATACCTCAGTGAATGTTGAGAAAAGCGAAAGCTTTGTTTGTATGCATGCATATGGATGGAAGCACTCCGTCGGTTACGACGATGAGGGTTCCGGTTGATCCGACCAACGGAACAGCCTGCTCGTGAAATTAACGTGTAGGTGGCTGAGCACTCCACAGACATGTGCACCCTTAACGTAGTTCTCGGGGATATTCAGCGTGACACAGAGAGAGTGACAAGGCTGGCCCTTTTTTGAAATACAGGTACAACAGAAACAGGACGTAAGAGTGAGAGAAAGTTGTGGTGAAAGAGTACAGCAGGGATCACCACCACCACCCTGCCGGAGCCTCGTGGAGCTTTTAGGTGTTTTCGCTCAATAAACACTCACAACGCCCGGTCTGGGAATCGAAACCGCGATCCTACGACCGCGAGTCCGCTGCCCTAACCACTGGGCCATTGCGCCTCCGCATGCATATACGCATACGTAGATAAACTTTTTCGATCACGCATTAGCTTCCGACAAGAAAACCACACACACGATCGTACATGTTTCGAAATATTTGTCCAAGTGCTTGTATCTAAAATACCACTGACTTCCTTACCAGATTCTATAACGGAACAAATAGTTTTGAGGCTGTTTAAAATGTTATTCTTTAATCTCGTCAGCACACCGAATACTGCGCCATCAGTCTTGAGAGAACCACTCATATAGGCGCGTCATGCATGAAAGCACACATAGATCGTAGTAGACCAAAGTCGTCGGTGACGGACGTTTGAAATCCCATGTAACATGGTTTCGGTCTATTGGACCACGACACACTTCATACCAGTCAGATTTCGCAGCTACGATATAGAGAATACTAGCAGTATCGCCCGGCGTTGCTCGGGTTTGCAAGGGAAATAACTATAAAGCATTTTTAGAGAGTTATAGCCAAAAAAATAGCAAAAAAATGGAAAAAAAATTATGCTAAATTTTTTTTTAGAGTTAAAAAGGTCGAGTTGCGTCCCCTAGACAGTCTGTGGTTTGTGTTTCTGATTCTCGACCCCATGTCGAATTTATCGATCTTTTTCAGAACTGGGGGAACTTTTCAAACTTTTCGCTGCGTTAGTTTTGAATTATGACATTGGGCTTTGTGTGTGTGTCAAGTTTCATCAGAATCGGTTGAAAGCCGTGGTCAGGGTGAGGGTACAACCTAACAGACACACAGACACGCAGACAGACAAACTGCCGTTTATATAGAGAGAGAAGAGATTAGCATCTTTTTTAATGCTGATGTCGCAAATAGCTTGTAGTTTTATTAAAAATTATTGGCGACGGAACATCTTTATATCCAAATTAACATTGATGTCCGAATGCTTTGTCGGATTCGTCACTGAAGAGTTTAAGTGAGTCGAAAAACTGCCCCTGACGATTTTCCAACGACCTTCTGCACAAACAATGTTGTTTTAATACGCTAATCGCTTTATGAGAATATTTTCTTAGAGAAATCATTACAGTTGGCGCCTGTCTACATTTGAATATACATTATAAATATTACACAGAATATTATTTTAACTTTCCTGATTCTAGTGAGTATACTAATATACTAACGCAAACACACGCACAGGCATATATGCGTTTGGGTCTATATATCTGTCTACTTGATTCTCTGTCTGTCTGTCTCTCTATATACACATACATACATACATACATACATAAGCGCAGGAGTGGTTGTGTGGTAAGTAGTTTGCTTACCAATCACATGGTTCTAGGTTCAGTCCCACTGCATGGCACCTTGGGCAAGTGTCTTCTACTATAGCCTCGGGCCGACCAAACCCTTGTGAGTGGATTTGCTAAACAGAAATCGAAAGAGGCCCGTCGTGCATATATATATATATATATATATATATGGTGTGTTTATATATAAATATATATATATATATATGGTGTGTTTGCGTCCCCGATGGTGGTGTGTTTACGTCCCCGTAACTTAGCGGTTCGGCGAAAGGGACCGATAGAATTAGTATTAGGCCTCCAAAGAATAAGTCTTGGGGTCGATTTGCTCGACTAAAGGCGCTGCTCCAGCATGGCCGCAGTCAAATGACTGAAACAAGTAAAAAGAATAAAAGAGTATACATACATACAGTCTTAAGTACGTACGCACGTTCGTACATACGTACATATATACGTATGTATATATACATATTTTTATTCTTTTATTTGTTTCAGTGATCTGACTGCGGCTATGCTGAGGCACCACCTTTAGTCGAGAAAATCGACCCCATAACTTATTATTTGCAAGCCTAGTACTTATTGCATCAAGCTCTTTTGTCGAGCCGCTAAGTCCTTTGATTCCAACCTCAGTATTTGATACATTTGTTTTAGACAATTTCTCTCTACTTTGAGGTTTGTATTTTAAGCTTAGCCACCAACCAATATTTTTATCGACACGCCATCTCTAGAAAGATAGTCAACCAAGAGTGTAGAGCTCTTACTACCCATAATTTGGGCCTGTTAGCTTCGCATTTCTGTAGCTTTTATTATCATTATTATTATTATTATGTTTTTTCCTTCTTTCTTCAAATTTTCTTCCGTTTCTCGCCGAGTGTTTTCCACACACCTAGGGCAGGGAAGGGCATTGTATGCATTCCCAGATTATACGCTCAAATTCACAGATAAAATATGTATTTAAAAATTAATAAATAAATAAATTCATGGATGGATGTTATTTTCACAGCGATAGTGCTCTTCTCAATACATGAGCCGTTCCAGTTAATACGACTTTTTGCACTTCCTGTAGGGATGGTATGCCTGGAATCATTTTCAAATAGGTTTCAGTACATTTTTGTATCATTCCTAGAGATCCTACAATCACTATTATTATTATTATTATTATTATTATTATTATTATTATTATTATTAATATCATTATTATTATTATTATTATTATTATTATCATCATTATTATTATTATTATTACCATTATTATTATTATTATTGTTATTATTATTATTATTATTAATGTTGTTGTTGTTGTTGTTATTATTATTATTATTATTATTACTGCTATTATTATCATTATTATTATTATTATTATTATTATTATTATTATTATTATTGTTATTATTATTATTGTTATTATTATTATTGTTATTATTATTACTTTTTTGGCGACCCGGCAGGATCGTTAACATGCCGGACAAAAAGCATGACAGCATTTCATCCGTCTTTACTTTCTGATTCCAAATTCTTCCGAGGTCGACTTTGCCGTTCGACCTTCCTGGGTCGATAAAACATATACCAATCGAGCACTAGGGTTGAGGTAATCAGTTTAACACCTCTCTCGAAATTCCTGGCCTTGTGCTAAAATTTGTAACCATTATTATTGATATTATTTTTATTATTGGCTTGAAATTTTGGTGGAAGGCCAGCAATTTCTGGGAGAAAGGAAGTCCACTCCACCGACCCCAGTGCTCAGCTGGTCCTTATTCCGCTGAGCGCGAAATGATGAATGGCAAAATAGACTACGGTGGCATTTGAACTCACTACGTAAAATCGGAAGCAATATCGCTATTCATTCTGTCCAATGCGGTAACAATTGTGACAGCTAGCCGCCTTTATTTTCATCATTAACCATCTTCTTTCAATTCTGTTTCCATTTCCTGCCGAGTGTCTTCCTGAGAAATAGGGGAGAGAAAGTCACTGTATACATTGAGAGGCCATTAAAATAAGTTCAGCAGATTGTTCATTTACAAGATCATGTGATAGAGAAAAAGGGAAAGAAAGACAGAGTATTATTGTTATTATTGTTGTTGTTGTTTTTAATTTTAATCTGCATCTTTGTTACAGTTACTTGCCGAGACACACCCAGCGTCCTAGGGTGAGTGAAGGATGAGAGATGTTACAATGACTGAAAGCTTGGGGAGGGGAGGTAGTGAAGCATCTCCATATAATGCAACAGACACATTTAAATGGATAGGGTTTTTCTAAGGATTTGAGCAGTATATGTCAGCACAATCTTTTGGATTTCTCTGAGATATAGTTCTACTGGAATCTTATCTAGATGTTTCTGACATCGCTTTTTAATCATACATAGTGCACCTACAATAACAGGAACAGTTCTCCTTTTAAGATGCTGCATCTTTTGTATTTCAACTTCCACGTCCTTATATTTACTTATTTTTCAAATTCCTTGACAGATGTATCTTTATCAGTGGAAATACTTACATCTATTAGTATATGAGTATTTTCTTTTTTCTCTTAAATTGTTATATCTGCTCGATTAACTTGGATCGTTCTGTCAGTGTTGACTGGAAAATCCTAGAGGATAGCGACATTTTTACCTTCAACGACTGGCTCAGGATGATGTCTGTACCAGTAAGTAGGAGAGGTGTTTTTGTAGTGTTTGCATATTTTCCAGTGTGAATACTATCCTACCCTACCGTGGCGATTTTTATATTCGTTTGGTGTCAGTACAGGATATCCGGTCAAATGTGTCGCAGAATCTGCACTTAAGACCAGAGGGCCAGAATCATTTTGAAGAACGTTAGCCTGGTACTTTTTTGTGAGTAAGCTTTGGTCTTGTGACGCCCACATAAAACTTTCAGTCTCTGCTTTCAATCCTGACCTTCTCAGCCACTGATAGATTGTTGCTTGATCTACAAGATGAGAAGCTATGCGAGCCACTGCCTGTTACTGCATCAGGGTATTATTATTAATATTATTATTATTATTATTATTATTATTATTATTATTATTATTATTATTATTATTATTATTATTATTATTATTATTATATGTTTCACTTTTGCTTTATGTCTGTAAAAGTTGGCTCCAAGTCTCACCCAGAGCCTCAAGAGACAACAGGTTGGAAGTTCACGTTGTTGTTATGCCTAGCGTGCTATATATTTGGGTTTTTTTTTTGGTGTTGTACTAGTGAATGTCTAATACGTAAATTTAAAAGAAAAAGTTTGTTTTAAACCTTGGGATTACATAGAGAGTATTTTGCGTAAGATATGAGCAGTTCCCATGAGCACTATTTTTTGAATGTCTGCCATTTGGGGGTTTCCTGGTATCTGAGTGAGGTAGCAATCAGCCCCTTTCGCTATCATTCCCAGGGCACCTATGACAACAGGTATTGTTTTAGTCTTCAGCTTCCACATTTTGCTGATTTCTATTTCAAGATCTTTATATTTGCTCAGTTTTTGGTAGGTCTTGACAGATACGTTTATATCGATTGGGACAGTCATATCAATGAGGAGGCATGTTCTTTGTCTGAAGTCTTTCAATATGATGTCTGGCCTATTTGCATCTATCTTCCTGTCAGTTTGAATGGTGAAGTTCCAGAGGAGTGAGATGTGGTCATTTTCAAGCACTGGAGGTGGATTGTGTTCCCACCAGTTTTTTTCATGGGGCAAATCCAGGTTTTTGCAAATTACCCAGTGAATATATTGTGTAGCTCTATCATGCCTGTTGAGGTACTTTGTAGGCGCTAGAAGACTGCATTTGGAGACAACATGATCAATGGTTTCATTTTGTTGTCGGCATACACGACATGTTGGGTTATTGCCGTTCTTTAATATGTTGGCCTGGTAGTTTCTTGTAGGTATGCATTGATCTTGAGCTGCTATGATAAACCCTTCTGTTTCAGATTTTAAGCCAGAGGCCATTAGCCATTGATGGGTCAGGGCTTTGTCAATATCTGCATTATTCGCTCTCTTTGGGTATTTGCCATAGAGAGGTTTTTCTTGCCATTTATTATTCAGAATATCTAAGGCCGCAGTTTTGGCACGGGTTTTCATACGCCTAGCTTTTTCTGTGCTTGTTTCTTGTATGTCTATCTCTAATTCCGAAATTTGTTGTATTCGGAATTCACTTAGATATTCCTTTGTCTGTCTTGTTACTGAGTATGATGCTTTCTCGTTTTCATGTTTTGAGACAAGTTTTAACATCTAGTCCTCAGACTTTTTCAGGTAGGTGTCTAGGCCAATTGTAGCAATCTTCATTGTTATTGCCAGTTGCAAAAGTCCACGGCCTCCCTCTTTTCTTGGCAGATAAAGTCGTTCTGTATCTGCCTTAGGGTGGTGCATTCTATGCATTGTCAACAGTTTTCTTATTTTTCTGTCGAGCTGACATATTTCAGTAATTGACCAGTTAACGATATTGAAACTGTAAGTCACAACTGGTATGGCTAATGCATTGATCGCTTCGATCCTGTTTCTTGCATTCAGCTCTGTCTTGAGTATTGCTCTAATTCTTCGATAGCTTTCTCTCCTGATCCTTTCCTTCATCTCTGAATGCCTTATTCCGTTCCCTTCAATTACCCCTAGGTACTTGTAGCTCTCTGCTGGGTCTAGTTCTTTTATGACATTCTGCTGGTCAAGGTTAACGTTAGATGTTTCTGTCCTTTTTCCTTTGATAAAGGTAGCTTTTGCACACTTATCGAGGCCGAATTGCATTCTGATGTCGTCACTGAATTGTTTGACTATCGCTAGTAAGCCCTTGAGTTGTTGTCATTTTTTGCAAAAAGCCTTAAATCATCCATGTAAATGAGATGATTTATATTTTTATCAAACACTTTATACCCGTACTGCGCGTCATCGAGCAGTTTTGAGAGAAGTATTAAGGCTAAACAAAAGAGGAGTGGTGACAGTGAGTCACCATGGAAAATGCCACACGAAACTTTTACATCACCAGCATTTAGGGATTCATTGTCACTGTTCAGAGTTAGTGTGATTCTCCATGATCTCATACTTACAGTCAAAAAGTTTCGTAGAGTAGGTGCTATCTTATACATTTCTTGGCATTTCCTAATCCAGCTATGCGGTAGGCTATCAAAAGCCTTTTTATAGTCTATCTAGGCTATTGATAAGTTTTGTGTGGCGTTTGTGACAATCTTCTAAGATCATCTTATTGATGAGTAGTTGATCTTTACAGCCGTAGGATCCACGTTTACATCCTTTCTGTTCATTAGGGAATATGCTGCTGCCTGTTAAAAAACTGTAAGTATATTCCGTCAGGACAGATGTTAGCGTTTTGTACATAGTTGTTAAGCAGGTTATGGGTCTATAGTTTTTGGGTTCATTTGTTTCTTCACTTTTTGGAAGCAGGAATGTTAACCCATTAACTAGCCAAGGAGGCATCCTACTAGGGTGTTGCAAAACATCATTGTACAGTTCTGTTAGCAGTTCATGGCTCTCTGGGAAGGCATTCAGCCAGAAGTTAGGAATTTTATCCTTTCCTGGAGACTTCCATTTGCTTGACCTCCTGAGAGCAGATCTTATATCTTCTACCTTGACACCCTCCCACTTTTGCTCTTCTAAGGGGTCCAGTTCTGTAGATATTCTGTCAATTCAGGGGGCTTTTTCGTTGTGTGTTTTTTCTTCTGCCCAAAATTTATTCCAAAATCCCTGAACTTCTTCTTTTGTTGGTACAGACCTTGCATTAAACGCTGTTTTTCCTATCTTCCTGTAAAAATTCTTGGGGTTATTTTTGAACATGTTGTTGTCCTTGAAAAATCTAACACGCTTTTCATACCGCGCTATGCGGGCAGCTTTGGCAGATACCTTTTGTTTGATGGTTTCTATGGTGGCATCGATATCAAGTATAGTTTTCATATTGTATTTTTTCAGCAATTTTGGGGTTTTTGTAGGTCTGGTAGTCTTGTGAACCTTAAGGTTTTTCAAATATTCAATGTCAGATCTAAATAGTTTAATTTGTTTTTGCAGACGCTCTTGCCAAGAAGGCTTTTTGTGGGAATGTTGCCGTTTTCTAATCTTTACACCACATAGGATCGTTGAAATTTTCGCGGATGCATAGTATAGGTGGTTGAGATTTGTGATATTAACATCATTAGCTGAAATTATATCCTTAAGTACAAGCCGGATTTTACCAATTATTTTCATGTTTTGGTCAGAATTGCGGATTTTAGAGAGTGCATCACGTTCATCCATGCTGGTTTCTTTAATTTTCAGCCATTCAATCATGATTTGATTTTTTAGCTCATGTAGTTCTGTTGGATCAATATTTGTGAGACTTTCTTTATCTATTTGATGTTCATCTGTCTTAGTGTTTATGATTGGTTCAGGGACTATTTCACTTCGCCTATCACTTAGACTAACTCTTTCAATCCTTACTTCGTTTTTATCAGCCCTGGGCTGGTCTATAATTATTTCCTCTGTATTATCTTCTCTAGCTGCAGCTTCGTTCATTTTATCCGATATTGCTTGTCTAACTTGATCAATCTCTACTTCAGTCAGTAATTGTTTTTATATAATGTTTCTTCTGACGTTGACAAGTTTGTTACTGTCTATGTAGGGTCTTACTTCAGGGTGTTTCTGTCTCCAGTTTAAGTATTTTTGTACAGTGTTAGATTTATCTGTGGGGAAATATATGGCATGGTAGAAGGCCTCAAGAACTACTTATTATCTTCCCTAGACCATTTTTCCTTCTTTTTCTTTTGATTATTTGGTGACGAGCATGGATGGCCATCTGTTGGAATATTCCGGTTGTGGGGTACGTCCAGCTCCTGTGTGTTGGGAAGATTTGATCCAGTAGCTGATTTTTCGATCAGAATTTGGTTCAATTTTCGGGTATTATTATTATTATTATTATTATTATTATTATTATTATTATTATTATTATTATTACTGCTGTTGTTGTTATTATTATTGCATTCTGTCTGTCATTAACTTCTGAGTTCAAATTCCGCGGACGTTGACTTTGTCATTCCTCTTTTGTGGCCCAATTAAATAAGTACCAGTCGAGCACTGAGGTCGCTTTAATCAACCTCTCCTTCCCTTAAAACAACTGCTGGCACTGCGCTAAAATTTGAAACCAATTTATCATTATTATTATTATTATTGTTGTTGTTGTTGTTGTTGTTGTTATTATTATTATTATTATTGTTGTTGGTGTTGTTGTTGTTGTTATTATTATTATCATCATTTGATATTTGATGGAAGAGGTAAAATCTGTGAAGTGACAGACAACAAGAATAATGTATATTCGTAAGTATGTCTCAGACGTTTCTCTGTTACAGATTTAGCTGGCTAAGTTCAGCTAATTTTCAAGCTTAACTGCATCGTTTGGTTTAACTATCTTTTAATGTGCTACATATTATCATATTATATAGATTATAACACAATCTATAATGTCACCTAACTTTTCTTTTTATATTTCTGTGATATGATCATATCGCTTCTTTGTTTCTTTATTGCTTGATCAGTTTGCACCAAGAAATACCGCTGGATTTATATCAGTCAATTTCAATAACGTTTAGTGACTGATGTCCGTATCGTTTTTCTTCTCTTATGAAATCAAACTTCCAGCTAAATTCCAAATGTATTTTTCTACGTCCTTTTTTCTGCTTATTTTATTCTCTCCAATCTTTCTACATTTACATAATTTCATGATAATAGTTCTGTCTACTTTTTCACACATGCGATACCTACTTACTTTGCAGTTTTATATAATAGTTTGTCCATCACATTTGGCGATCACTTAGCAACGGCTACATTAATCTCTCTTTATATAAAGCTGAAGTTGTCTGTGTATGGCAGGTTTGGTAGCCTTCAATTAACACTATCTCCTTCGAGACACTGCGGCGCAAGTTGACCAAAATCGAGAGTATGATAGAAGAAGGCTTCCTCCTCATTCTGTAGAAGAAAAAATTCAAATCGGACCATGTTAACATCAAAAGGGTGCTTTTTTTCTATGAAAAGCCCTATTTTTTAACGATTTTCCGGCCGCTGTGTCGCAATTTTTCGGTGTATTTCAACCAGAAAAATATACACTTAAAGAGAATAACAAGCTACATAATGCAAAATTTTTAGTTTTCAAAAATTCCAATTCTAAAGGGTCGAAACAAACCCAAGCAACGCCGGTCGATACTAATAGTAAATAAATGAAAGTGGAAAGAAAAAAATAATAGAAAGAAGATGAAAACGATGCCTCAAGTCATGACGTTCACCGACTGGTGATCAATGAAAACGATGACGTCGACTATAAGATATTTCATCAGAGGGCTGATCCATGTTGTGGATCAGGGAATCACAACTGTTCCCACCTATACTATATTTTCCGTCACACTACTGAAGTGATGTATTTCATTATCGCAAAACCTTAATACCTCCATATTTGCAATGAAAGATCTGCTGTGTGTAACTCCAAAACCTTATAACCCTCAATAGGAAAAACAGTCTCATAGTGAAGGGCAAAAAGCCACGACTACTTTCTTATATACTTCATTTTCATTTAATCAGTCTTTTTCCTCTCCGTCAAAACTTAATTCAGAATTTCTCATCATTTATGGAACTGGTAAGATGACATTTTCTCAAATCATTTACTGTTATCCAATTTTTTGTTTTTCGAACATCACAATAATTCTTCAACTTAAAATATTTCTTTTTCTACATTTAATCAACATCTTGCTGAAACATACCCTGATATTGACAACCCTATTTTCTCCTCACTATTCTTATGACATTGATATTTTTACCTATCCCTCAGGTAAATTATAATGTTGCAGATATGTGGAGAACGGTTATTTGTCTGTCTGTCAAGGTCCGACAAAGAAATTTACTGTGTCCGAAATATGGCATCTATTCATAAATGATGACTAGAGGATGCATTTAGATATGCAACTGTGTATCATCTATAGGATGCTGTGTGATTGTCTTGCCGCGTCATTGTCTGATTATTTCCATTTTTCTACTAACATCTTATATTTATTTTTCTGTTTTCATAGCCAGTTTTGTGGGAGCCCTTCAAGACGGAAGTTTATCGTTTTCGATTTATTTCCTACTGGTTTCACCATTCAAGTGAGGTCATGATGGGTCACTGATAAAGAAAGGTTTAATCGAAGAAATCAACTTTATGCATATATTTTATTAAGTCTGGTACCTTCTCTTTCAATCTTTGCGGAACAAATGTATGTATGTGTGTGTACGCGTATGTATGTATAGACCATTCCTATATTACATGTATATATGTGTGTGTGTATATATATATATATATGTATATATATATATGTGTGTGTGTGTGTACGACTGGCCACCACATTGCCTCTCTCTGTAAAATCTACTCACATGGCATTGGTCGACCAGTGGAAAAACATTCACTCAAGCTACCGCAAAGTGGGACTGGATACAAACCACATTACTCCGAAGCGAGCTTCTTATGCACACAGCTATGCCTATGTCTATGTCTTCTATTTTACTTATATTCTTTTCTACTCTAGGCACAAGGCCCGAAATTCGGGTGGGCGATGGGGCCAGTTGATTATATCGATCCCAGTACGCAACACGTACTTATTTAATCGACCCCGAAAGGATAAAAAGCAAAGTCGACCTTGGCGGAATTTGAACTCAGAAGGTAGTGGCAGACAAAATACCTATTTCTTTACTACCCACAAGGGGCTAAACACAGAGGAGACAAACAAGGACAGACAAACGGATTAAGTCGATTATATCGACCTCAGTGCGTAACTGGTACTTAATCAATCGACCCCGAAAGGATGAAAGACAAAGTCGACCTCGGCGGAATTTGAACTCACAACGTAAAGACAGACGAAATACCTATTTCTTTACTACCCACAAGGGGCTAAACACAGAGGACAAACAAGGACAGACAAATGGATTAAGTCGATTACATCGACGCCAGTGCATAACTGGTTCTTAATTTATCGGCCTCGAAAGGATGAAAGGCAAAGTTGACCTCGGCAGAATTTGAACTGAGAACGCAACGTTAGACGAAATACAGCTTAGCATTTCGCCCGGCGTGCTAACGTTTCTGCCAGCTCGCTGCCTCTATTTCACTTATATTAGTTTCACGTTACACATCACTAAATATTTTTGAAGTCCAGCATAAGATATTTCACAAAAACTTTCTACGTAAAAGCGTGCCATTAATTTCTTTTATTTGTGGCAAATATATTATTTCAGTATCAGATTTTCTGTGGTATTATACTTTTCTTCTTTTTCTCCAAACTAATCTTCCCAATTTCTTAAAATTCCTTTTGAGAATATCATATCTATAACCTATTGCAAGAAAAACTAGAGGCATATTGCCTTACCGAGGCATATTACCTCATATTGGGTATTCACTCGGTTTTAAATATTAATCTAATACGTATAAGAGTATCCCTTGCTAACATATGTTTTCATTGATGTATGCTGCTCTGTGCATTGTTCCTTAATTCCTACTCTTTATTGTATTCATAAAGCCGTGTTTGCTCTAAAAGTCTCTTATCTCGGGTTCTTTATCTAACATGATATCAGTGGTGGTCGTATTGATTTTTCTCTCTGCAAGGTTCCCTTAGAGCATTTATATAAACGGAATTTTATGTCAATATATCTACTGAATCCGCGTAATATATGTAGCAGCATTTCCACTTGTTTATCATTAATATTATCATTACTCAGTTTCGTGGTTTCACGGAGTCGTTAGGGAGTCGGATCAATTGCCTTACGTTGTATTTCCCGGGTCTTTACGTACCGAGTTCAAATTCCGCCGATGTCAACTTTGCTTTTCTTCCCTTCCTTGTCAATAAACACTTGTTCGAGATAACGGGTTTATAACCTCACCCAAAATTGCTGGACTTGCACCATAATTTGATATCATTGTTATTATCATTACTCATTTTGATAAATTCACGGAATCGGATTAAATGCATTGCAGAGTATCTCCTAGCTCTTTACGTAGCGAGTTCAAATTCTACCGATGTCAAATTTTATTTTAGATACTTTGCGGTTTGGCTATTCCATCTAATATCTCTCCCGTCTTGTATCTAAACTAGAAACATTATTATTACTCTGTGTGAAGGCGGTTAGCTTGAAAAATCGTCAACACGGCGGAAAACATGTTTAGCGGCATTTCGTCCGTCCTTACGATCTGAGCTCAAATTCCACCGATGTCGACTTTGCTTTCATCCTATCAGGATCGATAAAATAAGTACCAGTTACAGACTGGTACTTATTGTAATCGACTAGCTCCCTCCTGTAAAACTCCAGGCCTTGCGTTTATAACAGAAAGGATTATTACGCAGTGTGATGGACGGGCAGATCATCAGCATGTCAGACAAGATGTTTTACAGGATTTCTTCTGGTTCTTTAAAGCCGTGTTCAAATATTATTGCATTTCACCCTTTCCAGGCTCTCAAAATAAAGGACCATTCCAGCACTGTAGTGTATTTAATAGAGTAATCACCACCTACAAAAATTTCAGATCAGTTACTTAGATTAGACACAATTATGACTACTTAGTGGTATTGTAGTGAAGGCGCATGGCTCAGTGGTTAGAGCGTCTAGCTCGTCTAGCTTGCGATCGTGAGGTTGTGAGTTCGATTCCCGGACCGGGTTGCGTGTTACGTTTGTGAGCAACACACTTTATTTCACGTTGCTCCAGTTCATTCATCTGTAGAAATAAGTTCCGATATCACTGGTTACAAGCTGTATCGGTCTTTGCCTTTCCCTTGGATAACACTGGGGGCGTGGAGAGTGGAGGCTGATATGAATGGGCGACTGCTGGTCTTCCATAAACAAGCTTGCCCGGACTTGTGCCTGAGAGGGTAACTTTCTAAGTGCAATGCCATGGTCAGTCATGGCCGAAGGGGGGCTCGTAGCGGTATTGTATTGATTGCTTACTTTCCTACAATGGGCAATTTCAACTCTGTACATCTTCGCTACAGCCATATTTTGTTTATTTTGTGGTTTCTATTATATTTAAAATACATTTTAGCCCACAAATATCTATACACATCATATATTTCTTTATTCTTTTAATATCTAGCCATAGTCATTATTAGAATTGACCATCATATCCAACTTAATCATTGCTAATTAGCCATGTCGTATTTATGCAACCAAAGATACTTTTATCTTAGTTTACATGTTCTTCATTGTGGAAAAGATTTTCAACTTGCGTATGAAATGATGCTGTCCATTTAAACTAAGTGGTAGACTGTAGTTTCTCCAAACTTGTAGCCAATTGCATAACACTTTAAATGTGAACTTCTGAACTTAATGGAGCAAGAAACACAGAGGATAAAATTACTGCCGATGAATTCCCTTGGATTCCTGTACCAGAGTCCGAAATGTATGCACTCTAATTTTTTCACAGTGAACGTACCGGCCGCCTCGGACACTCGGCGAAGAGCACCCTCGGAGGAACCGTGCGGGCCGAAACGACCGGGAGGTGGACGCGCTACTACCGCAACGCGAACGGCGACGACGCCTACGATTGTAAGACGCTCACCTAATGAATTATTATATGTTTTCCACTGTGGTATACCAATTTTGGTGAACCTTATAAGCAGTTGCCATGAATACTTTCCCCGTGCAATCAATGTTCCATGACTGCAACACCCTACTTTATGGATTATCTCTTCAAAGCACTTGTTTAATTTTGTCTGCAACATTTTATAACTCACTGTGTTCATGCGTTTATAGTAGTACTTAGGCTTTTCACAATTATTATTGATTTCCCGTATACATCCGAGCCCAGAGAATTAACAAAAGAGAGTAGTGGATTATATATTTCTCAGAGTTCTTAATGACATTGTTAGTATTCTATCAATCCACCCCATTAGAAGTTCCAAAGCCCGGCGATGACCTAAAACAATCGTCAGTGCGTCGTACAAAATGCTCCTTCACATTTCTATCGGTTCCTTTCTCTCTGAGCTTACATCCGAGCGAGGTTAGCTTTGCATTTCCTCCTTTCAGAAGCGATAAAATAAAGTACTAGGCGACCTCGTAATCCACTTGCTCCTTCATTCCAAAATCTCTGATCTTACGCCAAAATTAGAATTGCTCAGAGTTATTAGAAACTGAGTTCTTAATTTATGTAGATCACCCCTTTTGTTTCTAGAGTTGGTTGTGTATATTTTATTCTGCAGTGTTCTCTGCTTCCTGTTGTGTTCTGTTTCCGTATGGATTAGATTGTATTACGTTGGCTTCGTGTTTCTCTTTTTATATTATCCCGTTCAGATAAATGTACCCGGTGGATATTTAGAATGTCACTTCATGCATTTGATAGCTTTTAGTTTTTTTTTATTTCTGATTGACTCTCTGGATTGCTTTACGCCAGATTTTGTAAGCGGATTCAGAGATAATACTTAGATTCCGTGTTAATACCCGAGGGTATCAATTTGACAGAGAAGAAAGCTTTTGTACACTAAGGTTTTCGGTTATGGTCCATGTTTTCTAACATGGAAATTTTTCCTCATTGTGTATATATGTTTGGTTGAAAGTCTTTCTCGATTACTTTCTTATTCTGTTCTTCGAGATCAAAACTTGAGGAATTGTGACTAATATTTGGTATAGTTATAGGTAAAAATTATTTATTTTCTTAATTAATTTCTCTGGCTTACTAGAAATGTTACAACGTTTTCAAGTCACTACTACCCGCCATGAATATAACTCACACGTGTTGATCTTACGTAGATGAGAGTAAACAAACATAGGTCTAGGTGTATATGTGAGGTAAGAAGAATGCTTGCAAACTACATGGTTCCGGGTTCAATCCCACTGCGTAGCAACTTAGACAGCTGTATTCTAATATAACCTGGGGCCGACCAAAGCTCTCTCAGTGGATTTGCAAGACGAAAACTGAAAGAAGCTCATCGTATACATATGTGTGTGTGTGCGTGTGTATCTATATGTTTATTTTTCTCGAGCCATGCCTGGCTCATAAGGGCCGGTTTCCCAGTTTCATTGGCGGATATGTTCCCCGCCTGGACGTGACGCCGGTCTGTCGCAGGTGAGATGCTAGATGCAGGATGAAAGAGTGAGAGAAAGTTGTGGTGAGAGTCATTAGAAGTTCACCTTTGCCTTCTGCCGGAGCCGCATGGAGCTTAGGTGTTTCGCTCATAAACACACACATCGCACGGTCTGAGATTTGAACCTGTGGTCCCTCGACCGCGTATCCCTGGCGTGCTAACATTAAGTATTTCGCCTGGCGTGCTAACGTTTCTGCCAGCTTGACGCCTTTGAAAATAACAAATATTCTTTTCTGCTCTAGGTACAAGGCCCGAAATTTTGGGAGGGAAGGGACCAGTTGATTAGATCTACCCGAGTACACAACTGTTACTTAATTTATCGATCCCGAAAGGCTGAGAAACACAATCAACCTCGACGGAATTTGAAATTAAAACATGAAAACAGACAAAATACCTATTTCTTTACTACCCACGGGGGACCAAAGACAGAGAGGACAAACAAGGACAGACAAACGGATTAAGTCGATTATATCGACCCCAGTGCGTGACTGGTACTTATTTAATCGACCCCGAAAGGATGAAAGGCAAAGTGGGCCTGGGCGGAATTGGAACTCAGAACATAAAGACAAACGAAATACCTGTTTCTTTATTAGCCACAAGGGGCTAAACATAGAGGAGACAAACAGGTACTAGGTTTTGAAAAAGAACTGAGGTCGATTAGTTCAACACAAATCCTTCAAGGGGTCAACACATCGTATCCGCAGTCCAATAGATGCAAGAAGTAAAAGTGAAAAGTTTTACACACACACACAGCCTCCCCTCACACACATACAAACACACAAACACATCTCTCTCTCTCTCTCTCGCTCTGTATATATATATATATATATTCCTGTACCAGAGTCCGAAATGTATGCAAGCCGGCGGGGCTCGCTCTGAGCACTCTAATTTTTTTCACAGTGAACGTACCGGCCGCCTCGGACACTCGGCGAAGAGCACCCTCGGAGGAACCGTGCGGGCCGAAACGACCGGGAGGTGGACGCGCTACTACCGCAACGCGAACGGCGGCGACGCCTGACGATTGTAAGACGCTCACCTAGTGAATTATTATATGTTTTCCACTGTGGTATACCAATTTTGGTGAACCTTATAAGCAGTTGCCATGAATACTTGCCCAATGCAATTAATGTTCCATGACTGCAGCACCCTACCTTATGGATTATCTCTTCAAAGCACTTGTTTAATTTTGTCTGCAACATTTTATAACTCACTGCGTTCATGCGTTTATAGTAGTACTTAGGCTTTTCACAATTATTATTGATTTCCCGTATACATCCGAGCCCAGAGAATTAACAAAAGAGAGTAGTGGA
The DNA here is from genome assembly GCF_006345805.1 of Octopus sinensis. Taxonomy (NCBI): domain Eukaryota; kingdom Metazoa; phylum Mollusca; class Cephalopoda; order Octopoda; family Octopodidae; genus Octopus; species Octopus sinensis. The sequence goes on along the minus strand of NC_043000.1, from coordinate 27,726,776 downwards.
TTATATATTTCTCAGAGTTCTTAATGACATTGTTAGTATTCTATCAATCCACCCCATTAGAAGTTTCAAAGCCCGGCGATGACCTAAAAAATTCGTCAGTGCGTCGTACAAAATGCTCCTTCACAGGAACTACCCACATTCACTTATTGACATATGCATTCAACGTGTCCTTCAACTCAACATCCAGGAACTGAGACATCCCGAATCAAAGACAAATTTGCGACCAAAAGCCTTACCATACATCTCGACACACAACCCTCTCAACAATGAAGCCTTCGACACCATCCTCCAAAACATACCCCTCCTAAAAAAAGACCACAGAATGAACACAATCCTCGAAACACACGATCATAGAAAGCAAGAGACATCCTAAATCTATGAAAAGTCTCCTAATACAAGCCCGAATACACTCTTCAACACAGAAGCCGACAGTAAAAAAATGTGGAAGACCCAATTGCGGGATATGCGATTATCTAATTGAGGGATCAGAGTTCTCCTTCAAACAGTGACAACGGTTTACAGTGAAAAGCAACTTCACATGTGCTTCGGAGAAACTGATATACACACTAACCTGCTCTGGGTGTCAAGAGCAGTACTTAGGCCAAACAAAAAATAGTTTGCGTAAAAGAATGGCCCTGCACAGATCTCAGATAAAAATTCCCCAACACATAGGTACTTGCGCCAACAACAAAACACCAAGCTTCAGGATTTTCCCCCTCTACCAATTCAGGGACGATACAACCTCGTGATAACGAATAAGTAAAGAAACTCTCTTTATTACAAAAAACTGGCCACTTCTTAATAGGTCTACGACAAACGATATATACACCTGAGCATTAGAATAACACAAATACACACGCAAATATTACATTCCAAAGAATCCATTACAAATCAGCCCCAATCACAGCTGTAACCCATATCGTGCCAACTTCAAGTCATACAACACCGCACTACTTCCATTCATTCATATTCTCCCTTCTCTTTCTTCTTCTTCCTCTTCTTCATCATCATCATCGTCATCATCACCACCATCATCATCATCATCATCATCTTCTTCTTCTTCTCCCTTCTTCTTCTCCTCTTCTTCTTCTTCTTCTTCTTCTTCTGCTCCACCTTCTACTTCTTAACTTTATCACTAATGCTTTTCAGTATAACACCTACGCAAATTCTATAAACAAACCTTTCAATAGAAATATTCTCATGAATTGAACTGCAACTGCTAGCAGCCACTGACCATTCAAAATACGACAACCAAGGCACTCCCAAATTTTCCCACACTTTCTCCTCATTATTCTTCTTCTTCTTCTTCTTCTTCTTCTTCTTCTTCTTCTTCTTCTTCTTCTTCTTCTTATTCTTCTTCTTCTTCTCCTCCTTCTTCTTCTTCTCCTCCTTCTTCTTCTCCTCCTCCTTCTTCTTCTTCTTCTTCTTCTTCTTCTTCTTCTTCTTCTTCTTCTTCTTCTTCTTCTTCTTCTTCTTCTTCTTCTTCTACCCTACCAACGACCTCGAACCCACAAGTGTGAACAAGAGAGACAGAGAAAGGCAGAAACAAGGAAAATGCCACTTATATTTGAACACTATACAAATATTCCTTTAAAAAAACTTTTCTTTCAATTTTTCTAAATTTAATTATTTAATCGTTACAGTTGAAAAGGTCTCAAAATGACCGAAACCGGTACTGAAATGTTCTTTATAAAATTATTTTAGCATTTTCTATCTTGACTTGTTTTTTCATATATATCAACTCGTGTGTTCCTTTTCACCCTTATACATACATATATATATATATATATATATGAATACGCATATATATATATACATATGTGTGTGTGTGTGTGTTTATATGTATATGTTTATATATGCATATATATGTACATATATACGTGAATATCTGTGTATATATATACATGTATATATATGTGTATATGTATATGAATATATATATATATATATATATATATATATATATATATATATATATATATACATGTGTGTATATGGGTATATATACATATATATATATATATAAATTAATCAGCCGAAATTGCGAAGATGATCCGGTTTTTGACTGAAGATCGAAGGCTTCGAATGTCCCGCCCTTTTTTTGCATCGTCTTCTAAATGTTTTGCGTTCTTGTCCCAGTTTGTGTTTTTTTACATTTATCCTATATATATATATATATATATATATATATATATATATATATATATAGTTGATTAACTGTTGAAGTGGACGGACGTCTATTTGTTTCTCTCCCAAGTCAGTAGCAAGCTACACAGCTTCAAAACTAACTGACCTTAAATATATATATTTGTAACCACGTGTTTGCCTACAAACCGTAAGTACGTTTTCATTTAACTACAAATTGTTATATACACCTGTTTTTCTTTTAATATCCTCAAACAACCAAATAATCAAAAACTCACACCCTTAAGAGAGAACATTTATATATATATACACTTCTTTAACTCTCAAGAAAGAATATATATATTTTCAAAAATCAAAAGGAAAACAAACAAAAGAAAAACAAACATGACTAACTTGCAGGCCTGCAACAGATGAAATTGGTCTGATAACGAAATTGATGTTTTAATAAACACATGGTTCTCTCTTTCCCAAACAGAAAATCTAAATGTTTTGTGTTTGAATGAGATTGCCGAAAAAACATCACAAGTGGTCAACACACGATCCGTCAAACAGATTCGTAGCAAGCTGAAACATATCGAAGTATCTTTCAAACTGACAAAAGGCCATTATGAAAAGCTTCTTCATATTTTCACAGTTCAAGAACAGCAACAGCTAGAAAATCAGCAGCCACAACAACAACAACAACAACAGAATGAGCCACTCCTGGTTCCCAGCACAATGACTGACCCTAACATCGGTCCAGCACAACAACAACAACAACAGCCACAGCAACAAGAACAACAACAGCCACTCATCAACTCTAGCTTACTAGATGATTCACTAAATGCCAGTATCTTTTCACTGCTCTCACAGCAACCACCACAATTATCATCATCATCATCACCACCGCTGCCACCATCGTCTTCTATCACCAAAATTACCAACAGAAAACCAAATAAGAAACCACTGCCCTCTTCCCCCACATCACCACCTCAATACTACTGCAGTAACAAAAACTTAAAGAAACATAGGAAGCAGAATGCGCCCCCCACGGCACAAACAAGAAATCCCCAAATATGCCGCTATTCACTGCGCCAGAGACTCTGCACAAATAGTGACTGCATCTTCACGCATCTACCCGGCACTAGACGCACTACCGGCCAAGGCCAAAGCACGCATCCCACAATAACATCAACACCACCAAATAGTAAATCGAAATTCAAAACACACACAACTCGGAGTCCCAAAATCTGCCGGTATTCCCAACGTGAGAGAACATGTCTACTGAGTGACTGTCCCTTCACTCATCTTCCAGGGACCCGACGCACAAACAGAAACGGGGCTTCAAGCCAACACACAAACCTGAATAAAAATAAGAATAGAAACACACCATGCTGCAGTAATGCTGGTCCAGTCTTTTCAGGAAGACACAAAAACAACAACAACAAAAGTGGAAACTACAACCCTATCCAACAGTGCAACCACAACTCCAGCCAAAAACTGCTCCCTAAGCAGGAAAATTCTTTTTTAGCCATGTTGAACATGGCAAAAGAGATACACAAAAACATTCTAGCCATCACTCAACACCATCCTATGCTATTACCCCAGTGCACCAATTCCCCACATTGCTGCCACTAACACACACAAAAAATCCAAGCCCCCTGCAACAGTCAAAACCAGCCACTACACTAACCTCCACATTCCTACTCAATGCACAAGGTGTCAGCCCTTCCATCAATGCACAAAAATGGAAGGTCCAATTCATTGAAGACTGGGTTGGTAACCATTCACACCACATCCCTTTCTTCATTCTCACTGAGACCCACCTTGACAACTCCCACTTGGAAGCCGAAGTGAGAGTGAAGAATTTCACAACCATCCGCGCGGATCGTATCGGCAGGAGGAAGGGTGGAACTGCCATTTTCCTGCATGATTCATTTACGGCAGATGGAAATAGTATATTCTCCAACGGCTACTGTGAATCAGTCACCGTGCACAACAAAGCCAATGACCTGACAGTAATTGGGCTCTATAGGCGGCTCCAAACACCCATACTGTGCTTTAAAGAATGCCTCAACAGCATTAAGTGCTTTATTCAACAGTGCCATTCTAGCAACATACTCATGATGGGAGACTTCAATCTACCCTGTGTTGACTGGACTACAAACTGTTTGAAACCAAGCACTCCCGCCTCAACCGCTGACAAAGAAGCAGCAGAGTCACTTTTCGACTTTACGAATGAGTTTTTCTTGTCCCAACTTGTCCTTGCACCAACAAGACATCAGAACATTTTGGACCTAGTGTTTAGTAACCACACTAACACTATACATAACGTTACAGTGGAAAAAACCCTTCTTTCAGACCATGACATGGTTCTCTGTAACATGAAATTCCACCAGCCGAAAGCTAATCCTAGTGACCTTCCTCCAGCCCACCCATTTGACAACATGGATCTCCATAATGCCAACTGGGATGCAATCAGGAACGAGCTATCACATGTTGACTGGTCCTTTACACATACACACATCTCCACCAACCATAAAACATCTTGGCAGATCTTTGTAGACACCGTCACAGACATATGTGCAAAACACTCCCCACCAAGACCTGTGAACAAAAAGTGCAGAATCCCCCAAAAAGAAAAACCATTATCAGAAAAATAAAAAGAACAAACTAAAAGTACTGCCAACAGCAACACACACATTCGACGGCTATCGCACTGCTTGAATCCAAAAAATATAACCTCCAACAATGCATGAAGACCCTCATCAATAACCAAAGATCAGCTGAGTAAAGTGGTAATGTAAAATATTTCAAATTTACAAGTTCGAGTCGAGTACTCCCTTGCATGCTCCGTTGACTCGAAACCTTTCTTCTCCACTGTAGGCCCTCTAATTGACGAAACTGCTGCACTCTCCAAGATAATGCCAAATCCATGGCCGAGATACTGCAGAAACAATACTGCTCTGTTTTCAGCAATCCTGATATGGCCGATCTGGGCTGTATCAGTGATGTCACCCCCAACACACTATATCGGACATAACGTTTAGTGCCCCTGATGTCTTAGCGGCGATAAACGAAATAAAACACAATTCAGCAGTAGGCCCCGATAGGTTCCCTGCTTGTGTCCTGAAGGTGTGTCGACACCAACTTGCATCTCCCCTTGCTAATCTGTGGAGAAACTCACTGGATGCTGGCTATATTCCAAAAAACCTTCTGTCCCAGTCTGTTGTCCCAGTTTTCAAAAAGGGAAACAAGTCCCTTGCAGTGAATTACCGTCCGATCTCACTCACCTCTCATATCATCAAGGTATTTGAGAGGGTGGTGAGATCTCGAATAACCCAATTTCTGGAAGCAACAGACGGCTGATCTCCAACCAACATGGTTTCCGTAATGGAAGGGACTGCCTAACGCAGCTCCTGCATCACTTTGAGGACATTTTGAGAGCTTTGGGAGAGGGCTCCAACACCGATGTCATCTACCTTGATTTCAGTAAGGCCTTCGACAGGGTCGATCACAAGATCCTATTGAAAAACTATCCAACATTGGTGTCTCTGGAAAGTTACTGAAATGGATCAAGTGTTTCCTGACAGACAGATCTCAACATGTTGTAGTTGAAGGGGTAAAATCAAGCCCAGCCAAAGTCAGTAGTGGCGTTCCGCAAGGCACTGTGCTGGGCCCACTTCTTTTCATCATTTACATTAATGACATTAATGACATCATCAAGCACAGCAACATAAAAATCTTTGCAGATGACTCCAAGCTACAGAAGGTCATAAATGAGGCGAGTGACCGGACATGCCTTCAGTCAGATCTACTGGCTGTTATCCAATGGGCAGAAAAAAACAATATGCTGCTGAACGAGGATAATTTGAGCTAATCCACTTTGGAAAAGAGGATGCCCTGAAACTCCCATACTCCCTTCCTTCAGGTGAAACTCTCGCGGCGTCCAACAACATCAGAGACTTGGGAGTAATTGTGGACAACAACATAAGCTGGGCCACTCATATAAACACCAAAGTTGACATGGCCCGCAGAATGTGTTCCTGGATTCTCAGAACTTTCCAGTCGAGAGATATCCACACCATTATCCTTCTCTTCTCCACTTTTGCCCGACCCCACCTTGAATACTGTTGTCCACTGTGGTCTCCCCACACAATACAAGGTATCATAAAAGTTGAAGCACCTCAAAGGGCAATCACAAAAAAGATAGATGGCATGACAGGCCTCGACTATTGGGGTCGACTAGAAAAGCTAAAACTATTCTCTCCAACGTCGTCGTGAGCGCTACATCATCTGCATGATGTGGAAAATATTCCATCAGCATTGCCCAAATGATGTTGGCATCACCTTTAAGGTACATCCAAGGCTTGGGCCCCGTGCCATCCGCCCAAAACAAAATCGCACTCTCATCTCATAACACAATACGGCACAATTATTTCACCTCAATTGGCCCCGCTCTCTTTAACATTACACACAAACACATTAAAACAGAAACTGACCCTATAGGGTTCAAGAAGTCTTTGGACAGATTCCTTCAAGAAATCCCGGATAAACCCCCTACACCCGGATATGTCTCTGTAAACAATAACTCTCTACTTGAGTGGGCCATAGTGCCCAAATTCTGACTTGAAAGACTTCACCAGGTGGTGCTATTAAGTTAGACATGGCCTGGGCCAATAATGGCCGAAACCTATCAAAGTATCAAAGTATCAAAGTATATATATATGTAGTATATATAATAATGTGTATATAATTTATATACACATTATATATAACAACACACACACAACACACACACACACACATATATATATATATATATATATATATATATATATATAATATATATATATATATATATATATATATATATATAAACATATATAATATATAATACTTCACATGCATCGTGCATTCCATTCCCGAAAGATATAACAGAGCCATTTAATGTTTAAAATCGATTATCCAGCAGTAGGATTGTATGCCCTCGTTCATTGCACTCTGCCAAATATATGATTTCTATCTAGTATTAATCAGTGTTTATTTATTTGTCCATTGTTAATTCCGAGGTAACTTGATTACATTTCGCATCTTTCATTGGCTGCTTAGAATCTGCAGGCAGTGTATGGATATACATATATATATATTATATATATATATATATATATATATATATATATATATTTAGTAATCCCCCCAAAGATGAACAAACAAAAGAATCAACAACGCGAGGACGTGATCCGTGTAATATTTGCAGACGTTTGGAGCAACGTACTTCAGAACAGAGGAAGATCCAACAGAAAAGAAGAGGGGGAAGAAATCGCCAACGATTCACATGTGGTTATAAATATGATATATGATACAACCCCGCACATACATACATACACAACCACACACACACACACACACATATATATATATGTATATATATATATATATATATATATATGATTTTTTCCTCTGTCTTCCCTCCTCTGGATCTTTCCTTCTCCTATGTTTCCGACGAAGAGCTCCGCTTGAAACGTTAAACCCTCCTTCTTTCCTTCTTTCCTTGAGCGTCCAATAATGCTATATTTGTTCCACGTCCTCGCGTTGTTATGTTTTTTGTTCTTTCTTGTTTGGATTAACTTATATATATATATATTATTTATATTATATATTATATCATATAATATACACACACACAAACACACACACACACACCCCACACACACACACACATATATATATATATATATATATATATATATATATATATATATATATATAATATATATATATTTATATATATAAGTGTATGCATACACATTATACGCTTATAATCCTTTCACAAATAGTCATATATACTTACAAAACTTGCGTGTATCCACATGCGGCAGGGAAACAAGAAATTTACGTGTATACATCTATATAAAGGTAAAGTAGATATATATGTTCTCACTTCCGCACCTACAAATACACATAAATACAAATACAACTACCGTCTCTGTCTGTCTGACTGTTTGTCAGTGTGTCTGTTTGTCTTTCTATCTGTCTGTCTCTCTCCCCTCCCTCTCTCTCTCTTCCTTCCTCCCTAGGTATTTATTTACATGTATATTTAGCCTTGGTTGAATAGGGCGATAGTTGAAAAAGCCTGGCTAAACACGCAGTCGACTCGAGTTTTGCAGTGAATTAAGACTCTGCTTTTAGTACGGTATTGTTACCACATTAGTAAATACGTTCCATTGTTATTCTTTCGCTAGCTTTAAAATAATGAACTCATTTAGCACATACACACGCACACACCCAAACTACATACGGACACTCACATGTATTTGCTCGCGGATATATATATATATACTAGCATTAAAGCCCCGTCGTTGCCGGGTCATAGTGCTAGTGCATGTATATATGTGTATATATATATATGTGTACATATTACATTTACATATTAATATATATATATATATATATATATATATATATATATTATATATATAATATATATATATACATCTACACACAAAATACAAAATACAAAGTTATATCTTGATATTGGTAGTGATAACAATACTCAAAATATATAACAGACTGAAATTGTTAGCCCGTCTCTTGTAATTTCGATCAATTGTATCTTGTCCTCCCTCTTATATAGATGTGGCTACAATGGAGCCTACCACTACATCTGGGGGGAGGTGGGCATTAAAATTTTTTCCGGATGTCCTACGTCCCAGATATAAGGGTAAATGTAAAATATTTCAAATTTGCAAGTTCGAGTCGAGTACTCCCTTGCATGCTCCGTTGACTCGAACCTTGCTTCTATTGTGGCGAATTTACCGCCTCTGATTAGATACCATTCATAGTCGCACACCAAGACACTTTTCGAAGGTGCTTTCCTCTATGTGATTTTATTATTACCCACAAGGGGCGAACATAGATGGGACAATACAATCTGGTCAGACAACGAATGGGTTTTTACACTAAATCGAATTAAAAATTTTTCATGAATTACAATAAATGGACAGAAATCGAATGATGGGACAGACCGGAAGACGTTACGGGTGGAGTGGGTGCGGGTTTGGCTCGGACCCCACGAGCCCCCCCTCCCCACTGATACTTTTGGTTGCACTTGGTATTACATTTATGTTGTATCTTTCACTCGCAACTTTCGTGCTACATCCTTCCATCGTTCTTCATACACTCTCCTAGTCAGGCATATTCTTTCCAGCCCTATCTTCCTTTTCAGGTGAAAGATGAAATAGTTCATCAAACCAGGGCCGGAGATGAACTTGCCTGACTGTAAACCTTTCATTCTCGTCTTCCATATCACCTCTTTCGCAATTGCTACTACAACGAGAAAACAAACTTACCTTCATTCACGAGGAATCCGGTGGGTCAATTTTTGTAATCGACTCAGTCGACAGCTGTACTCTTCGTGTACCTGACAACAGGTGTTCGGCATAAACCCACACCTCAGACACGTCGGACAATGAACAATCGCGTGCGGGACGGTTTCCCTATCCCGCCCGCATCTTGGACATATCGGACTGTCTTGGCCACCGTGCCTTGCGAGTTTATCCCGAACAGGTAGAGCTCCTCTGTAGCATTGCCATGCCAGAGACTTCTGGAAGTTGTCCAGTGTCCTCGGCTCGAACGTACGTCGGAACAGACTGGCCAGCTGATTATCGTCGAGACCTAGGGTTTCCCCCAAGGTATCTTCACATTCCGCCTCTACCAACCCTCTATAGAGGAATGTGGTGGAACCCCCACCGCAGGCGTTGCCCGAGCGACGGAATAGCAGGAGAGCCTTGCGACACTCCGTGTACCAAGTACCTAGTTTCGATCTACGATTCAGCCAGTTTCCCATCCACCGAAACTAGTGAACTTGGGAAACATCAGTTTTGCTAGCGAAGACCACACCCGTTCACCATCCAGGTAGAGCCACAGATGTCTTAACCTCAGCGCATGTCTGCGCATCATCAGCCAAGGCATCCCTAGCCCACCCTTTAACGGTTGTTGACAGCAAGTAGAGCGTTTCACAAGTGGTTTCCCGCCCTTCCACAAGAAGTAGAAGAGCTGTCTTTCCAACTTGATCAACCACGAATCAGGGCAAGGAACGACGGAAAGGCGGTAGTGATAACCGATGCGATAAAACATTGGCCACCTCCGCCCTCCCCTTCAGGGATAGCCACCGCCAAGACCAGGTCTTGGCTACTGCAGCCACCTTGCTCGTTACCTCGCCCCAATTCTTCTCTATTTGGAGGTCTGGACCGAACCAGACCCCTAGCAGTTTAATCGGACCCTCCGTCCAACGTCCCACGACGCTGTCAGGAGGCATCGACTTGCCTCTCCAGGTGCCGAGTTGCAAGCCGACTGACTTTTCGCGATTAACTTTTGCTCCTGTCACCGTCTCGTAAACCTCTATGGCCTTGCCTACTTTACATAGGTGGTCCATTTCGGTTACGATGATGGTGATGTCATCCGCGTACGCTGACACTGATTTTCCATTACCTGGCTGTCTCGGGATGCCGCTCAGTTTTCGCAGTAATGGCTCAAGAGCCATCACGTACAAAAGCGGGGAGAGCGGACACCCTTGACGAACCGAGCGTTTGATTTTGAACGGCTTCGACAAGAAGCCGTTCACCCGAACTACGGAGTCGATGTTATCATAAATTTGAATAATCCACCTGAGGAAGCCAAGGCTCAGCCCGAACTGTGCCAGGGCAGACACCAGGTAACGATGGTCGACCCTATCAAAAGCTTTAGATTGGTCTAAATGGACCAGTGCCCCCCTTGGCAGATCACTATTAAACCCCTCTATAGTGTACCGCATTAGATGGAGATTATCCTGAATGGATCTGCCCGGAACGGCACATGTCTGTGCCTCTCCGATCAGACCATCCGCGACACGCGCCAATCTTTTCGATAACACTTTGGCCAAACTTCAACTCTGTGTTTAGCAGAGTGATGGGCCTGAAATTATCAATGCACTCCCCCTTGCTCGGGTCCTTTCTGACGAGAGTCACTACTCCCCGGCGCACAGATCTGGTATAAGCCCGTTCTGCTGCCAGTTCGCATAGACCTCCGCCAGTAGGTGCCCGAACAAGTCTGGCATACTCTTATATAACTCATAGGGTAGACCATCCAAACCCGGCGCCTTGCCCGCGCCGCAGTCCGCCATTGCCTCAAACCACCTCCTCAGCGTGATTGGCCCTTCACAGCCCTCCGCATCTCGCCCCGATAAGCGCGGCAGCCCGTCGAGTAGGTCCGTAAAGGCCCTCCTCCTATCCAGTCCGCCGCACTCACCGAAAAGCTGAGCGAAGTGCTCCTGAAAGGCCTCACACATCTCCTCGGGTTCGTTTATCAACTCACCTTGTTGGTTCGTCAAGATCGAATCGTGGCATCGTTACCATGCCGAGCTTCCACCACTCGGGCCCATCTCACGGCGTTGATTCCTTCACATCCCATATGGCGGATTCTAGCCCTGACAATGCAGCCCATGTGTTTGGCCTCGAGGTGCTGGTTTAACACCAGTCTCTTGGACGCCACCTGAGCCGCAGAGCCAGTTTTCATGGCTTCCTCTAATTCCTTAACTAGAGTAGTTTCCCTTCTAGCCTCTCTAGCCACTACTCCTATGCTATATCTAATAGACTCAAACTTGATGGCTCGTTTGAGGGCGTACCACCATTTGTTATTAATGATGGTACCAGATAGTGCCCTCTGAATTATATTCCTAATCCGGTCTTTGTACTCCTTAATCGCCAAAGGGACGTATTAAGTTTCCAGTAACCGGATCCTCTATTTTTAACCTTATCTATGTCAAGCTTACAAGTGACCATTTTATGATCACTGTAGCTGATCGGGTAAAACTGTGGACACTTAGCTATTTTACTGTCTACTTTTCTAATTAGTATTCTATCTAAATATGACCTGGAAGATCCGTCGCTGTTTGACCATGTCCACAATGGAGCGTTCGGAAATTCCAGCCTATAAGGATCTGCTAGCTCAAAGCGGCTTAGCAGTTCCATGAAGCCACTGTTGCCTTTTCTATCTGGACACGAGCCAACATAATCTACATCCGCTTTGCAAATTGTGTTAAAGTCTCCTAGCACCACTAATGAATGCGAAGTACCAAGAAAGTTTTCTAGTTCACGAAAATAATCACTTTGCCCTGTATGGTTGGGTGCGTAAATTGCAACCAGTCTGATAACTTTACCATTACTGAACGTCAAATCCATGACGACCAGCCTACCTTCTGGATCTGCAAAAATTAACTTTTTCTCAGAAACCCGGTTTCTTTTTAATAGGACACAACACCCCACTCCCGCCTGTAGGACTGCCAGGAGAGAAAAAACTCTCGTAGCCGTCAAACAGCGGGAGTAGACCTCTTGGCCCCTCTAACCGGGTTTTCTGTAGCAACAATAACATCTAAATTACGCGACCTGATATCATGCAGGAAGCGACCTGCTTCCAGTCTGCTCCCAGCCGCGCACATTCAAACAACCAACATAAATGTATCCATTACTTACCTTATATCAGTGGTTCGGTTTTCTCTTGTTCTTCTAACTCTTTTTCTGGGCCTCGTGGGGAGTCTGACGTAGGCCCTCGAATATATGTGTAGATGTCACATCCAATCTAAGTGGGCCTACGTCATGGAAGAATTCTGACTTTATCCGCCCGTAATCCTTCCGGCCTATTCTGTAATTACAAAGTCGTTTTTTTTCTCTACTTTCTCCACTTTGGCCATGGCTGCCAACACGTTTCCGAGTCTGCTATTTGCTGCCTTTACGGCCATATATGAGTTCATTGACTCTTTTTTCTTTTTAAAATTACTCTGGAGGGGGTTTTCCGTTTTTCTTTTTTTTTTTCCGATAATTTTTTTCCCACCCCTCCTCATTTATCTTTTCCTCGCTCTTTTTTTTTTTCCTCCGCGCTGGTTCTGCTGTCACCGTCACCTCCACCACCTTCAGTCTTCCCTTCTGGGCCGTCTGACGCTGCTTCTGGTGACACATTGTCTTCTTTTCTTTTGGCTTAGGTGCTTCCTGCGGTTTGGGTTGGGGTTGGCATTCCGCCCTTACATGCCCCTTCTTGCCGCAGCCGAAGCACCTCGGTTTCCTGCCCTCCACGAACACTGTTATTTTCTCGTCTTCACTAATCTTTACCGTTTCTGGAATTTCTTCCAGTGTTTGCACCTCCGCCTGAATGGCTATCACTATTTTTTGGCCTTTCCAAAAATCCTCTTCCTCCACTGTGGCCTGGAGATGTTTATTTTTTCCTCCAGACCTACCATCACTGCTGCCACCAGACATTCAGCATCAGCCTCTGGCGGTATGTTGTTCATTGAAATTTTTGACGTCCTTTTTCCTTTATACAATGGTAGTAAGACAATGTTTTCCGCTTTGATCGGCTCCATCGATAGTTTCTTCTTCGCTATATCCTCCGTAGTAAAACGCACCTCCACTGTGCCGTATCTTTTTCCTCTGTTTATATACGTTATTTTGTCCATAAACGGTTTTAGACAAGACTATTTTTTTTCTTTCGATTTTTGGATCATTTTTTCGTTGTGTCGTAAGTTTTATATTTATTCTTTTTTTCTCTATATCGTCATGTATTTGTATGTTTGTGGCCACAGTCACTTCTGTGCCTTCTTTTTTACGCAGTCTGCAAATTTTTTAAAATTGTCTATATTTATTTTTTGATCTTTTTTCCAGCCATTTAGCGAATTTTTTTGCTGGAGTTGATGCTGGTACTGGTTTTCCATTTTCTGGGCGACGCCGCCTCTTTTTTCTTCGGCGACAGCGCCTCTTTTTTTCTTGGCGACAACGCCTCTTTTTTACTTGGCGACAACGCCGGGTATTCATCCTCGCTCGTCACGGCGCGAATAAGAGATGGGGGACTCCATCTTGAACAAATGGCTTTAACAAGCCTTTGGTAAATCCAAATTAATTGTAGTTTTCCCCCACTGAGGGGGGAACACCAACGTGAAGTCTTCGCGCGAAGGCTGACTTCGTCCGTTAGACAACAATAGACAAAAACAGGTAGACCAACAGTATTAATAACAGAGATAATAGTACGAGAGCAAAAATATATGCAACTTACTAATAACGCAAAAATTGATTTCCGCCATGGTGTTTTATTATACCCACTAGGGGCTACATAGATGGGACAATACAATCGGGAAAATGAATAATGAATTATGAAGTTTGTACAATGTGGTGCAATGCCCACTCGATCCCCGTAATCGAGCGGTTACATTTCGTCATTTTTTTTATTCGTCAACAATATTTTCAAATAAAACATTTTATACATTTTCAACATACATTTCAAAAAGTTTTACAAAGTTCAACATTTTTTTTTTTTTTTTTTTTTTTCCGAATTTAAAGTTCTTTTATCATTTCCAAATTAAAGTTTTCACAATACCTTTTCTTTTATATCTACTCTCATATTATGTCTACCAAATCTGAGTAATTTCCATCGTTCGAGGCCACCTTGGAAGTCGGCATTTCATATGTTTTAACACGTTCTCGCCAGCTGCCTCGATGAACGCCTCGGCGTCGTTCTCGTGGACGAGTGCACCTGTTTCTTTCCATTCGGTGCCCATCCTGACCCACGTATATCCGTTTGTTTCGCTTATTAAATTTTCCATCTCCTCACAGTGCTTGTGATGGATCAACGTTCCATAGTATTGAATTTTCTATTCGTACCTGCGTTTTCTCTAGTTTTTCTCTTAGGACTTACTTCCTCTTTTTTCTCCTCCCTCGGTTTCTCTCTTTCTCTCTTTTTGCTTTCTCTTCTTTCTTTTTCTTCTCTTGTCTTTTTGGCTCTTTGTCTGCCGTCTCTCTACCCTGTGCCTTAAGTTCCTTTCCTGTTGTTTCTTTTCCTTTTTGCATACCATCTTTTCCTTTCTCTTGGTTCTGTTCCTTCTCTTGTTCTTTTTCCTGCTTTTTCTCTTTCCTTTAATGTACTTTCCTTTTCTTTCTCTTGCTTCTGCCTTGGCTCCTTCTCCTCTACTTCTGCACCCTGTGAATTTTGCTCCTTTTCTACTATCTTCTTCCCTTTTGTTTTCATTTTCCTTCAGTGCGCTGTTACTTCCCTTCTCTTTGTTTCTCCGTTATTTCCTTCCTTGTTTTCGCTGTTCTTTCCTTCGTGTTCGTTTTTCCTTCTCTCCCACTGTTGTGTCTCTTTTTGCTCCGCTGT
This sequence comes from Octopus sinensis, assembly GCF_006345805.1. Classification (NCBI taxonomy): domain Eukaryota; kingdom Metazoa; phylum Mollusca; class Cephalopoda; order Octopoda; family Octopodidae; genus Octopus; species Octopus sinensis. Next base: position 27,711,473 of record NC_043000.1, on the reverse strand, counting down.
GAATTCATACAGCGGACATTCCTTTTTTATGTGCCCTCTTGAGCCGCACAGGTAGCATTCGGTTTTCTGCCTTCCACTATTACACTAATTGTTTTTTCGTTTTCTATTTCTATTTGGAAGGGAAATCTTTCGATGTCTTCCAATTGTGGCCATCAGCCACAACTCGACTCCGAATCCCTTCCAATTTACAACGTTCGTCTCCTTAATTGACCCTATTTCTACTTCCTCTTTTGCTGCCCCAATAATGGCTGTTACCAGCATTTCTGTTTAATATTTGGGGGCACCTTTGGGACTCTTACCCGTACCCCTCGTCTTCCTTTATACGTCGGCCACATGGTGAAATTTTCCGCTTTCAGGACAGTGGAAGCCAATGAGGCCGCCACTTCCTTTGTTGCGCATCTCACCTCCACCGTACCATATTTCTTTCCTCTGTCTACAAAAGTCGCTTTTTTTCATGATGTCCCCCAGACATTTCTCTATTTCTTCAATCGTCACTCTCACCAGTTTTCTCGTGTTTCTATCTTGCGTTCTATACGTTATCGTCTTGTTATTTTTTTCTTCTTCTATTGTTTCCACAGGCGGGACCTGCTTCACGCTGTGTCACCCTCCCTTTTGACGAACTTCTCGTATTCCTTCAATTGTTCTTTTCTAAAGAACACTTCTTTATTCTAAGTGACTCGTCACTTTTTGTTGTGGCGACCCCGCGTAAGTCTCCATGACTTGAGGGTCGACACACCTTCTATAAAAGGTTCAAACACGCAGCGGCAAACGCCTCGCGCGATTCAATTTTTTGACAATTTTTTTTTACAGTTTTTTTCCAAATTTTCACATGCAAAAATAACTCACAACCACTTGGGTAATTTCCGCCATGGTTGTTTTATTATTACCCACTAGGGGCTACATAGATGGGACAATACAATCGGAATGAATATGAATTAATGAAGTTTTGTACAATGTGGTGTAATGCCCGCTCGATCCCCGAAATCGAGCGGTTTACATTTCGTCAATTCATTTTGTTCGTCAACAAACTTTCAAATAAAACATTTTTTTTTACATTTTCACATACATTTCAAAAGTTTTCCAAGAGTTCAACATTTCCTTTTTTTTTTGTTTTTTCAGAATTTAAAGTTCTTTTATCATTTCCAATTAAGTGTTCACAATACCTTTTCTTTCTATAACACTCCATA
>NC_043000.1:27679014-27709014 GCF_006345805.1 Octopus sinensis | reverse complement strand
TATATATATATATATTCACACACAAACATACGCGCACGCACACACACATATGCACACACACAGAATGTCAAAACATATGTGTATGCCAACACATGCATCATAGTGCTGGTGACTGCTTATGCTTCCTCTTCTCGCATTATGATCATATTGGTTCAGTCAGAAAGCATATAATCTTAATTCTCTGGCGGCGTCTAATCATTCCAAACGTTATAAAAAGTAATCTATTAAATCTATCTCTCTATCTATCTATCTATCTATCTATCTATCTATCTATCTATCTATCTATCTATCTCTCTATCTCTCTCTCTCTCTCTCTCTCTCTCTCTCTCTATCTATCTATCTATCTATCTCTCTATCTATCTATCTATCTCTCTATCTAAAAGAAAAAAAAAACGATCATAACGATCCCTATTGATCGTTTTTTTTCCTTTTCACTTTTTAAAATTTTTAAAATTTATTTTTTTTATCCCCCCCCCCCCATTTTTGCCCTCTTTCTTTCCTTTTACGATCCCTTTTGATCGAAAACCAACCCCCTTTTTTCCACAAAAGAAAAGCTCTACCTTGTAATTTGTCCTGTCTGTGTGCAGCCTGTGTGGCTAATAAAAGAACAATATCTATTTATCTATCTATCTATCTATCTATCTATCTATCTATCTATCTTCTATCATCTATCTATCTCACAATGGACGGACGCTAGTCATATCGGCTCCAAGTAAGTTGGCCACTTTTACATGTTTAAAACTCCTTGTTGTCAAATATTTTTGTTTTAATCGTTGTGCAAATTCATTCACTAAAAACCTGAGAATTATTCACGTAGAATTCCGCCCCTGTATGGGCGAAATTACAAAAAAAACTCTCAAAACTTTCGTGGGTTTTTTAGCCATTTTCATTTTGAAATGGCAACTAGAAACCACGTGGCTAGCCCGCCAGTCATGCAGAACGGTAGCAAAACACTATTGCTACCACTAGCTGCTAAACATCGCAGCGTGAACACCGCTGTCACCACCATCACCACCACCAACAACAACAACACAACAAATCTAACGTCGCATTCACCATCGCCGCGACCAAGACTTAACTTAGATTTCCCCTCACTCCCCACACCACTTGTTGATGATAAAGGACAGAGAAAGGGATTTCAAAAATGAATACAAACGAAAACATGAATGCCAGCACCACCACCATCACCACCAACAACAACAACAACGAAATTGGCACAAAGCCGCCTACCAAAGACAACACCGCCAACACCAAACCCACTACTACGACGTCAAATGCTACATCCGCCTTCTGCTGCTAATACCGCCAACACCAACACCACTACCATGACTTCAATTACACTGCCACAATTAACACTTCTACTGCCAATTCAACGAATTTTGCGGACGTAACAAAACAAAAAGAACAATTGTAACATTCACCACACAAGAGATAAACCGCACAAAGGCACTCTTCTCCAAAGAAGGAGACAAATTGCACCTTCATATTCCACAACACATCGTGGAAAACACGCAAAAAAAAACAATAATTTATAAAGTAATAACAAAAAAACAAGAAGAACAGAAAATGCACCGCAGGAAAAAATCGATAAATGCCTTCGTCCTGTATGGGACTCCCAGGAATATATCAGTTGGGGAAACAAATTTGGTACAGTCCAAGTACGTTTCCTCAACGAAAGTTTAGCAAAACGTTTTTCCACATTGGAGCTACATTCGGACGACTTGGTAATGATACCAGTCTATTTAAACAAAAGGGTCACGAAAGTCCAAATAAAAAACATACCATTGATGTCGAAACACAATGGTGGTCTCTGCCATCTGCTTTGAAATGTCAGAGACACATGTCAGACAAACATCCTGGAAATCGCGGTTCTAGGAGAGAAAGACTATGTGGGCAAATCAATCGAATTCCTGCTTCAATTGGATGAAGCAGCAAGAGAGAAGATACCCACCGCTATAGAACTGCCAGGAGGCTACAAACTCTATATAGTGGTAGAGGGCAGGCGACCACGCTGCTATTTGTGTGGAAGCGAAACACACTTGAAAAAGACGTGCCCAACCACTGCACACCAAGAGCAACAACAACAACCACTACCACAACCAAAGCACTCCGGAAAAAAAGCTCTACTACCCACACCACCACCATCACACAGAAGACGACAGAGAAGCACACCAAGCTAATCCGTCATCAACCAAAAACCACTCGACACCTGGAAAAATACCAACACTACCATCAACAGCAAAACCCAAAGGAACAGAAAAACAAAGAAAACACACACAAACTGATCCCCCATCCCTTATACCGCACTCAACACACACAAACACTCAAACACCAACACACGAAAACAACAACACAACCACTTACACAGACATACATAGAAGCCCACAACATACCCCTACCCCCTTCTGATTCCTCAGAATTTCGTCGGAAGACGAAACCAGTGCGGAATGGCAAATAGCTACAAAAAAAGGAAAATAAAGAGCAGAAACACAACCAAACCAAATGCAAACACGAACAGCAGGGGGAAATACATCTCCCGAAGACATTTCAAAACCCAACGCAAACCAACAGCCACACCAACACCACAAACATATACAGCAAACATGCTCACAGCCATAGACCAAACAACACAAATTTGATGGAATACATCCAATCAAAAACAAACATAACAGAAGATGACATAAACAACAACCACCCATACACAACACCACCAGACCACATCAAAATAATACACATCTCCAAAATCTGCACCACACACTCAAAGGCATTTTCCCCAGTGCGGTTGGTAAATGCCAAAAATATCTCACAAAGAAACTGTACTGGGATCTTCTCGAGGACAAACCAACGGAGGAGAAAGCAAAAACTTTCGAGCAGTAAGTAACCCTCTGTATTCTAATTCATTAGAACTATGATCAAGATTGGTTGTGTAAATGCGCGTGGCTTGGGGTCCCCTTGGAAACAAGGGTACCTCTTAAATGACATAAAGTCACATAAGTTAGAAATCATAGCCATAAGCGAGACCAGACTCCACAATCCGCGGGCCCTAAAGACCATGTTTGGCGGACAGTTCAACATTTATTTTTCCCCTGTCTGCCGAGAATGGGCGGTAGTGGCACCGCGGTACTTTTTCACAAGAGTCTGGATCTCAATGTAGGACAATATTCGTAGACCCGGAGGTAGACTGGTCGTCCTGGATGTCGACGGCAGCAATGGGTGCGCTTTTCGGCTCGTATCAGTTTTACGCACCGCCCTTACAGGTCGGGCGGATTTCTTTCAACGTCTAGAAGTTTTCTTGGGAACGTCTCGTCCTTTACTCTTAGTGGGGGATTGGAATGCTACCTTGGACACGCATGTAGACTACGTGGGTAGAGATAGGAATAGACGGGGATGCAAATGCCTCAGAGACCTGCTCAGACGCTTTCAACTGTCTGACAGGTTTCGACTAGACCACCCGAATGCGCCAACGTGGACATGGAGCAACCGCATCGGGTCGTCGAGATCGTATCTAGATAGGATGTGTAGGACAGTAGATAGAGATAGCATAGGATGTCCACAATTCCACATAGTCAGCTACACACGGATCACAAACTTGTGACATGTACGCTAGACTTAGGTAAGCACACTTAGGCAGGGTCCCGGATACTGGAAACTAAACGCGTCTTTCCCATCGAGACAAGTTTTCAGAGACGGATTAGCACACTAGTAAAGGGGCTTTGACGGGAGCCATCATCAACAACAAATGGTGGTTTGCCCTCAAGAGGCAGTAAAAGCAGAAGCGATTAGGTACAGCAAAGCACTAGCCATAGATAGAAATAGAGTAGAGGGTGAGCTAGTTAAGAAGCTAGAAGAGGCAATTAGAAGCGGCATCGCATCCGACGTTTTGGCGGCGAGGTTGGCCCTCGACCAACACTTCAACGCCAACACGAAGGATGTGCTGTCAGAGCTAGGATGCGTGCTCTAAGGAACGAAGGTGTTGGAGCCGCGAGAGAGGCCCGGGTGGCAGAGGCGCAACAGGGCAACAAAGCCACATTCGGTCACTGGTAGATGAACAGGGGCGCGAATTGCTCGAGCCAAGTAAAATGTGTGAGGCCTTTCAGCAGCATTTTGCCCGACTGTTCGGAACGAGTGGAGGGCAAGAACGTAGGTGGACTTCAGTGCCTACCTACATAGCCTACCACGACTCTCGACAAGAAAGGCAGGGTGCTGCGAAGGTGCCATCACGGCGGCGGAAGTGCGGGAAGCGATGGCAGAATGCTCGAGGGACAAATCACCGGGTTTGGATGGTCTACCCTACGAGCTTTACAATTGTATGCCAGACTTGTTTGGAGATCTCTTGGCGGCGGTGTACTGCAACTGGCAGCAAAACGGGAGCATTCCTGGTTTTGTGAGCCGAGGAGCCGTAACACTGCTGAGAAAGATCTAAACAAGGGAATGTAATAGATAACTTTAGGCCCATCACTCTGCTTAATGCAGACTTGAAAATTTTGGCCAAGGTGCTAGCCAAGAGGTTGGCGCTTGTCATCGAGAAACTGGTCGACAAGGCGCAAACATGCGCCGTGCCAGGCCGGACCATCCATGACAACCTCCATCTGATGCGCTACATCATAGACAGGGTAGTTAACGAACCTGGCATGGGTGGGGCCCTGATCAACTTGGATCAATCAAAAGCCTTTGATAGGGTAGACCATCGATACTTGGAGGCAGTCCTGAGAGCGGCTGGTTTCGGTCCCGTCTTCCGCGGCTGGATAGCTGCCTTGTACAGAGGCATCCGTTCGGTAATTCGCGTAAATGGACATCTATCGAGACCTTTCGACATTGCACGTTCGGTCCGTCAGGATGCCCCCTCTCGGCGCTTCTATACGTATTGACTCTTGAGCCACTACTGCGGAAGCTGGCGACTCTAAGGGGCATCCCGCGAGAATTGGGATGCGGGACGAGCGTGTCTGCATACGCGGACGACGTCACCGTCATAGTGTCTAGCCACGAGCACATCGAGCTGGTCGGCGAGACACTGAAAAACTACGAAGCTGTGACAGGAGCGAAAATCAACCGGGAAAAGTCAGTGGGCTTGCGACTAGGCACCTGGAGAAGCAAGCCCATGCCGTCCACCAGCGCCCTCCGTCGTGGGACGCTGGACCGACGGCCCGGTTGAGTTGCTCGGGGTCTGGTTTGGTCCGGACCTCCAAGTGGAGAAGAACTGGAACGAGATAACGAGTAGGGTGGTCACTCTCGCCCGGCAATGGGCCGAGAGGAAACTGTCCCTAAAAGGTCGAGCGGAGGTGGCGAACACGTACATCGCGTCCGTCATCTACTACCGCCTGACCGTCGTACCTTGTCCCGACCCTACCATCACCAAACTACAACGCATCCTCTTTCGCTTCTTGTGGAAAGGATGCGTCCCGATGGTCAGGCGATCCATTTGCTGTCAACACCCTTAAAAGGAGGGCTGGGCATGCCGTGGTTGATGATGCGCAGACACGCGCTGAGACTGCGACATCTCTGGCTCTATGTAGACGACGGTGAACAGGTGTGGTCGCCGTTTGTGAGGCACGCTTTCCCGCAGCTCGTCTCCATGACCGAACTGCAGTCGTGGATCAAAAAGAGGCCGAGGGGGCGAATGGCACCGCGAGTGTCGCGTTGCTCTCAAGCAACTCTGCCGTCCTGGGTCGACCTTAAGTGACTTCAACACAACCCAAGCATTCTATAGGGGTTTAGTGGAGGGGAGGTACGACGACGAGCTCGGGGCGAACCTGGACGTCGACGAGGAGTACCTGACCCGCCTGTTCGGGACGACTTTCGGGCCAGGGCCCATGGACAACTTCCAGAGATCCCTGGCCTGGCAGTGCTACCGAGAAGCGCTACCCGTTCGGGATAAAGCTCTACAGACACGGCTCGAGAAACACGGGGCCGACCTGCCCAGATGCGGTCAGAGCGACGAAACCGTTCTGCACGCACTCGTTCAGTGTCCAACAATTTCCGACCTGTGGGCTTATGTCGAACAACTGCTGTCACGTGTGGGACGAGTCGGTTTATCAGCTGAGTCTATCGTCAATATTGTCACGCCTCCTTCTTCCTTCAAACGGGAAGGAAGAGCTATTTTCATCATCCTTGTGGCTATGGCGAAAGAATGTATCTGGTGGACGCGTCTGAAAGGATTGGAGACAAACACTTTCCTCTCTGGTCAATCTCTCATCAACTTCTTCAAGTACCACTTGAAAAGGAAAGTGAGAGTAGAGAGGCAAGTTTTGTCTAGCGAATTTTTTAAAAAAAGATGGGTGAATGTAGCAAGAATGGCACGTATGAATGACGAAGCCACCTTGAGCATAGTCCTATGAACCCAGAAATCGAAAACAGAGAGTTGCTTATTTGCAAAAAAAAAAAAAAAAAAAAAAGAATATAAAATGTGACTTCATTGACCGAGGTTACCGTGGTCTTTTCCGCAGGCTTTTCTTTCCACGGTAAACCTCACCTGTCCTCCCCTTTACACTTCATATTGACATTTCTGTGATAACGATCCCTATTGATCATTTTTTTTCCTCTCCCCCCCCCTTTTTTTTTTTTTTTTTTTTTTTTTTTTTTACCCCCCTTATTTTTGCCCTCTTTCTCTCCTTTTACGATCCCTTTTGATCGAGAACCTCCCCCTTCCTTTTTTTTTTTTTTTTTTTTTTTTTTTTTTTTTTTTAATACCTTCAAAGAAAAGCTCTACCTTGTAATTTGTTCTATCTGTGTGCAGCCCTGTGTGGCTAAAAGAAACATATCTATCTATCTATCTATCTATCTCTCTATCTATCTATCTATCTATCCATCTAAATATCCATCTGGTTATCTATCTATCTATCTATCTATCTATCTATCTATCTATCTATCTATCTATCTATCTATCTATCTAAATATCCATCTGGTTATCTACCTATCTATCTATCTATCTATCTATCTATCTATCTATCTATCTATCTATCTATCTATCTATCTATCTCAAATTCCATCTGGTTATCTATCTATCTATCTATCTATCTATCTATCTAAATATCCATCTGGTTATCTATCTATCTATCTATCTATCTATCTATCTATCTATCTATCTATCTATCTATCTATCTATCTATCTATCTATCTGTCTGTCTGTCTATCTATCTATCTATCTGCCTGTCTACGTCGTGTGTATACATATAGGTATATTTATAAAAATCTACCCATCTCTATATATTTATCTATCTCTATCTATTTAGGTATGTTTCTGTTTATCTCCCCGCCCCACCAGTCTGTATGTCAGTCTCTCTCTAAGTATATCCAAGTGTGTGTATGTGTGTGTGTGTGTGTGTGTGTGTGTGTATGTGTGAGTGGGTGTATGCACACACACACACTTGCACACATACAATTTTTTCTTGTGCAATGATACTAGGTTTATGTGTAATTATATTTAAAATGATGTATATATAAATAAATTATATATATATAGTTTATATATATATATATATATATATATATAATATATATATATATACCTACATAACGAAAGAAATCCAATGAGAATTATTATTGGGCAATTTATATCACATAACTTATTTTTTACATGACTTACTTCATCTTCCTATATATATATATATCTTTGATATATATATTCCTTTTTTTCCCCTTAAACATACTTGCCAGGTTTTATTCCATTGAAACTTATTGGTTTTGATTATGTCGTAAAATAATTGTAAAGAAATAGATAGGTGGTAGATCTTTTACTGGCTCGAAAAAAACCCAACATATATATATATCAGTAATCGCAACTCATGCACTGAGACACGCATAGGAATGCCTGTGCGCATGACCTGGAATTCGTACATCACCTTGGTGTTATAAGGTTATTTACCCATTTTTGTTTGTATTTTAACATCATTTTGGAAATTATACTTAAAAGACTCGATATAATCGAGGAGAAATACACACAGACATTTACATTTTGCTTCTGACACCTGCTTGTGTTATGCAGGTCAAATACTTGGCATGCCTCTTACACAGAAGTGCAGAAGTGTCCAGAAAAAAATAACCAATAGGAAACCCATTTGACTACTGTTGTGTCTCCTAGTAATCGTGTCTCCTTGTCATCGATATGTTTATATTAATGATCGTTATCTGTAGTAATGATGAGCATAATTCCCAACTGTACTAATATCACCTGGTAATCCTCACATCATTAATATGATCATTACACCCGTTATACATTCTACGTTTATCTTGATCATATTTTTAAATGCCATTGATAGTAAATTCTGCAAGAAAACATTATCACAGAGTTGAATTTCACAAGAAAAATTTCTAAATCTCAAATGATGCTGCAAACACGGTGGTATATCGATATCTGTGAACTTCAGCTAAAAAATCAATTAAGTACAATCAGCTTGTTATCTTCAAATACAATGTCTGTATGCCTTATTGCTATATCTTCAATTCAAAACCTTTACTGCTATTTTCTCGATTTTCAGTACGAAAACAGACCGCGAAGGCGTGGTCCATCGATCCTTTCCGAATAGCGGCGAGCTATGCGTCCCCCGAGAGGTGTCAGATAAGTTGCCACAGGGATAACTGGCTTGTGGCGGCCAAGCGTTCGCAGCGACGTCGCTTTTTGATCCGTCGATGTCGGCTCTTCCTATCATTGCGAAGCAGAATTCGCAAAATGTTGGATTGTTCACACACTAAGAGGGAACGTGAGCTGGGTTTAGACCGTCGTGAGAAGGTTAGTTTTATCCTACCGATGCATCACGCGTACGCGGCGCCCAGAGTCGCGTCGGGGGTTCGGTGCGCGGCATGCGTATGGTACCATACCACACAAAACATTAAACGTTCCTCAGCAATGTTCAGGTAATCTGTATAAGTTTAAGGTAATGGCCTGTTAGAGTATTGAAAAGGGCAGAGAGAAAATTGTGAATTTTAATAAAAAATAACATGATTTTAAATATTTAAAATTTTCCAGCATTATATCAAAGAAAGAATAAGTATTTTGATTCAAACTAATATTTTTAGTCTCATTAATGTCATCGGTGGCGGTTGATACATATTTCATAAATGTCTTATTTTCCGTAAAGTTCAGGTAGGAATTTTTCAGTTTGAAATCCTCTGGTCTAGAAAACTATTACGATTTCCATTTTATTGACCGAATTAACAACACTGAGCGCTTCTCCAAACCGAATTAGTTAAGTAACAGCACCAAAACCCACGGGGCCGTAGAGCTCGCTTGCCTTTCGTACAGAGTAAATCTAATATCATAGCTTCCATTGCAGTGTTCACTCAATAAAATAATTAGCTTTTTTTTCTTTTCAGAAGTAAGTCATGATTTAAAGGTACGCTGGTTCCTATTTCAAGTAGCTGCACCTAACGCGTAAAAGATTCCTTTGCCCTTGACACACCCTTGAGTACCGAATATGCCGCACAGTAACAACTTCAATTAAAATTTAAAAAAAGGTGCCTTACTATTACACATGGTGCACCTTTCTCTAAAAGCATAAAGCAAAATTTGGTCTTTTCATACTTCCTATTTTTAGTCTTCACTATTTCCTTCATCTACTCACACACGCGGCTATTAGTACTGATGTGCGCAAGTGCATTGTAAATCACATTTCCACCGCTCCTTCTCTGCATCGAGCAGCATACGCATACTTGTATGCATGTATAGATCTATTCATACATACCTATACGTATATACATACACACACATAAATACACACCAACATATTGAAATATATGAGGTTTCTACTTATGGTCTTATGTAGGACATTTCTTAAGGTGATGCACCATTTTAGCCACATTGTCAGCGATGGTTTATTGTCCGTTATTTATATCGTTTATTACATCCCCGAGGATTTCACATTTTTCATTCCAGCCACAGAACTTCAAAAATGCACACATTTCAACTGCTTGTTTTTAACATCTCCACCTCCGTCACCTTTCTCCTCATTTTTGTTCTCCCCCGCCTCTTTCTTCTTGTTATTATTCTCCTCCTCCACCTCTTCTCCTCCTGTACCTCGCATTCTCTGTCTTGCAACCTACAACTGTTGCCCTAAACGGGTTTTTGAAATATATATTTTCCCCGCTGACGAAGTTATTAATATATTTTCCCTTTCGTTCTCATGAAATGAATTCATTTGACAATCCTTTCCTAGTACTGCAACTTCAGTCAATTCTATCAAATTTGATACATTGTAACTTGAAGGATTATCAGCAAAATACCTAATCATTAATGGTGCTGATTTTGTTTCAGATTAGCCCCAGGTTATCACTAAACGAAGAATAACAGGATAAGAGTGATTAATGCCCTGACCTTTGCGTATTTTCCTTGCAGACGTATTCTATCTTGTAGTTCTTTATCAGCTGCGTTGATTTGAATGTATTTTAACATTTTACATATTGTCATAGACAGGACATATATATATATAAGACAAAATGTTTATGGAATCACGAGAAGGTCATAAAGGACAAGTTATCATTCTGTACTCGTTCTACCTGTAATATCCATCTAGATAGGAACATCAACGTACTGTTTTCTGTTTGACATTAATGTAGATGCCTATGGAATAAACTGCGGCTTGGATATCTACCTGTTTGTTCTTTCTTGGAGATTTGAAACAATGATCGTGTCATCTTGATAACCGAATGAATTTAGAATTCACTGACTTTTGGGAATTGTAAATACAGAGGGTAACTGCTGCGTGTATATCCCTCGTGTATTTAACTAATAACAATTTTATGTTGTATCGTTTCGGAAGTCACGGAAAAAAAATTTAAAACAAGATATATTTTCTAGCAGAAATTTCACTTTCAGGCGTTTAAATTTCTTAAACTGCACTAACTTTTGCAATTAGAAAATGATATTTGGATTCTGTGTGCGTAAGATGTCTACTTGTTATAAGTCTATATTAATGGATACTACAAGACGTAGATTTTGTTGCAGTGGAAATATATCTGGGAAAATCTTATCATTTTTGACATATCAATGCATATTTTCCATCTTTTTAAGGTTTTGGTGTTTATTTAATAACTGATTGTACGCCAGATTGGCTGTGTTTTAAGTAGCTTGCTTACGAACCTCATGATTCCGGGTTCAGTCCCACTGCGTTGCACCTTGGGCAAGTATTTTCTACTATAGCCTCGGGCCAACCAAAGCCTTGTGAGTGGATTTGGTAGGCGGAAACTGAAAGAAGCTCGTCGTATATAGGTATATATATGGATATGTGTGTGTGTATGTGCAAGCGTGCCTCTGTGTGCGTGTGTGTGTGTGTGTGTGTTTGTCCTCCTAAACATTGCTTGACAATCGATGCTGGCGTGTTTACGTCCCCGTAACTTAGCAGTTCGGCAAAAGAAACCGATAGAATAAGTCCTGGGGTCGATTTGCTCGACTAAAGGCGGTGCTCTAGCATGGTCACCGTAAAATGACTGGAAAATGATGTAATGGAGTGGTGTTAATTCTACAATGATATTCTCCAATCTTAAAATTGGCTTGCCCAAGATATTTTCTTTAGTTTGGGCCGAAATATCCATGTTTCTTTTCAGACTTTTAGTTAACTCGTCTCCATAACTGTCTGTTTAACGTAAAGCCTTCCTTTCATATTTTAGAAGTTACTTGAAGGACTGAAATATGGTGGGTATGTTTATCATATATAATCTTTTCTTCTCTAGGCACAAGGCCTGGAAATTGTATGGAGAAGAATAGTCGATCACATCGAGCCCAGTATTTGACTATCGAACCCGAAAGGAAGAAAGGCAAAGTCGACCTCGGCGGAATTTGAACTCAGAACGTAGCGGCAGACGAAATACCACTAAGAAATCGTGCTAACGATTCTGCCAGCTCGCCGCCTATTCGTCTATCATATATAATGCGTGAACACCAGGGAAATCGAAGATGCGATGCACAGGACAAGTAAAGTGTTAACCAAGGTTATTCTCTTGTTTTTGTCAACAGAAGTATGTTCATGATAAGTAAGCGCATGTGTATCAGAGTAGAATGTCCATTTTAGCTCATGAAATTTCTTATTGTACACAGCTGGAACTAGGGATTTTTCTTAACGTTTTTTCTTTGCTATTTTGCTGATATCACAAAAGCGCCAATCACAACTATACTAAGAACAGACTTTGACATTTGGTAGCAATACATTATTGCGTGATTCTAGATCACGAAAATGAATTTCTATCTCTGTCGTGGACATATTAACAATTCTTTTTTTTTTTTTTTCTTATTGCAATCAAAGTCGAGCCATATTGTTGTGAAACCAACAAACGCTTCCAGCTGTCATTTTAAAATCTCATAAAATTAGTTTGGAATAACATGTATTACGCAAAATGTTGATGAAAATATGACAGCTTACGCCAAGGCCATATAATTCGTGGGCGCTGACATCTCGGTCTTCAACCACACATAATAGGCAATTGCTACATCGGTTCATGGTACTGTTGAGTTAAAATTAATGCTGAATAGCTGACGCATGCTCTAGTACTTGAACTCGCCAAAATTTTTAAAAACTGGTAAATAACAGCAATCTGTTCTTTTTTTTTTACCGTTTGAGGATTGATCCTACTACGCGTATGTATCACAACGTACGATTTTAATGATTCACAGATTATCAGTGACTAATTAAGTTGTCTCGCGGTATGTTACATGTAACAGCATCTTATAAATGAATATGTTATTTGTTTGTTCCTTCTCGAGTCACGCCTGGCTCATAAGGGCCGGTTTCCCAGTTTCCTTGGCGTATAGGTTCCCCAGCTGAACGGGACGCCGGTCCGTGTCAGGTGATCTGCAAGATGCAGGACGAAAGAGTGAGAGAAAGTTGTGGCGAAAGAGTCAGCAGAAATTCGCCATTACCTTCTGCCGGAGCCGCGTGGAGCTTAGGTGTTTCGCTCATAAACACACACATCGCCCGGTCTGTATTCGAACCCGCGATCCCTCGACCGCGAGTCCGCTTCTCTAACTACTAGACCATGTGCCTACATAAACGTATATGTAGCTGCCTAATATTTTTAATATTCTAAACTTCCCTATTTCTTTTTCTAATGTTATACAGAGTATCTGCGATGAGGTATCACCTGTGGTTGTCAAATATATTATGGAACTCCTCTATGATCTCAGCTTCTTGTTGCTGTTCTGTTCTATTTTCTTTATATCGTTACTAATATGCGAAAGTGTCGTAAGTCAAAATGTTGTATTTTCAGGAAACGAAAAAATCGTTTTACGATTCTATAGCAAAACTGTTGTACTACACTTTGACAACGTTTGATATCTTGCATTCTGAAGTAGCTGGAGATACAATAGTTTGACCAAAACCACCAGCTATTACAAACAAAAATAAATATTGAAAAAAACGCATTTGGCCAATTTTGGACATACGACAGTTGTACATAATAGCAACGATATAAACATTTCATTGGTATAATTAGCTTCTAGCTTGTACCTTATTCCTAATACAAGACGAAATATCTTTTTACATCTCGTCTTATTAAAATAATATCTCTTTACATTCCGTTACTTTTTGCACCACAGCCGCTAAGTGTATCAAACACATTCTCAGAGGAAATAAAAATGATTCCTATTACTTTTTAACGTACTGTAATATTTCTACACTGTATATTTTATATAATGTCATTGTATCGAGTGTTGATCTTTTTATACATTTCCATTATGTCTTACAATGGTCGCTAATATATAAGAGAGTGTTTTCCATGTTGGTCAATGTACGATGCACTCAAAATTATTCTGCACTTCGCTTAGGGTTCCTTTCGCTGCAAGTCCACGCCAATCAGATGTCAAAACTGTAAATCCACGGTTGGATTACCATGTTCTTGCAAAAACTAAACAGAAATAATGGGTGAAATGCATATGCCCCATTATTTCTGCTTATTTCCTATATATGGGCGGAGGAGTGGCTGTGTGGTAAGTAGGTAGCTTATCAACAACGTGGCTCCGGGTTCAGTCCCACTGCGTGGCAAGTGGCAACTTAGTCACGTGTCTTGTACTATAGCCTCAGGTCGACCAAAGTCTTATGAGTGTATTTGGTAGATGGTAAATGAAAGAAGTCCGTCGTATATGTATATATATGTATATATATATATATATATGTGTGTGTGTGTGTGTGTGTGTGTGTGTGCATTTATTTATCTTTTGTTGCTTTCGCAGGTTCCCATGACTATCACAGCCCAATTCTATTATTATGAATGTGAAGGTGACGAGCTGGCAGAAACGTCAGCACGCCGGATGAAATGCTTAGCGATATTTCATCTGCCGCTACTTTCTGAGTTCAAATTCCGCCGAACTCGACTTTGCCTTTCATGCATTCGGGGTCGATTAAATAAGTACCAGTTACGCACTGGAGTCAATATAATCGACTTAATCCGTTTGTCTGTCTTTGTTCTTCCCCTCTGTGTTTAGCCCCTTGTAGGTAGTAAAGAAATATGTATTTTGTCTGCCTTTACGTTCCGAGTTTGCCTTTCATCTTTTCGGGGTCGATAAATTAAGTACCAATTGCGTACTGGAGTCGATCCAATCGAGTGTCCCACTCCCCCAAAATTTCGGGCCTTGTACCTAGAGTAGAAAAGATAACTATGAATTTGAATAGGGAGCTGCAAACGAATGACTGAATGGGTGCTATGTCTTGCCAAAGAGAAGCCCGTAACTATGCACGGGACTGTTGTCACACTGTGAGGTATCTTCAAAATATCCACATGGGCATACACACACACACACCACACACACACATACACACACACATCTATATCTATATCTATATCTATATATATATATATATCTATATATATATATATATATATATATATATATATATATATATATATATTATATATATATATCCTAGCACCTAAGCCCGGTTTCACCCGGTCTGTTTGGATAATGTGGCTGCAAAACCTGCTCTGTGTAAGCATTCGACTTGTTTGGGCACGCTCAAGTTAAAAAAACAATTTTAGAATGACTTTTTCTGTCAAAACGCTAAAAATAACTGACCAACAAAAAACAAAACACCAACATTCAACCAAATCAAAGAATAAACCCAAATACTAAGCGAATAAAGATGAACTATCCAACTTCCACTGCGCGCGCACACACCCACGCCCAAGCACACACACACGCACACACATTCACATACGCCCTTTTACATACACACACATATATTCACACAGAGTTGAAACGCTGTTTGATTTATTTTTCAGCGTACAATTTTCATCATCCCACTACCAAGTATAACATCACCCCTTCCTTCCTTATTTATGTATCAGTCTTTGTTTTCTCATTCATAATCACAGAGGTATTATTATAGTAGGTTATCTCGGCAACCATGGAAGCTATGAAAAAGTATGACATACCCGTTCCGTCTGTATTCATCTATCACCCCTTCCTTCGCATTCATAAACACAAGAGTATTATTATAGTAGATTATCTCAGTAATCATAGAAGCTATGGAAAAATACAAAGCCCAGCATCACCTCAGGATCATTCTACACATATGAGTAATTTTTCGCATTTCACCGTGAATCCCAAACTAGAAAGAATCGCCTATGTCAAATTTATATGTATAGATATACATATATTCTTTTATTCTTTTACTTTTGTCGGTCATTTGACTGCGGCCATGCTGGAGAACAGCCTTAAAGGGCGTTAGTCGATGAAATTAACCCCAGGATCTATTTTTCGTAAGCCTAGTAATTATTCTATCGGTCTGTTTTGCCGAACCGCTAAGTTACGGGGACATAAACACAACAACATCGTTTGTCAAGCGATGGCGAGGTCAAACACAGATACATACACCCCCACACACACACACACACACACACACATACACACACACATCTATATCTATATCTATATCTATATCTATATATATATATATATACATATATATATATATATATATATATATATATCCTAGCACCTAAGCCCGGTTTCACCCGGTCTGTTTGGATAATGTGGCTGCAAAACCTGCTCTGTGTAAGCATTCGACTTGTTTGGGCACGCTCAAGTTAAAAAAACAATTTTAGAATGACTTTTTCTGTCAAAACGCTAAAAATAACTGACCAACAAAAAACAAAACACCAACATTCAACCAAATCAAAGAATAAACCCAAATACTAAGCGAATAAAGATGAACTATCCAACTTCCACTGCGCGCGCACACACCCACGCCCAAGCACACACACACGCACACACATTCACATACGCCCTTTTACATACACACACATATATTCACACAGAGTTGAAACGCTGTTTGATTTATTTTTCAGCGTACAATTTTCATCATCCCACTACCAAGTATAACATCACCCCTTCCTTCCTTATTTATGTATCAGTCTTTGTTTTCTCATTCATAACCACAGAGGTATTATTATAGTAGGTTATCTCGGCAACCATGGAAGCTATGAAAAAGTATGACATACCCGTTCCGTCTGTATTCATCTATCACCCCTTCCTTTCGCATTCATAAACACAAGAGTATTATTATAGTAGATTATCTCAGTAATCATAGAAGCTATGGAAAAATACAAAGCCCAGCATCACCTCAGGATCATTCTACACATATGAGTAATTTTTCGCATTTCACCGTGAATCCCAAACTAGAAAGAATCGCCCATGTCAAATTTATATGTATAGATATACATATATTCTTTTATTCTTTTACTTTTGTCGGTCATTTGACTGCGGCCATGCTGGAGAACAGCCTTAAAGGGCGTTAGTCGATGAAATTAACCCCAGGATCTATTTTTTGTAAGCCTAGTAATTATTCTATCGGTCTGTTTTGCCGAACCGCTAAGTTACGGGGACATAAACACAACAACATCGTTTGTCAAGCGATGGCGAGGTCAAACACAGATACATACACCCCCACACACACACAAATACGCACACACACACACACAGGAACATACATACATATATATATATACGACGTTTTTCTTCTAGTTTCGGTCTAAGAAATGCTCTCAAAAGATTTTGGTCGGCCCGAGGCTATAGTAGAAGACACTTGTCCAAGATGCCACTCAGTGTGATTGAAGCGGGAACTATGTGGTTGGTAAGCAAGCTTCTTACCACACAGCCACGCCCGCGCCTAGAGAATATGCGTGCGTCTGTGTGTGTGTGTGGTGTGTGTGTGTGTTTGTGTATTAATCTTTTTTATGGCCTTGTTATGGGCTATGTAAAATACAGACATAAGCGTAACTCCCTAGTAATGCAGTCCACTGTTTGTTGGTTACAATTCTTCTGAAATTTCCACTTTATTTTTACGGATGCTGTATTATGAAATAATCTATTAATTTATTAACGTCTTCTGAAATGACAGAATCTGGCTGTCGTGTTACTGCTGTTGCTATCGTCGTATTATTGAATCTACATTAAAGCTTTCCACTTAAGCCTAGAGCCATCAACTACTGTTTTTATTAGAGCTGGCAATATTCGTAACAGTTAAGGTGATTTAGTATTTAACTGCAATTAACGTCAATCGTTTATAAGATAGACGTTTATTTCTTCTTTCCTGTTTATTTTAAACACGTGTTATTTCTTACTGTAGAGATTGTTTTCTTAAAAAAAAAAACCCATGCTACGGAAACAATGTGAACCTTATTTATATTTATTGGTTTTTTTACAATGTCTCGTGATTTATTTTTCCATTGAATCCTCGAAAATAAAGAACCAGTCAAGTTCTGATCTCGTGGTCATCGACTGCTCCACTCACCTTGAAGCTGTTGCATCAAACAATGTCAGATTTCCCCATAATGTAATCAACCTGGCCCGCTTTTGATTAGTGTCAGAAGACGTGGAACCCACCTAACAGAAGCCTTCTCAGAAGAAGTTCATTACTCTTTTACTCTTTTACTCGTTTCAGTTATTTGACTGTGACCATGCTGGAGCACCGCCCTTAGTCGGGCAAATCTTTTTCTTTGTAAGCCTAGTATTTATTCTATCGGTCTCCTTTGCCGAACCGCTAAGTTACGGGAACGTAAACACACCAGCATCAGTTGTCAAACGATGTTGAGGGGACAAACACAGACACACGAACATATGTACACACACACACACACACACACACACATATATATATATATATATATATATATACATACGGCGGGTTTCTTTCAGTTTCCGTCTACCAAATCCACTCGCAAGGCTTTGGTCGGCCCGAGGCTATCGTAGAAGTCACTTGCCCAAGGTACCACGCGGTGGGACTGAACCCGGAACCATATGGTTCGTAGGCAAGCTACTTACCACTCAGCCACTCCTGCACCCAATAGCAGGGTTCGCCAACGCAACCTGTCGGAACCTCGTGGAGATTTAGGTGTTTTCGCTCAATAAACACTCACAAGGCCCGGTCTTAACATCGCAAATCCGTACAGGATATTCTCAAAACTCCCACAGTATATGCTGACAGCCTTGCCTATTTGATTTGTAGTCAATCACCTGTCGTTCATCGCCACGTGGTGAACACCTCCAATGTTTTCCACGAAAGTGGACGTTCTGTCCTCCGGCCATCTTCAACACTCTCTCTTCTCATAGATTCAGCTGTGTATTTTTGCACTGTTGATAAAACTGGAGCGTCATCCCCGACATGGCAACCACATCACCATGAATGTCCTTACGAACTAAACCCTTTTTTCTTCAGGGATTTGATAACAGTGCCATGCCAAATTTTGTCCCTTATCAAGAGAAGTTGCTACTAGTTGTTGCTGAAGTTTTCTTTGAACACTTAGTCATTAGTTTAACTGAAAGGAAACGAGGCAGTTACAAATAACTAGAATTGAAATGAATGCACGTAAGATTTAACAGCTCTTGCATCGCTTCTTCATAGCTAGGCTATGAACTTTTCAGCCCACCAACATATATAAATACTGAAGTGGAATAAACGTTTCGAATATTTATACACCAAACAGCCTCTCCTTTCTCTTCCAGAGAAATACCTTATATCATAGACGATGAAGGTCTACATTCTATGATAATTATAATAAAAATGCTTTGGCATACATTAATGACCAGGTACTAACTGAAAGATGTGAGATGTGCTAAATTATAAACAATAGTTTTTCTGCAATATGGTTAGCAAATATTCTTGAATTCATCAAAGTTACCCGCTAATATTTTCTCTGTATGAAATCTTTGTTATTCACTAATGTTCATTTAATACTACACGCAGAGCATTTATAATCTTCATGACTCTAGACTATTTCGGTATTTTGTATTTTATTCAAATTTTCTTTTCTGTTTTTAGTATAAGATTTATCATTGATTTTGTCTATAAACGATGTTGAAATTACGCTAAACACAATGTCCCTCCAATGAAAATTACTTCCGGTGATAGAGAATGTCCAGTGCAGTTTTCGATATATATTGCCGGGAAAATGACATAATTTGAGGATAAGCTTTCATTTAAAAACATAACCTTCAGTGAACAAAAAATACGCCAAAGTATCGCAGAAACATTATATAAGCTTACTCTGATGAAAAGAAACAAGAAAATCATCACAATGAAACGAATTAATGTTGGGTGTTGTGTATAGCGTAGTGTAGAAAGTATAGGCGTGTGTATATGCGATTCTCTGAGTGACCGCCTATAGATGCGTAAGCGTAATAACACACACACTGACACATACACAAACACACACACACACACACACTGGCACACACACAGACACACACACACACGCGGAAACGCATATGTATCTATGATTATTTCATTTGTGATGATATAGGTGTAAGTTTAAAGACGTTAATGAATATATGATTATACATACATACATACATACACATATATATATAAATGTGTGTGTGTGTATATACATTACATATGCGTATATATATACATATTATATTATATGTATATATATATATATATACATGTGTATATATATATACATATATACATACATATATGTCTGTGTATGTATATATATATATGTATATATATATATATATTACATGTGTATATATATATACATATATACATACATATATGTGTGTGTATGTATATATATATATATGTATATATATTATATATATATATATATATATATATTACATATGTGTGTATATATACATATATATATGTGTATATATATATACTACATATGTGTATATACATATATATATATATAAATGTATATATATATACATACATACATACACGCATACATAGATACACACACAGACACACACAAACACACACATATATATATATCATTGTGTGTGTGTGTATGCATATATATATATATATATATATATATATATATATGCATATATATACAAATTTATACATAAATACACAACATCATAAACTTTGAATTCTCGTGTAATGGATACAAAGCGATGATTGAGATATAACGGCGGTGGAAGAGGAAGTGATTCTTATTTTGTTGCAGTCAATGAGGAAATTATTTCCAGAATGAGAGTGACTTAAGAAAACATAACAGATGAAGGAAGGGAAACAAAAAGACTGTTAGTTTGAAGGTAATCGATACAAACAGGAAAATCTTTTAAAAAATAACTTTAAAGAGGAATCGAAAAAATCACAAGCAAAATGTATGGAAGAAAGGAAGGGACAACAGTTCTTAGATACTGCACAGAGGAGATGTGTAGCAAAATATAAATGAGAGAATCTAATGTAAACTAAATAAATGTGTAAAGGTGTATCATGTTTGTTTGTGTCAATGGGAATGTATTGATGTGTGTGTGTGTATATGTATGTGTGTCTGTATGCTTATAATAAAGGTGTATATGTATACATACGCACACGTGCTCGTACACACAGGTATACGTCGATGGCTTTGTCAGTGTTTATATAAGTAAATGATATATGTGTGTGTATATATGAGGTTATATGATTGCATGTATGTATGCATATATGTATCCATACACCCAGAGGTACAAACATATATATATATACACACATTTATAAGTGTGTATGTATATATATATATATAGTGTGTGCGGTGTGTGTGTGTCTGCGTGTGTGCATGTTTGTATGTATGTATGTATGTATGTATGTATGTACCTGTGGGTGTATGCTTCCATATGTACATAGATACATATATATATATACATATATACATGCAGTCGTATAACCTCATACATACATTATTATTTGATATAATATATATCTATTTCTTTATTGCCCACAGGGGTGGGGGGTAAACATAGAAGGGACAAACAAGGATGATCAAAGGGATGAAGTCGATTACATCGACCCTAGTGCGTGACTGATACTTATTTACTCGACCCAGAAAGGATGAAAGGCAATGTCGACCTCGGTGAAATTTGAACTCAGAACGTAACGAGAAACGAAATACCTGTTTCTTTTCTACCCAAATGGGTCTAAACACGGAGGACAAACAAGGATAGACAAACGGATTAAGTCGATTATATCGCCCCCAGTGCGTAAGTGGTACTTAATTTATCAACCCCGAAAGGATGAAAGGCAAAGTCGACTTCGGCGAAATTTGAACACAGAACGTAACGGCAAACGAAAAACGGCTACGCATTTCGCCCGGCGTGCTAACGTTTCTGCCAGCTCACCGCCCTAATGTAATATACTTTTCTACTCTAGGTACAAGGCTCGAAATTTTTGGGAGACGGGGCTAGTCGATTAGATCGACACCAGTACGTAATTGGTACTTAATTTATCGACCTCGAGATGATGAAAGACAAAGTCGACGTCGGCGGAATTTGAACTAGGCAATTTGAACTAAGCAATTCGAACTAAGCAATTCGCCCGGCGTGCTAACGATTCTGTCAGCTCGCCACCCTAATATAATATAATATATAAACGCTGATATGTGTTGTTGTTTCTGTCTCTTCTGTTTTCTACAATGCACACATCCATCTGTGTCTACTGTACAACTAATATATCTAGAAGTCATGCCTCAAGGTTAACGACCGTTTTTTTTTTTAAACGTTAACGAGAATTTACTTTCATCACGTATACTAGATACATCTCTACTTGATAGGGAGGTCAGCAGATATTATAATTATTCATCTTGTAGGGATAAATGTCACGGGTAGCATGAAGGTGATTTGTTTCATGATGTACCAGCTAAGAAATGTTAATAATATTCCCATCAAAACCCAATTTTAAACGTTTTGCAAATGTGTATTCAGGAGACTCGTACGATACTCTCACACACTGAATGCATGCATTTAAACACAGAAAACAATATATCTTACAACGAAACCAGTACAATAATCCCACTGAATTGAATATAGAAATGGAGAAAATGCCACATAAACATATTGATCAATATAAAATTGATTGTCAGCACATAAAAAAAAAACTACAATATAAAATAACTTTCAAAAAGATGCCAACTCTGTCTCACAAAAATACACATTATTATTGGTTAAAAAATGGGAAATACTGACTTCCAAACAACGCCAAAGTAATATATTCTATTTAAAGCAAAAAAATATATTATTTTCCCTCTGAATGACTAAGAGCAATATGGCGCCATTCTTGGAATTTGTAAATGTCAGGGGAATCTGTTTGAGAACAACATATACTGATAGCATGTGTCTAACTAATAATAGGCAGAGAGATTAAAACCTAAGAACGGAATTCTTAAACATGCTTACTTACAAGTGCAGGTTGACAAAGAGGAATTCCTACACACACAAACACACATGAGATAACTCACATAGTTGCATACAATTTATAGGATAAAATTATAAAGATATATGAAGAGGAGCAAGAATAGGCGTGTGAGTAAAAAAGTTCTTTTTGCAACGACATATTTTCAGGTTCGTTCCCATTGGGATGTACAATGCCTCGGAACTTTGGAACTTTGATACAGGAACATGTATGGATGCCTATCGCTTAAATACACACACACACATATGTCTATATATATATGCATATATGTGTATATATATATGTATATATATGCATATATATATATATTTGTGTATATATATATTCATGCATACGTATGTATATATATACGTATACATATATATTTGTACACGTATATATATATATATATATATATATAGATAGATAGATAGATAGATAGAAAGATAGATAGATAGATAGATAGATAGATAGATAGATAGATAGATAGATAGATAGTTAGATAGATAGATAGATAGATAGATAGATAGATAGATAGATAGATAGATATGTTTCTTTATTAGCCACACAGGGCTGCACACAGATAGAACAAATTACAAGGTAGAGCTTTTCTTTTGAAGGTATTAAAAAAAAAAAAAAAAAAAAAAAAAAGGAAGGGGAGGTTCGATCAAAAGGGATCGTAAAAGGAGAGAAAGAGGACAAAAATAAGGGGGTTAAAAAAAAAAAAAAGGGGGGGGAGAGGAAAAAAAAATGATCAATAGGGATCGTTATCACAGAAATGTCAATATGAAGTGTAAAGGGGAGGACAGGTGAGGTTTACCCGTGGAAAGAAAAGCCTGCGGAAAAGACCACGGTACCTCGGTCAATGAAGTCACATTTTATATTTCTTTTTTTTTTTTTTTTTTTTTTTCAAATAAGCAACTCTCTGTTTTCGATTTCTGGGTTCATAGGACTATGCTCAAGGTGGCTTCGTCATTCATACGTGCCATTCTTGCTACATTCACCCATCTTTTTTTAAAACATTCGCTAGACAAAACTTGCCTCTCTACTCTCACTTTCCTTTTCAAGTGGTACTTGAAGAAGTTGATGAGAGATTGACCAGAGAGGAAAGTGTTTGTCTCCAATCCTTTCAGACGCGTCCACCAGATACATTCTTTCGCCATAGCCACAAGGATGATGAAAATAGCTCTTCCTTCCCGTTTGAAGGAAGGAGGCGTGACAATATTGACGATAGACTCAGCTGATAAACCGACTCGTCCCACACGTGACAGCAGTTGTTCGACATAAGCCACAGGTCGGAAATTGTTGGACACTGAACGAGTGCGTGCAGAACGGTTTCGTCGCTCTGACCGCATCTCGGGCAGGTCGGCCCCGTGTTTCTCGAGCCGTGTCTGTAGAGCTTATCCCGAACGGGTAGCGCTTCTCGGTAGCACTGCCAGGCCAGGGATCTCTGGAAGTTGTCCATGGGCCCTGGCCCGAAAGTCGTCCCGAACAGGCGGGTCAGGTACTCCTCGTCGACGTCCAGGTTCGCCCCGAGCTCGTCGTCGTACCTCCCCTCCACTAAACCCCTATAGAATGCTTTGGTTGTGTTGAAGTCACTTAAGGTCGACCCAGGACGGCAGAGTTGCTTGAGAGCAACGCGACACTCGCGGTGCCATTCGCCCTTCCTCGGCCTCTTTTTGATCCACGACTGCAGTTCGGTCATGGAGACGAGCTGCGGGAAAGCGTGCCTCACAAACGGCGACCACACCTGTTCACCGTCGTCTACATAGAGCCAGAGATGTCGCAGTCTCAGCGCGTGTCTGCGCATCATCAACCACGGCATGCCCAGCCCTCCTTTTAACGGGTTTGACAGCAAATGGATCGCCTGACCATCGGGACGCATCCTTTCCACAAGAAGCGAAAGAGGATGCGTTGTAGTTTGGTGATGGTAGGGTCGGGACAAGGTACGACGGTCAGGCGGTAGTAGATGACGGACGCGATGTACGTGTTCGCCACCTCCGCTCGACCTTTTAGGGACAGTTTCCTCTCGGCCCATTGCCGGGCGAGAGTGACCACCCTACTCGTTATCTCGTTCCAGTTCTTCTCCACTTGGAGGTCCGGACCAAACCAGACCCCGAGCAACTCAACCGGGCCGTCGGTCCAGCGTCCCACGACAGAGGCGCTGGTGGACGGCATGGGCTTGCTTCTCCAGGTGCCTAGTCGCAAGCCCCTGACTTTTCCCGGTTGATTTTCGCTCCTGTCACCGCTTCGTAGTTTTTCAGTGTCTCGCCGACCAGCTCGATGTGCTCGTGGCTAGACACTATGACGGTGACGTCGTCCGCGTATGCAGACACGCTCGTCCCGCATCCCAATTCTCGCGGGATGCCCCTTAGAGTCGCCAGCTTCCGCAGTAGTGGCTCAAGAGTCAATACGTATAGAAGCGCCGAGAGGGGGCATCCCTGACGGACCGAACGTGCAATGTCGAAAGGTCTCGATAGATGTCCATTTACGCGAATTACCGAACGGATGCCTCTGTACAAGGCAGCTATCCAGCCGCGGAAGACGGGACCGAAACCAGCCGCTCTCAGGACTGCCTCCAAGTATCGATGGTCTACCCTATCAAAGGCTTTTGATTGATCCAAGTTGATCAGGGCCCCACCCATGCCAGGTTCGTTAACTACCCTGTCTATGATGTAGCGCATCAGATGGAGGTTGTCATGGATGGTCCGGCCTGGCACGGCGCATGTTTGCGCCTTGTCGACCAGTTTCTCGATGACAAGCGCCAACCTCTTGGCTAGCACCTTGGCCAAAATTTTCAAGTCTGCATTAAGCAGAGTGATGGGCCTAAAGTTATCTATTACATTTCCCTTGTTTAGATCTTTCTTCAGCAGTGTTACGGCTCCTCGGCTCACAAAACCAGGAATGCTCCCGTTTTGCTGCCAGTTGCAGTACACCGCCGCCAAGAGATCTCCAAACAAGTCTGGCATACAATTGTAAAGCTCGTAGGGTAGACCATCCAAACCCGGTGATTTGTCCCTCGAGCATTCTGCCATCGCTTCCCGCACTTCCGCCGCGTGATGGCACCTTCGCAGCACCCTGCCTTTCTTGTCGAGAGTCGTGGTAGGCTATGTAGGTAGGCACTGAAGTCCACCCTACGTTCTTGCCCTCCACTCGTTCCGAACAGTCGGGCAAAATGCTGCTGAAAGGCCTCACACATTTTACTTGGCTCGAGCAATTCGCGCCCCTTTCATCTACCAGTGACCGAATGGTGGCTTTGTTGCCCTGTTGCGCCTCTGCCACCGGGCCTCTCTCGCGGCTCCAACACCTTCGTTCCTTAGAGCACGCATCCTAGCTCTGACAGCACATCCTTCGTGTTTGGCGTTGAAGTGTTGGTCGAGGGCCAACCTCGCCGCCAAAACGTCGGATGCGATGCCGCTTCTAATTGCCTCTTCTAGCTTCTTAACTAGCTCACCCTCTACTCTATTTCTATCTATGGCTAGTGCTTTGCTGTACCTAATCGCTTCTGCTTTTACTGCTCTCTTGAGGGCAAACCACCATTTGTTGTTGATGATGGCTCCCGTCAAAGCCCTCTTTACTAGTGTGCTAATCCGGTCTCTGAAAACTTGTCTCGATGGGAAAGACGCGTTTAGTTTCCAGTATCCGGGACCCTGCCTAAGTGTCTTACCTAAGTCTAGCGTACATGTCACAAGTTTGTGATCCGTGTAGCTGACTATGTGGAATTGTGGACATCCTATGCTATCTCTATCTACTGTCCTACACAGTATCCTATCTAGATACGATCTCGACGACCCGATGCGGTTGCTCCATGTCCACGTTGGCGCATTCGGGTGGTCTAGTCGAAACCTGTCAGACAGTTGAAAGCGTCTGAGCAGGTCTCTGAGGCATTTGCATCCCCGTCTATTCCTATCTCTACCCACGTAGTCTACATGCGTGTCCAAGGTAGCATTCCAATCCCCCACTAAGAGTAAAGGACGAGACGTTCCCAAGAAAACTTCTAGACGTTGAAAGAAATCCGCCCGACCTGTTAAGGGCGGTGCGTAAACTGATACGAGCCGAAAAGCGCACCCATTGCTGCCGTCGACATCCAGGACGACCAGTCTACCCTCCGGGTCTACGAATATTGTCCTTACATTGAGATCCAGACTCTTGTGAAAAAGTACTGCGGTGCCACTACCGCCCATTCTCGGCAGACAGGGGGAAAATAAATGTTGAACTGTCCGCCAAACATGGTCTTTAGGGCCCGCGGATTGTGGAGTCTGGTCTCGCTTATGGCTATGATTTCTAACTTATGTGACTTTATGTCATTTAAGAGGTACCCTTGTTTCCAAGGGGACCCCAAGCCACGCGCATTTACACAACCAATCTTGATCATAGTTCTAATGAATTAGAATACAGAGGGTTACTTACTGCGAAAGTTTTTGCTTTCTCCTCCGTTGGTTTGTCCTCGAGAAGATCCCAGTACAGTTTCTTTCTTTGTGAGATTTTTTGGCATTTACCAACCGCACTGGGGAAAATGCCTTTGAGTGTGTGGTGCAGACTTTTGAGATGTGTATTATTTTGATGTGGTCTGGTGGTGTTGTGTGGGGTGGTTGTTTGTTTTTATGTCATCTTCTGTTATGTTTGTTTTTGATTGGATGTATTCCATCAAATTGTGTTTTTGGTGTCTATGGCTGTGAGCATGTTTGCTGTATATGTTTTTGTGGTGTTGGTGTGGCTGTTGTTTGCGTTGGGTTTTGAAATGTCTTCGGGAGATGTATTTCCCCCTGCTTTGTTGGTGTTTGGCATTTGGTTTGGTTGTGTTTCTGCTCTTTATTTTCCTTCTTTTTGTAGCTATTTGCCATTCCTCACTGTTTCGTCTTCCGACGAAATTTCTGAGGAATCAGAAGGGGGTAGGGGTATGTTGTGGGCTTCTATGTATGTCTGTGTAAGTGGTTGTGTTGTTGTTTTCGTTGTTGTTGGTTGTTGAGTGTTTGTGTGTGTTGAGTGCGGTATAAGGGATGGGGGATCAGTTTGTGTGTGTTTTCTTTGTTTTTCTGTTCCTTTGGGTTTTGCTGTTGATGGTAGTGTTGGTATTTTTCCAGGTGTCGAGTGGTTTTTGGTTGATGACGGATTAGCTTGGTGTGCTTCTCTTGTCGTCTTCTGTGTTGATGGGGTGGTGTGGGTAGTAGAGCTTTTTTTCCGGAGTGCTTTGGTTGTGGTAGTGGTTGTTGTTGTTGCTCTTGGTGTGCAGTGGTTGGGCACGTCTTTTTCAAGTGTGTTTCGCTTCCACACAAATAGCAGCGTGGTCGCCTGCCCTCTACCACTATATAGAGTTTGTAGCCTCCTGGCAGTTCTATAGCGGTGGGTATCTTCTCTCTTGCTGCTTCATCCAATTGAAGCAGGAATTCGATTGATTTGCCCACATAGTCTTTCTCTCCTAGAACCGCGATTTCCAGGATGTTTGTCTCTGACATTGTCTCTGACATTTCAAAGCAGATGGCAGAGACCACCCATTGTGTTTCGACATCAAATGGTATGTTTTTTATTTGGACTTTCGTGACCCTTTTGTTTAAATAGACTGGTATCATTACCAAGTCGTCCGAATGTAGCTCCAATGTGGAAAAACGTTTTGCTAAACTTTCGTTGAGGAAACGTACTTGGACTGTACCAAATTTGTTTCCCCAACTGATATATTCCTTGGAGTCCCATACAGGACGAAGGCATTTATCGATTTTTTCCTGCGGTGCATTTTCTGTTCTTCTTGTTTTTTTGTTTATTACTTTATAAATTATTGTTTTTTTTTGCGTGTTTTCCACGATGTGTTGTGGAATATGAAGGTGCAATTTGTCTCCTTTGGAGAAGAGTGCCTTTGTGCGGTTTATCTCTTGTGTGGTGAATGTTACAATTGTTCTTTTTTGTTTTGTTACGTCCGCAAAATTCGTTTTGAATTTGGCAGTAGAAGTGTTAATTGTGGCAGTGTTAATTGAAGTCATGGTAGTGGTGTTGGTGTTGGCGGTATTAGCAGCAGAAGGCTTGGATGTAGCATTTGACGTCGTAGTAGTGGTGTTGGTGTTGGCGGTGTTGTCTTTGGTAGGCGGCTTTGTGCCAATTTCGTTGTTGTTGTTGTTGGTGGTGATTGTGGTGGTGCTGGCATTCATGTTTTCGTTTGTATTCATTTTTGAAATCCCTTTCTCTGTCCCTTTATCATCAACAAGTGGTGTGGGGAGTGAGGGGAAATCTAAGTTAATGTCTTTGGTCGCGGCGATGGTGAATGCGACGTTAGATTTGTTGTTGTTGTTGTTGTGGTGGTGATGGTGGTGACAGCGGTGTTCACGCTGCGATGTTTAGCAGCTAGTGGTAGCAATAGTGTTTTGCTACCGTTCTGCATGACTGGCGGGCTAGCCACGTGGTTTCTAGTTGCCATTTTCAAAATGAAAAATGGCTAAAAAACCCACGAAAGTTTTGAAAGTTTTTTGTAATTTCGCCCATACAGGGGCGGAATTCTACGTGAATAATTCTCAGGTTTTTTAGTGAATGAATTTGCACAACGATTAAAACAAAATTTGACAACAAGGAGTTTTAAACATGTAAAAGTGGCCAACTTACTTGGAGCCGATATGACTAGCGTCCGTCCATTAGATAGATAGATAGAGATAGATAGATAGATAGATAAATGTGTGCGGACTCATGAACTCGTGGTTTGTATGTTGGTTTGAAGAATGCAAGCTCTTGGTTTCAATTCCGGAAACGAGTGTTGCGTTGTGTTGTTGAGGAAAACTCATCATTTCAAGTTACTGTTCGATCACTTTCATGGCAGACGTGCACCACACCGTGGGCCGAATCACAACGACCAACGGCGATGTGAAGGATGGACGGAACTAATGTACAGTACATATATTTGATCACTATGAACAAATCATTTGAGCAAATTGTTCACCAAGAAATTGCAGAACCGTCTTTCTCGAGCTATGAGAGACTAGCATCAATTCAATTACACACGCACACACGCATGCGCACGCACACACGCATGCGCACGCACACACGCATGCGCACGCACACACGCATGCGCACGCACACACGCATGCACACGCACACACGCATGCGCACGCATACACGCATGCGCACGCACACACGCATGCACACGCACACACGCACACACACTCGCACACTCACACACACACACACACACGAAGATATGCACGGTATCAAACTTTTTGAATCTAGTTAAATATAACAAGTAACTCTAAATCGTTCTTAGATTATCTGCGTAAATGGAATCAGGACCGACTACTTTTGTACAGGCCTCTAGTCGTGTGAGTTCTAATAATAAAATCAGACTAAACGGTGATTATTTGAAGTAAATGAATAAGTATGTCTCAGGTGTATGTAATATATAAGGGGAAATGCATATATTAGTTAAGATCTTCAAAAT